>NW_023502089.1:0-482021 GCF_013396075.1 Fusarium subglutinans | reverse complement strand
TTTACTTATAATAAAGTTAAGATACTAAAAAAGCTAGTAAAGGAAAGAAAAAAAAATATATATATTAGTATTAAAGGGTAATATTAACTAGATAATAAAGCTTATAACTCTATAGATTATTATAGTAAAGAAATAAAGTATAATTTAGTAATTAGAAAGTTAATAATTAAAATTATTAAATAACTCTAAGAAAGATTATATATATACTATAGTAAAAAGGTTAAACTATTAAAGGTTCTATTAACTAAGTTATCTAGGCTAGCTAGAAAAGTTAAAGTATTAATACTTTTACTAAAGTAAGTTATATCTAGGTAACTAGAAGCTTTAAAAGCTAAGAGAATACAAGCTAATTAAGTTTATAAGATTAATATATAATAATTTTTAACACGATGGCACCTACGTAGAATTTTATTGCTCGATGGAGAAAAGGTAATTATTGTAGCTACAAAAAGTATACATCCATAAATGAGGAGGGGATTGTGAAATCAGACATAGCCCCAGCTCAGCCAGCTGTGATCAGTCGATTTTGCCCCGTAATTACAGTGAGTAAGCAGCCAATATTGCGCCTATAATCTACATCCGACGTATCGTGGGCACATACTATTGGCCAACTGGTTGAAAATCGAAGCCACTTAGCCTATTGCAGGCTCATCTGCTCTGCCTTCGCAAGCTTTTATCAGCATCGTCCAATCCGGGCGTTCTGTCTAACAACCTTCGAGCAACTATTATTTGGAGGCCAGAATTCGTTGAAATTGTTCAAGTTGGAATTAAACGAATTGAAGTACTCATCGGGTTCAGCTGAGGCATGGAAGGGAACAAGATCTTTCTGAGGGCTGTCCTTCAATACTTACCATGGTTTCTGGTGAAACCAGTTGCCTGGGTCGGAGCAATGCCACGAGTGAAGCAGTCTGTCGATGCTGCAATGACGCAGCCAGAAAACGGGGTCGAATGTGGCAACGCTGTGTGATTTCCGTGCATCTGTCGCACCTAACATGTATATAAAGAATACCGCCTTCCCAGGTCAATAATCCAGCTTCAGCCCACGAAATATGCCCCGGCTTATTCCTTATTATTTCCAGCGTAAATTTCAGTTACCACATGAGGTAAAGGCTCACCAGGCTTGACCCAGTCAGCATTGTGTCTAATAGGGCTCATCTCATGAGAATTGACACCTACATTGCCATCGATGGTCTCGTCCGCATAGGGGCGCCAAAAGTCCTTCTTGCCCTGGAACAAACGTGTAAGCCACCCTGGTAGGATGCCTCCAGGAATACGCCATGTCCAAGGGTCTTTGTCCTTCTTATTAGTAGCAGTCAGCTTGCCCATAGAAGCTGTCTCCACAGCCCATACAAGAACTTGGATAACGATGTAGCTGCAAATACCGGCAATGAGGCCATCGGCAATTGAAAACGTAAAAGGCATAATGGCGATAGTCAAGAACGCCGGGATAGCATCTCCCATATATCGCCAATTAATATTGACGACGGCTTGCATCATCATAGAGCCAATTAGAATCAAGACACAGCCAGTTGCCCAAGACGGTATAGAGGCAAAGATAGGTGCAAAGAATAACGAGACAAAGAAGCAAAAGCCAGTCATCATAGCTGTGATTCCTGTTCGCCCTCCTTCACCGATACCTGCTCCACTCTCGATGAAGGCTGTCACAGGTGATGTACCAAAGACAGCCCCGATAGTGATGCTGATGGAATCGACAAGATATGCTGTAGCAGATCCTTCAAAATCCTGAGTTTTCTCATCAATCAGATTAGAGAATCTGGCCATTGAGTAAAGGGTACCTGTGCAGTCAAGAATATCAACGTAGAGGAACGTGATAAGGGCGCGACCAAATTGGCCACTATATGCACTGATATCCCACTTTTGCACGGCAAGAATTCTGGTAATAGGATGAAAGTCCACAACCTTTTTGAAAAAGTTGAAAGAGTCATCGCCGACCGGGGTATCAGGGAAGGCTGTGATAGAGGTACCGCGCGGCCAAGAACAAATAGACACGAGAATAATGCCTATGAGAATAGCACCCTTGACGCGGAACATGGTGAGAACGACCGTCAGGATACCACCGCAGAAAATAGCAAGCCAAAGAGTCGGGTTCTGCATCTTGTGCGAGCCAGGACAGGTGCCATCCTCCAATTTATCCGCAGGAGAACAGCCAGCCAGCTCGACAGGGGTCGAAACAGCGCCAGTAATCAGGCCTATGCCTTCACTGTATGTAAGGCCGATAAGTGTCAAGAAGAGACCGATACCAGCACCAGTAGCCAGCTTGATTGAACGCGGGATAGCTCGAGCAAGCCATTGTCGAAGACCGAGGATTGTGAGGCCGAAGAAGATGAGGCCCTCGACAAAGATGGCCGTCATGGCCACCTCATAAGGGACAGATCCAGAGCCATGGAAGCCGACGACCTAGGTAGAAACCACGTTAGAGTTTATCCAGGACATCGAGGTAGTAATACGTACATCGTATGCGAGATAAGCGTTCAAGCCCATTCCGCAGCTGATACCGACGGGCCTGTGCATAAGGTTAGCAGCCAATAGTCAAGGCCAACCCCACTACCTATCGAGACTAACATGTTGGCGAGGGCACCAAGGAAGAAGGTGGCCAGAGCAGAGATAGCGGCAGTGGCCGTGACTAGATCACGCTTGACCTCATTCTTGCAAAGGAGATAGTCCGAGTTGGCGGCACAGATGGGGTCATCGGGAGTCGAGTCACAGACACAAGTGCCTCCACTGTCAGCGACAATGCTGGAGTTGACAGCCAAGATATATGCCATTGCGAAGAAGGAGATGATGCCTGCTCGGATCTCAGTCGTAAACCGGGAGCCAGGTCGCTCGCGGGGCTAAAGCCTTGGGTCAGTGCGATTCTCTGTGCAATACTTCTTTGGTGGCGTTTGCTCACATGGCCAGATCCCTCCAATTGAAACCAGTGGCCTACGCGACTGTTGGCCACGCCATCGTTGATACGACCAATCCACCCCATGGTGGTGAGGCTCTTGAGCAGAAATGACGCGATACAATGGGAGAAGAAAAACAAAAGATTAGGGGAGGAAAAGGAAAAAGTGAACAGAACAGGCCCGACTAAGACCAAGAAGATTCTGTCAGCAGTGGTGATTTATAAATAAGAAGCAACTGAAGAAAGATGGCAAAGCGACAAGGGGCGGATGACCTTCGGCGTATCAATCCAAACAGGAAGGATGTCTGATCCCCTCCATCTAGCACATTTGAAACCTCTAGAACCTTTCCCGTCCCCCGTGTAGCAACAGTGTTGGGAGGCGGGAGGTTGGCGCGGAGGCAACATGCATTAGTTAACGTCTTGGAACGGCCAAGCGCACGGATTATGGGAACTATTTAGGGAGGTCGCGTCGGCTTGGCGTTAACTAATCGCGGGCTATGATAATGCAAAGTGAAGGATACCTTATTTGGCTAATAACAACACCGGGAGATTGAGTTTAGTGGCGGTTTCGGCGAGTCTCAGCTCTGCGTGGGAGTTAAGATATGCTCGGTGACTCGCTATAAACGTCCAACTCTAGCTTGTACAAGCATCTAAGCTCATTGTTGAGCTTTATTCTAATCTAGTGGCAAGCATTCTGGTTGGTTCGGTTACGAGGAAGTGTGCAAATCCGGGCCATTGAACCGAAAAGGCTTATCTGGAAATGATCCCATCCTCCTTCAGATCCCTGTCTGTTGCAATTATTCTTCACAAGTTGAAATAACTCCCCCCCATCCTAGCCTTGAAACAGAGGGGCTTGTTCATTAGATATTAACTTCGTATTGATATGATAAGACTGGGAAGAGGTGCTAATTTTATTGCATATACGGAGTACATGCCCAGCAGGTCTCATCCTACCCTTTGCAGACTTTTGTCTCGATACTCTACGAGACAGCTTTATCGCTGCTTTTCCCCTATTATTATCGTTTCCAAAATGGCGACTCCATCTGATCACGTGTTACTCCGTCCTTTCAATGATGTGACAAAATGGGCCAAGTTTGCGCTTTCACAGGCTTTGGACCATGACTACCAACAGACGTCACTTAGCCAGTCGTCCCAGTCGCTATTGAGAGAAGGAGAGCGAGCTTTGCGACGCCTGGTGCCTTTACTTGCGGTGTCTTCTCCTCAATTGACTGAATTCCTAAGACATCTGACCTTGCGCCACGGTAAGGACAAGTAGAACCAGCACCCGAGTCACAGCGAACGCTGACAGGCGAGTAGAAGATGTCACTTGTCAAGTTCGATCGATTGACATCTTGCTTTATGATTTTGAGGATTTTATTGAGCCGCAGACCTTTGACAAGGCCAAGTTTGACGAGCTCCAAGCTGCGACGAAGGAATTGGCTATTACTCTCGTAGAAGAGATTACGCGATTTACAACAAAGTCGGCTCTGGAATCGTCACCGCCCCCCTCAAAATTTCCACCTCTTCCGCCTATTCCACAATTGACCAGTCCTCATGATGTGGCCAGATCGAGCTCCCAAATGTCCATGCGGCCTCCGACCAACGCGCCGAGAGCTGGGTCTAGTCTTGGTACACATCAGCAACGACCGTCCTTCATCGGTGGTTCCGAACAGCGCGATAGATCTTACTCTGCGGGACGTTCTTTGAGAACTTCTGATTATTCTACGACACGGTCACCAATTACGCCAGGTGGGCTCGCTTCCCCAGTCTCCTTGCCTTTGTCAAGCAAATACGCGATTCCAGAGAAAGACGCCCAAACCTACCGCTATGTCCAGGCTCATCGACGACAAGAGAGCGATTCAGACGCGATTCTAAACAGTTTGCAAGGTCTGGATATTGGAGCCATCACTCCCCCAAGCTCAGTTGCATTGTCACCCAAGTCAACAGGCTACCAGAACGCAATCGACCAAAACACAAGAGGCTCCTTCGGTTATGAACATCAGGATACTCCTCCACCATCCGTGACTACTGAGCCAGTTTCGCAACCGGATTGGTCCACAGTCGTTGACCAACAATCAGCTGCTGTCCCACGCCCTGTATCTGTAACAGCGTCCCAATACACCAGCCCAAAGCTTACAGAATACCGGAATTCTGGGTCATACATACCATCTACAGCGTCGCCTGAATATCAACAATTATTCATTGTCACCCAAGGGTTAGCGCCATCCATACGATCAGACGGAAGCGGCGCGTCAGGGGCCAAAGCAATATCAACATCTTCCAGCTCGATCAGGAATGATTGTACCTCTGTGAAGAGCGTGCACTCTCTACAGACCTATGAGATCGGAGCAGACAGCTCTCTAGCCCTACTGGGTGGACTATGTAAAGGAGCTCGAGCTTTTGCCTCTGGAGGTCCCGGACAAGCCATCAAAAGGATTGGTGGCGGTTCAGACGGTGCAATAAGACCCAGAGAGTATTCTCAAGAAACATTATTCGGGCAAATGCTGGATAATCCAGCTGAGACCTTGACAGAACCAACTGCGCAGTGTCTTCATTGTGAGTACAAGACTCCCTACTCCCATTTGCGCCAGGACATGGATCAAGATCGTAAGTTATTCACTCAACCACAATCGCTGTGAGAACCGAAGCTTAGGGGTAATTCTAGCATTGGCCAGCCAGCAGACGAGAGGTATTCTTCACCGTCCTCGCTTTCTATTCAAATCTCATATTGCAGTCCGAAACGTCAACTCGGTCTACTTTGGTTGTCTCTTTGTGACAAGACCAAGTCTACTCTCCAGGAAGACGACGCCACCGTTTTTCAGTCAATCGATCTCCTCTTTCGTCACATTTCCCGGCATGGTCATCCCTTGCCGCATGTTCCGGGCGTGGAAGTAGTCTACGAGCACAGCGATATAAATTCACGAGGGCGCCAAGACTGCGATTTATATTTCCCAAATTCCACCATGGCCGCATTGCATGGCGTGTCCCGAGCCAACGAATCAAACCGACTCGCATCGATGCCGGTCGCCCGGGCCGTGAAAGACCATGTTAGGCGGAGTAATGAGAAGCCACAAGCAAGACCTGATACAACCTCGGAGATTTTACAGTTCGTTTCAGGAGCGAGGATAGTTGGCATCGAGTTCCCGGAGAAATGGGACGGGAAATGGTGCCAAGGCTGGCACGACGGAGTATTTGGAACATTTCCAAGTAAATTAATCAGCCTGGATATGCCGCGGCATGTCAAGATCGCTTCCTTACCAAACACGCCACGAACTGGAGTAGCAAGGTGGAAGTTCGAGAAGCAAAGGCAGCCTGGCTGGCTGGCACTCAAGAAAGGCGATATTATCTATAACCTTGCTTGTAGGTTCTCTATCGTCAGAAACTCATCCAGTATTAACACTTACACTATCTACAGGGGAGGATCCACATGCGTGGTTCTGGAGTGGCTCAAATGCCAAGAGAGAGTACGGAATATTTCCTAGGTCTCATATCTTAATAGAGTCTATAAAGGACGGGTCGCTTAGCCATGAGGATCAAAGACATCGTCCAAAAGAAAAGACCCGCTTTGGCGGCTTGTTTACTAAGTATAAATGAAAAAAGGCAGCAGCTTTGGGATATGTTTAGAATGCTGATGGAAGGTTGATAAAAGCTTTGGCACCCTGGGCCTGATGTTATGTCTGAAAAAGAGCCTTATTGTATTTCTCTTACTGTATAGCCTTGCCTGTATGATAGGATGTCGGGTTTCAATATTTCAGAGGCGCATCTTAGGTAAAATGGTTGGCAATTAATGCTGCTTATCCTTTTAAGTCATATAACACTGCTTGGGGCGCGTGTAACAACTAACAAGCCTCAACGACCCCATAAGCATAACTGAAGCTGCCAGACTCTTCATAATTGCATTGTGACGCTGACACCCAATTCGTGGAGTGGCTCTCCTGTTAGCGTTCACTTACCTGAATTCCAAAGCTAAACTGTCTTACTTGAAGATCCACCAATTTACCCAATCGCCCTTGATCGCCAACTCGATCTTGGACAAGTCTGACAAATGTTATCCGAACTTCTACCAGCCACGCTGGCATTCGACCACTGTCGGGATCAGTGATTATCCCGCAAGAAATAAAATATAAGCAATTCTAAGCCTTTAAAGTTTAATCAAAGACGGCCAGGCCAAACGACTGACCGATAACCAGACCAATAATAGTGATGACGAGACTGTACATAGCTAACCTGAAGCTAGACAAGCACAAGACTGGACGATGACGATCGACAATCAAGATGGGCTAGACTAGAGCATCGGAGGTTGCGGATTAAATGAACTACCGAGAGAGGTGGGCTTTGATTTATCCGAGACATAAGATCTAGTCAGGGCTAACAATTTTTAGCTTGTGGAGTTTTTTTGTATCCGCTACTCCGTACTTCGAGGCATTGAGTCTACCCTATATATAGATTTCTATACTAGATGTTGTTCTAAAAGTTTGTTCTAATTAGCCTCCATGCTGCAATAAAATAGATAATTGATGCTGGCAAAAGATAAGATAGCTAGGCTTCTAAGATTTACCAAGTAACTATATATAATTTACTCCAACGCTGTTCGCCAAAGTGTCATAGCTGGTATTTATCTTGAAGCTTACAATTGCTTCAAACTGACTTTGCCAAATCTGCCAATTGGTGTGAAGATCCAATGTGTTTTTCTTCGGAAGGAAAACAAAGAACGTTGCTGCGCCATTGCAATCTTACCTGCCAATGCAACAATGCGTTGACACAAGTCCCGAGAAATTAACCTTTTGAGGCCGTGACAGCAGAGGCGCAGGTAAAGTCAATTCGCAGACACGACTGAAACGCTGAGCTATGATCTCATTGCATGTGCCGAGACTCGCGAATAAGAAAAACAACCCGACGGAAACACCGCAGATGGACTTTTCGGGTCCCTCAGACACCGTTATCTACGATCTTGGTGACGTCACCATGCAAGATCTGAAAAATTTGAACGAGAACGAGAGAGTGTGACTCAGCGCCTTACGGGTAAACGTAGCTGCCGGCCTCCGCGGATGAGGCCGCAAAGGGCGGACGGAGCAGGGGTTTGCCATAACCCCCGACATTCCGCCCGCAGATCGACAAGTCCACAGCACTAAGAGACCGGCATAAACCTAATTACTCCCTTAGTTTTTCGCACAGCAGCACAGCAAATCCCCGTCCAGCCCAAGCATCGACGGCCGCTGTTGTCGGACTAGCGGGGACGCAGGCAGCCCGACTCTATGGACTAAATGGAATAGAGTGTCAGCGTGGCTGAAGTATGTGAGACGCATGCTTTGAGGCTACCGAAGCTCCGACCACGTCGTTTGGCTCTGATGACAGCATCGTCGGGGTGCTGTCGGGCCCGTCACTTGGGGGAGTTGAAGTTTGTGAGGTTGCTGTTATCTAACTTAAAGCCCAGTTCATTTCCGCCCAGAAAGTCAAATCATTCCATAGACAATTCACTACTTCTTTTTTAATCTTAATTTGGCTGGTCTCGTCAATTGCCTGATATCGGGTCAGAGGTGCTTGACTCTGTTTTCCGACAGTCACATTCCAGTCCGATTTACACAAAAACACAACAAACAACAGCATCCAAGGACATCACTTTTCTTGGACAAACAACTTCAAAATGACGCCGCGACACTCAATTGAGAGTCCACCAGACTCAATTGAAATGGAGCATTCAACAGGAAGCGAGGGCACATACACCCGCCCATCGCCCCTCACACGAAGCAACACCATGATAATGGACGAGCAAGACCAACAAGAGCTCCAAAGAATCGCAACTGGCATTTCCCAACGCCGCAGACAGAGCTTCGCCACAGTCCCCTCCAGAATCGCCACCATCAACGAAGAAGACCCCGCATTGGACCCTACAAACAAAGCCTTCGACTTGTCGAAATGGCTACCGGCTTTCATGCACCAACTGCAGGAAGCAGGCGTCGGTCCCAAGAGCGCTGGTGTCGCCTTCAAGAATCTGAGTGTCTACGGCACGGGAGCGGCGCTGCAGCTGCAGAAGACGGTGGCGGATGTTATCCAGGCGCCGTTGAGGATTGGTGAGCATTTCAAGTCGGGCAAGAAAGAGCCGAAGAGGATTCTTCATCAATTCGATGGGTTGCTAAGAGGTGGTGAGACGCTTATTGTTCTCGGTCGGCCTGGCTCAGGATGCTCGACGCTGCTCAAGACTATGACGGGTGAGCTTGAGGGACTGCACCTCGGAGAGGAGTCGATGATTACGTATAATGGTATCTCACAGAAGGATATGATGAAGGAGTTCAAGGGCGAGACCGGTTACAACCAAGAGGTATGCATCTCACCAATTCACTCTGGCGTTTACTAACAGTTTTTTTTTGAACAGGTCGATAAGCATTTCCCTCATCTCACCGTCGGCCAAACGCTAGAGTTCGCCGCTGCATGCCGTCTCCCCTCCGACCCCGAAAAGCTCGGCCTCGATGGAACACGCGAAGAAACGGTCAAGAACGCCACCAAGATCGTCATGGCGATTTGCGGCTTGAGCCATACATACAACACCAAGGTCGGCAATGATTTTATCCGCGGTGTCTCTGGTGGTGAGCGAAAGCGAGTTAGTATTGCTGAGATGATGCTTGCTCAGTCGCCAATGGCTGCGTGGGATAACAGGTGAGTACCACTGAGAGGTACGAGTTTATGAAACTGACTTGGATACAGTACACGAGGTCTAGACTCCGCGACAGCTCTCAAGTTCGCCCAAGCTATTCGTCTAGCCTCCGACTACACTGGCTCTGCCAACGCCTTAGCAATCTATCAAGCCAGCCAAGCCATCTACGACCTCTTCGACAAAGCAGTAGTCTTGTACGAAGGTCGCCAGATCTACTTCGGCCCCGCGAGCAAGGCCAAGGCCTACTTTGAGAAAATGGGCTGGGAATGCCCTGCTCGTCAGACCGCGGGCGATTTCCTCACTTCCGTGACGAACCCGCAGGAGCGAAAGGCCAGACCAGGTATGGAGAACAAGGTTCCTCGTACGGCGGAGGAGTTTGAGCTCTACTGGCATAACTCGCCTGAGTGTAAGAGGCTACGGGAGGAGATTGAGGTGTATCAGCAGGATTATCCTTCACATAACCGCTCTGAGGCTATTGCGCCTTTGAGGGAGCGCAAGGCTCTTGTGTAAGTACTTCACCCCGTGGGTCAACGGCATACTGATGATGTGTATAGTCAGGATAAGCATGCTCGACCCAAGTCTCCATACCTCATCAGCTTCGTAACTCAGATCCGCCTGACGACCAAGCGAGCCTACCAGCGAATCTGGAACGATCTTTCAGCGACAGCAACACACGTTGCAATCGATGTAATCATGTCTCTCATCATCGGTTCAGTCTACTACGGCACTGGCAACGGATCCGCAAGCTTCTACTCCAAAGGCGCAGTTCTCTTCATGGGTATTCTCATGAACGCACTCGCCGCCATCTCCGAGATCAACAATCTCTACTCCCAGCGCCCCATCGTCGAGAAACATGCCTCCTACGCCTTCTACCACCCCGCAGCTGAAGCCATCTCCGGTATCGTGGCGGACATACCCATCAAGTTCATCTCGGCGACTGTCTTCAACATCATCTTGTACTTCTTGGCTGGTCTGCGTCGTGAGCCTGGTAACTTCTTCCTGTTCTTCCTCATCACGTATATCTCGACTTTTGTCATGTCTGCGATCTTCAGGACGATGGCTGCTGTGACCAAGACGGTTTCTCAGGCTATGATGTTGGCTGGTGTTATGGTCCTTGCGCTTGTTATCTATACTGGTTTCATGATTCGTGTTCCGCAGATGGTTGATTGGTTTGGCTGGATTAGGTGAGTGGCTTCTTACTTGTTCCTGAGGACCTGCTAACAGTTACAGATGGATTAACCCGATTTTCTACGCCTTTGAGATCCTGGTCGCCAACGAATTCCACGGTCGCGAGTTTGACTGCTCCCAGTTCATCCCATCCTACTCCGGCCTCAGCGGCGATACATTCATCTGCTCAGCCGTCGGAGCTGTAGCAGGACAGCGGACAGTCAGTGGAGATGCCTTCATCGAGACCAACTACCGATACTCCTACTCCCATGTCTGGCGCAACTTTGGCATCCTCATTGCCTTCCTCGTCGGCTTTATGCTTATCTACTTCACCGCCACAGAGCTCAACTCCAAGACCGCGAGCAAGGCTGAGGTCCTCGTCTTCCAGCGTGGCCAGGTCCCCGCTCATCTTCAGGATGGTGTTGACAGGAGCGTGAACAATGAGCAGCTCGCTGTGCCTGAGAAGACCAACGAGGGCCAGGATTCTACGGCTGGGCTTGAGCCACAGACTGATATCTTCACTTGGAAGGATGTTGTCTATGATATTGAGATCAAGGGTGAGCCCAGACGTCTTCTGGATCACGTCACTGGTTGGGTCAAGCCTGGTACTCTCACCGCTCTGATGGGTGTCAGTGGTGCCGGAAAGACTACTCTTCTTGATGTTTTGGCTCAGCGAACTACCATGGGTGTCATCACTGGAGACATGCTTGTCAACGGAAAACCTCTCGATGCCAGCTTCCAACGCAAGACAGGATACGTCCAGCAGCAAGGTGAGTGACATTCCTGCGTTAACTGACCTTTGAAAATTACTAACACGCCTCAGATCTTCATCTCGAAACCTCCACCGTTCGCGAGAGTCTCCGCTTCAGCGCCATGCTTCGTCAACCCTCAACCGTGAGCAACGAGGAGAAGCACGAATGGGTCGAGAAGGTCATTGACATGCTCAACATGCGAGATTTTGCCAGCGCCGTCGTCGGTGTCCCCGGTGAAGGTCTCAACGTGGAGCAACGCAAGCTTCTCACCATCGGTGTCGAACTCGCCGCTAAGCCCAAACTCCTGCTCTTCCTCGATGAACCTACCAGCGGTCTTGACTCACAGAGCTCATGGGCTATCGTCGCATTCCTTCGCAAGCTCGCCGACGCAGGACAAGCCATCCTCTGCACTGTCCATCAGCCCAGCGCCATTCTGTTCCAGGAGTTCGATCGTCTTCTGTTCCTTGCCCGTGGTGGTAAGACTGTGTACTTCGGCGATATCGGCCAGAACTCGCGCACGCTTCTTGACTACTTTGAGAAGGAGGGTGCTCGGGCTTGCGGTGATGATGAGAACCCAGCTGAATGGATGCTCGAGATCGTCAACAACGCTACTAGCTCCCAGGGTGAAGATTGGCACACTGTTTGGCAACGCAGCCAAGAGCGTGTCGCTGTCGAAGCGGAAGTCGGTAGGATTGCATCTGAGATGTCGTCAAAGAATCCCCAGGACGATTCTGCCAGCCAGTCCGAGTTCGCCATGCCGTTCCGTACACAGCTCCGAGAGGTTACTACGCGAGTCTTCCAGCAGTACTGGAGAATGCCCACGTATATCATGTCGAAGCTCATTCTTGGCACGATCTCTGGTCTTTTTGTTGGCTTCTCTTTCTACCAGCCTGATAACTCGTCTGCTGGCATGCAGAATGTCATCTTCTCCGTCTTCATGATTATCACAGTCTTCTCTACTATTGTTCAACAGGTAAGCCCCCCATCACCGTTGGCCTTACTGTATACTGACCCTTTTTAGATCCAACCTCACTTCATCACCCAGCGCGACCTGTACGAAGTCCGAGAACGACCCAGCAAGGCCTACTCTTGGAAGGCCTTCATCATTGCCAACGTCATTGTCGAGATCCCTTGGCAGGCTCTTACTGGCATTCTCATGTATGCCTGCTTCTACTACCCTGTCATGGGCGTCCAGAGCTCAGCCCGCCAGGGCCTCGTCCTTCTCTTCATGATCCAGCTCATGCTCTACGCCAGCTCGTTTGCTCAGATGACCATCGCTGCTCTTCCTGATGCTCTCACTGCCTCGTCCATTGTCACTCTCTTGGTACTCATGAGCTTGACCTTTAATGGTGTTTTGCAGTCTCCTGATGCTCTTCCAGGTTTCTGGATCTTCATGTATCGCGTTAGTCCTTTCACCTACTGGGTTGCAGGTGTTGTATCTACTGAACTGGGTGGACGTCTTGTGGAGTGTTCACGATCTGAGGTCTCGATCTTCAATCCTCCATCAGGCCAGACTTGTGGCGATTACATGGCAGACTATCTGAAGCAGGCTCCCGGCCAGCTGCAGAATCCTGATGCTACATCGGGCTGTCAGTACTGTTCTTTGTCCAACGCCGACCAGTTTATGGCTGGGAACAGGATCTACTACACCGAGAGATGGCGCAACTTTGGCATTGTTTGGGCGTATATTGGCTTCAACATCTTCGTTGCTGTCGCAACTTATTACATGTTCCGAGTTAAGAAGTGGAACTTTGGAAAGAAGAAGAAGGCTTGAGGTTACAATGAGTTAATGGTCATATCATACTTGTTTTCTTGACAGGAGTCAGTTTTGCATCTCAGATTGGTCCCATAGTGGCAAATATTAGTCTTGTAATAGCGCTTAAAAGTATTTAATAATTTCACCTTCTCTTTTTAATTTCCATCGCTCTCACGTCTTATATCTCTCTATTTGGTGCCTCATTACAGTAAGGTTCCATACTGAGGCTCATGGCTACAGCCAAAAATTTGTTTGGTGATCCAGGTGTTGGATGCTCTTCTTTCATAGCATCATGTCGCAGTGAACGCGGGTGTTGGACAGTAATTTCTGACAGTCAGTGACTTTCTGCTGCTAAATACCTGACTCTCTGAATTTGGCTGACCACGGATGAATCATAATGACTGACAAGGTTCAGTTTACCCAGTGTCAGCAAATATTTGAACAGCTTCCTGATCGAGACAGCCCCACCCGGCAGTGAGTCACGCCATCATCAGCAGCTTATCGCTTCTGAAGCATAATTCGAGATGCTTATTTAAATGCAAGACTCGCTCTCAAATATTCTCAAATATTCCGTTGAGTACTTGTTGCAAATATAAATTACGCCCATCTACATCATGACATCAACGAAACCAACTTGTTCACTTTGCGATGTCTCCTTTGACAACAGTCTGGAGCATCGAGTGCATGCCAAGAGTGAGGCTCAGTAAGTTTTACAAAGCACATGCATTAATGCCAAACACGTGCATACTGACACATTCTCAGTGTCCAAGCCTTGAGGAATCGTGCGGCTGCTTCGGGTCTAATCGAGCAGCTAACCGAGGACAGCGATACATTTTCGCATACAAGCAATGATGCAGAAGAGCTCTCAAGTAGCGACGATGAAACCGGAGGCGAGAGTTCGAGCAGTGCGATCCCTGAATTTGATCCCACAAAATGCATCATCTGCACGCACAGCGACGAAAGCTTTGATCACACCCTTCTTCACATGGAAACCGCTCACGGACTACGTATACCGTTCCGGGACCGTCTAATCGTGGACTTGGAGACAGTGACATGGTATCTCTACTTCCTAGTGGCCACATACCGCGAGTGCATCTACTGCGGAACACGAAGACGGACGGTAGAGGGGATTCAGCAGCACATGAGAGATAAAGGCCACTGCAGGGTTGAGTTGTCAGACGAGATGCAGGAGTTTTATGACCTCGAAGGTCTAAAGGCTCATGGTCGAGAGAACGCGGTTTCAGTTGATAACGAGAGTCTTCGGCTATCATCAGGCAAGATCCTTTCACATCGTGATGCTCCCGTCACAAAACCGCGCCGAACGTCGCCGCAAGAAGACACTGAGGAGAAGAGGGCACCTCTTCCCAGCCAAGCGGCTTCTCATGCACTTACAGCCAGAGATGAAAAAGATGCCGCACTTGCGTCTCAATTAGCGCGACTCAGTGTCAAGGATCAGCAGAGTCTGATACATCTGACATCATCGGAACAGAGGAGTTTCCTCCTGCAGAGGAAGAAGGAATTGGATGCAGTTCGTCGGTCGGAAAGAAAGATGAGGCTGAAGACGGAGAGATTGAGTAACAGGACTATGATGACGCACTTCAAGAATGATGTTCCGGGGAGGAGTAATGGATAAGGAGTGAAATAGCTGGTTGCTTCTATTCGAGACATACGCTTGTCACTACGGACGATTTAACGAACTTGGTAGTGCTAAAATCCTTTGAAATACTAATAATCTTCCGTCTTCTTCATGATGCCGTGTATTTATGATCTATCGTGCTCTACATCAGTCGAAAGCCACCATCATTGGCAATAGCTGCCTCCGCGGATCCTATCTGTTCAAACCAGTTCGCATTCGATCAGACTCTCAACTCCATTCGCGACAGTCCAAATGTTGCAAATCTTCAGTCCAGCCTCTCCTAGTAGCTTCTCCCAGTTTTGTTGCGTACGTTCTCGCGAGGCAAGCAGAGTAAGCATCATGATATCCAACGCTGTAGCCTCCCACTGGGCACCAGTATTCGGGATGACGTTCTCGTTGATCAAAAGCTTGCTATATCCGGGCTTCATGGCAGCCTTGACTTGACCCAGGATCTTAAGACAAGTCTCATCTGACCAATCATGGAGGACGGAGTGCATGTAGTATGCACGGGCGCCTAGAGTCAGGTTAGAAAGCATCACGATAAGGGATACAGGGTTAAGTACCTTTGATAGGTTGCTCGGTATAGAAGTCATACTTCATTCGCTCAATCTTGGTGTCTAACGAAGTGATCTGATCAATCACGACGGGAAGGTCCTGGAGGACGAGACGACCTGGAGCGTCAGGGAACTTGCGGCAGAACTCTCCAATATCATGACCAAAAGAGCCACCGATATCGACCAATAGAGCAGAGTCACCTGACTTCTCAAAGCCATCGATAAGTTTCTCTTGAACAGGGAAGAAACCCGGGTCCATCCAAGACGGTCGACCTTGACGGTAGCCGCCCATGTGAAGATGGAACAGCTGGCCGTATGGTGGGTTGGTGTGAAGATGCTCAAAGAAGGTCTTTTCTGTCTTGTAACCAAGTTGTAGGGGAGAGTTGCTTATGTCAGTGGCGTCCTTCCATGAGTTGACGTCGGCCCATTCGTGGAATTGACCTAGAGCGTTGAGACAGGCTCCAGAACTAGAGGCCGCGTCAGCGCAGGACATATGCTAGAGTCTGGGTGTTCTTACATGCAAGGGTATCCAGCGTTGATGAATGGGAAAGCCATCGACTTGATGAAGTTTGTGGCTTGGTATGTATCCTGATCAATCTCGGTGATGTATCCCATTGAAGAGACATGTCTTACAAGACGAGCTTCATATTATTAGTCACAATAGTACAAGAGATGAGATAGTAATGCACTCACCAAGAAGAGCAGGCTCAATGTTCTTCTCCTTCGCGACATCGGCGACCTTGAAAGGCCCATTGATCTTGGCGACATGAGTCCAGACTTCCTTAACGGTACCAGCCGTCAAAGCGCAGTGAAGCGATGGTTCAGCCCAAACATGGCGAAGCATAGTCTCTCTGGGAGTCTCGAGTGACTGCCACAGGCTCTTAGCCTTAGCCATAAGCTTGAGTCGCGCTGTCGGGTCATCACTATCTAGATCGCCACTAAGAGCATTGATCTCCTTGATCAGAGAGGGAACAGCGCCAATGTTGGCGGCGTTCAGAGCGATTGATACATCGGGCTCTTCCGACTTGGTGGCATCTGGGGTGCCGTCTGAAGATCCAGAGGAACTCAAGGCTGAGACAGAACTTTCGAGCTTCTTCTCTGTTCCATGGTATTCTGTTTCTGGGACGGTATGCCCGTTTGTGTGAGAAACAGTTGTGTCAGCCATAATGAAGGGCTGTGAAAAGAAATGCCTTGTGTATAAAACTTATGATCCACTTGAGAAAAGAAGAGCAAGTTAATATCAGTGAGGGAGTGATTCAGGAGGGATCAACAGCAATAAAAAAGAAAGGAAAGAAGCAGAAGTGCCCAGAGCTCGTCAATGCATGGCATGATAGCTTGGCTGTTGGTCGACCCCCGATCCTCCAACCGTTACAGGTCCATCCTCATGCATGTGGCTGTGAAGTCGACCAATTGGAGATCTTGCCAGAGAGTCCAGTCGTTCGGGTTGCATTCAGAAGATCTTCGAAACAGCCTGACACCACCTTCCTGGTAACCCTTGTGCATGCCAAGGATATGACAAGATGCACTGATTCGTCTACCAGTGCTGATCACTGGATCATACGACGACATTGATACGTTTGCCAGGCCACAGAGAACGATCTGCGTCAAGTGAACGGGTATCTGGGACAAAGCTCCGTTGCGAAGCTAGCAGTTGCAAAGTTGAACCAACAGCATGGTTATGATCCTGATCAGGGGCTTCGCCGAGTGCTACGTCGGACCAACATAGTTTCTCAAACCCTTGCTCGAGGGGAAAGAGACGACACCATGCCCAACCGAAGCGAGGATAGAGCGAGAAGTCGGAACGGACCTTGGAAAGAAACTTGGTTCACCTGAAAGCAATGAATTCTCGTTATTGAAATGGATATCATATTTTCAAGCATGATAGAAGAGCAGGCCTCTTTATCGCCTATTTACATGTGATAGAGAAGAGACTCAAATATCAGAATTCAGAAAGCATGTCATGGAGAAATGTAGTCACCAAGAGCGGAGCCAACAGTTGGCAACTAGCACCGGGATTTTGGCCCGCTTCGCCAATTAAGCTGCTTTGGGTCCCAGTGTGCCAAGCAAAATGACCACTGGGAATAGCCGAATATACGAGGAACGTATCATAAGTACGCGGCAAATCGCAGACACTCAATACTGGTATATCGCTATTCTAATAGACAACACCCTCGCTCTCTTCACGACGACAGTGGCCTGAGAGGAGCATGCCAGGAATTATCTTGCTCGGCAGGGTTCAAAACAGCTCAATTGTCATACCAGGTGGTTCTGCAAGCAAGGGAACAATCCTTGGCGACGCATCCTTCGGAGGGTTTGGATCGACATGAACCCCTGAGTCTCAGTCGAATTCGGGGAAGGGAAAATGGACCCCACTATCAGTATCAGTAACGGTTGTTGGTTGTTGGTTACGCGCGTCGACATCTGCAACATCACTCCACCGACAACCTTGTCCTTTTACTTCAAGTCTGCCCACCTTGCGAGATTTAACCACTTCAACCTTTGCCTAGATGTAATATGTCGACACGTTTAGGGATAGAAAAAGCACTGTTTCGGGGAATGCGGCATCATGGTTGCCAATCCTTCAACAGCGTCGTATTAACAAAAATCCTTTCCACGTTGAACAAAACTTGACCCTGGCTTCTCGTAACAAAAGGTTCGATGATTCATGGCCCAAACAAGTATAGCATGGTTGGGCTCTTGTGCCTCAGACCAAGCAGTCATGCCCCCCCCCCCTTTCTGCAAACATGTATGTCTCTTGTTCCTGCAGGACATAAGACCCAATCCTCTGGATTCGACCCAACCAACATGAGTGAATGAGACTCTTTTCTCTCTCTCGAGTTATTTTTCGTATACGTTTGCGCTTGGCACACAATGTCTTCTCCTCATCACACGCAGGCGTATCTTGACGCTGATAAAGGTCCGACTATTCTTGGGCTAGTCATCGCCGTCTCTATCCTGAGTACAATCTTTGTGGCTGGTCGCGTGTACACTCGAAAGAGGATCATAGGGGCATTGCACCTTGATGACTGGTTCACAATCATTGCAGTGGTTTGTTCCCTCGCTTTCCTTGTCTGTGTGACGCTAATTAGCTTTAGATCTTCGAATGGTGCCAAGTCGGTGTTACAGTTGTGGCTGTTAAGAACGGTAATGGCAGACACTTCGATCTTCTAAATGTGACACAACAGCAGAATGTCATTCTATACACCATATTGGGGTTCCCATTTGGCGTCATGGCCTTTGGGTTTCCCAAGCTCGCCGTCGTCGCGCTCATTACACGACTTATGAACCCCGGACGGTTACACAAGATATTTCTTTGGGTGCTGGCTGGATGTTGCATGATGGGTTTGCTTGGGTGTATCATCATTCTCTTTGCTCAATGCTCGCCTGTCGAGTCTCAATGGACATTCTCGATCACTGATAAGAAGTGTTGGAGTCCTTATGTTCTTGTCAACTTTGCCATTTTTGCCGGCGGTAAGTCGATTGCGTTGATGTCATGAACGCCTTGTTGACATTTGACTAGCTTTGTCTGCATTTACGGACTTGTATCTTGCTGTGTATCCCGCCGTGGTTCTGTTCCATCTACAAATGAACAAACGAAAGAAGATTGCCTTGTCCTTTGCATTGGGCATCGGTTCAATGTTGGTGCCGTGTTGTCTCATTGATTAGAAAAGATGCTAACCTCCATCTCTAGCGCTACTATCGTAGCCATTTACAAATGCACCCGCCTGCCATCACTCGCCAGTAAAGACTTCTCTTGTATGCACTATTTGAACTTCTTCGCGTCCTTGTACTAACAATTGGTAGATGAGACCTCTGACCTTGTGATCTGGACTGTGTAAGTAACATGATATGCCCTGACATATGAAACGCCCACTAACGTCACGTCTCCCAGCATCGAAGCGAGCACCATCATCATCGCCTGCTGCATCCCAGTCCTCCAACCCCTCGTAGACGCCCTCTTAGGTCGCCGAGCCTTCGGATCCTCCCCTGGATACAAGAACTACAACTCCTCCGGATACCAAAACTACGGCAACTCCCGAACCGGCCCAAACATTGAGCTTAGCGACAGTAGGAAACTGCGAAGCGATGACCGAGGGAATATGACAAACGTAAAGTATCTTGGGTCTGGGGCCGCGGAGCTTGACTCACAGGAAAGCATATTACGGCACGATGGGACGAAGACGACGGACGCCCATTCGGCGGATGCTCACTCTGTCAATGCACCGACTGAAGGTGAAGTTCCTCGATAAAGGAGGCAATGTCGAGCTGAGAACCACGGAGGTAGGATAGTGAGTACGAATTTAATGTGTATATGGTAGAAGCTTTAAATCATATGCGGCTGTTTGACAAACGACAAGTGGTATCAATTGGAGGCCATGCAAGTCTGGCAACTTCACAGCCATTCCGCCGCAGCTTTGGCAGCTTGCTCCCCTTCCTTTCGAAATCCGTTAATATGGCCGCTCTCAACAATATCATGTGGTGCACCGTGTTCAATGCGTATAGCCATGTCGTTCCAAACCTCTCTCATATCCCGAACCCAATTCAACAACCTCATCGTAGAGCAATTCTGCATCTCCGACGTGGGCCCACATCTTCGTCCTGGTTCTGAACGGTTTTCTCTTCAAAGTAACATACGGCCCGCTCCTATCGACGATGCCTTCTGGGGCAAAAGACTCGGTTGCCCATTCGGCAAAGTCGGCTGGTAGATAATCTGTGCTGTAGTTCTTTCGCTGTCGAACGTGATGTGCTGGTGTCGCCGCCCGAATATCGATCCACGGAGACCAGAGCAAAGCAGCCTTGGGGCTTGGAGTGTCTGGCAAGTACTCGCTGATATATCTCACCAAGGAGATGACAAGATGGCCACCTGCGCTGTCACCACTGACGATGATGTTTTCTGCTGAAACCCCCAAGGACAAGACATGTAGATAAGCAGTGACGGCATCCTGAAGGGCTGCCGGGAAACGCCCCTCTGGCACGCATGTTAATCTGTATCCAGCAAACAGGACCTTTGGAGTGGTGTATTTTGAGAACACGCCGGCGAAATATCCGCTGTCGAGTGGCAGAGGGCTTCCGAGAACATAACCGCCCCCATGGAAGTGGAGAAGAAAATACTCCCCTGATTCCATGTTGGATAGTGAAGACGAGTCATGAGCTTCAGGGTACCATACGGCCCGAACCGTGCCCGGCTGTATGACCTCATCTTTCAAGGGTCCACGGTAGACATCTCGGTCCGTTGCTGGTGCAATGGATATAAACCGCAATCCCAGATCTTTGCGCTCCGTTGGCATCCGGGTTATGAGGCGAATACTTGTGTAGAATTACATAAGGTTAAACATGAGCTTACGACCCAATGTTTGGTGTAGAGTCCAGGTCTTATGGGGACGATTGGAAGGGATGATGTAGTAGAGAGCAGATGGGACAAGTAGAAGGATGTGACAGATCAAGACGCAGGCGTGCCACGCGACATGACACCATGATAGCAGCGCAATGGCGCGTTGCTGAGCGTTAGAGCTTACGTTTTGAGTGTGATGGGAATGTCTCTAGATCAGTTCCGACGATGCAAGAAAGATATGGTGCTTTGAGTTACATTCAAGATGGATACCCGAGGGATTGCACTCGATATGTGGGGTATCGGGGCCCGCGGGGCGGAGACAAGTTTATTTGATAGAGCCTCAAACTGTATCAGATCTATTTCACCTCTGCAAAGGGATCCAGAGCCTCGTGCAACTTCCCAAAGGTCCCATCATGCCAGCCCGCAATCTGAGCCCATTCATCCCCAGGCAGAGTTGCATGCAGCATCCTTAGCCACGCACCAACAAGCATATCCGCATAGCTAACCTTCTCCCCAAGCAAAAACGGACCACTCATATCCCTCGTGAACAATTTCGCAAGGTCACCGAGCATTTCTCTCAGAGACTGCATCACCTTATCCCGCGCCTCGCCAACTAGCGCAAAGTCGTCCCACTGTTTCACCCCCGCACGCCGCACAAACTCAGCCTTGCTCTCCTCCTCAGAAGCTGGATCGAATGGCATTCCCTGGACGCCCAGTTGAACATGTGCAGTAAACGCTGCGTCTATGTTTAGGTTAAACTTGGCGTACTCGGAATTTTCCTTGTCGCGCCACTCGGAGAGGGGCACGAGAATGTAGGGATGCTCAAAGTCAAAGTTGAGCGTCTGAGTGGGGAAGAGATCGCCTCCACCAGAGGTTGGGTAGGTTTTCTGTAGGTAAATAGCAATGTCGAAGGAATCGCCGACCACAGACCCAGTTGAGGGGTCTTGAATGATGGGTAGAGTGTAAAAGTCTTTGCCGTCGTTGAATTTGCGACAGGCGGGGACATTGAGGCCGGTGCGGACTTTGGTGATGTCTGGCAGGGCTACCCATGACGTCGAGTAGGGAACGCCCTTGAAGTTGAGAGCGAATCTGCTTTTCCATGGATTCGGGGAGAAGCAGTTCTTTTCCACCGGCGGGCGGGCGGCGATGTCGTAGAAGACGATTTTCTCTGAAGACTCGGACATGATGGTGATGGAAATCCGAAGATGACGCTCTTGTTGTTGTTGTTGTTGTTGGCTGTTAGATGGGTCACGATACGAAAATTGATACGTGGCTCGTTGATGATTGGCTTGGTTACGATGTCTCACAAAAACGCTTCATGACAAGTCACCAAATTGGGGTCACGATGATTCAATTAATTTTTATAAAATGCAATAAATATAATTTGCATTTCTTATTTATTTTAGTGATACGCCGAGGAGTATTCTCTTATTCCCATCAAGACTGATTAGAGAATCAGCTGGCTTATCTAGCCCTATAAGGTAGATCCACAATCTTGGAACCAAGATGAACTTCACAATATTTCTCCAATGTGACACGACATAACCTGATTGGCTGCCCCTGACCTGGTTGACCATACCTCTGGCCAAGAAAACAGTAACCGCAAGCTACATCTCAGCGCAAATTATATGCCGTCCACCGAGTTTGGTGCTGAGTGACAGATGGTGCCAAAGCACGCGCTTTGATTCGTCGGCCCGTAAAAAAGCACATATTGGTATAGGGTCAAGGCGCGGGCCAAGGCAAAGCCCAATGCCGAACAACCGACTTGAACAATTATTCGCTTGCCAAGCACAATGCTTCATGAGCTTGACAGCAAATTGGTCCACCGATGTCACGGCCTTGTTTCCGCATCTACAACGGCGAGCCCGTCATATTGAGTCTCGATTAGATGGCGTAAATTAAGAATGAGGCTATGTCTTGGCTTGGTGATATAAAGTCTAAGCTCATAGACCGTGTCGTGTAGAGACTTAATTTCATCTTCTTTCCTTGTGTGTGATATCAATATGTCTGTCAAATCAGTGACTGAAAACTTCCCGCTCGCCAGATATAGGGCTGGCGGCGGACATCCGACTGGTCAACGCAACGGCATAGAGGAGAATCTGGAGGAGTCCTTCGTCAGTCATTTCACTCAATTATTCAACAAATATGCCGGGCCAAACGGCACCTGGCATCGAGACCAAATCGGCCTCTTCATGCACCACGTCCAAGTCGAAAACCCGGAAGGTCTGGCCAGTTACCTTGTCGATCAAGATGAGCTAAACCTGCCTGAACTCATCAAGTATCTCACCTCACCATGCGGCAACATTCTCGAAATGGCAGCTCCGCAAGACTTGACCTGGCCACTGAACAACTACTTCATCAGCTCAAGCCACAACACGTATCTTACTGGCAACCAACTTTCCAGCGACTCAAGCACTGAAGCGTACAAAGACGCCTTGCTACATGGATGCCGATGCATTGAGATCGATGTCTGGGATGGCAAAGAACAGTGGAAGCCAGGATTCGGCTTAGAGGATGAAGTTGACAGGGAAATGAAGGATACTTCTCGTGAAGCTGCGCCTAGGAAAATGGGCTTTGCTGATCGAGCCATGATCAAGATTGGGCGCTGGGCTATGAATAAGTTTGAACCTGTTGATCCTGACGGCAAAACAGTTGATGACAGACTCTTGGATGTTATTGATGCCGAGCCACGAGTTCTTCACGGCTTCACTCTTACTAAAGAGGTTCTCTTCCGCGACGTATGCGAAACTGTAAAAGATTACGCGTTCTCCACGTCTGACCTTCCACTTATCGTCAGTCTAGAAGTCCACTGCTCTCCGCTACAGCAAGGCGCCATGGTCAACATCATGGATGAGGTCTGGGCTGAGTATCTTCTCCCTGTACCTGAGTTTGAGTCTGATTATCTGCCATCACCTCAGGAATTGAGGAACAAGATTCTGATCAAGGTCAAATATGTCCCGGAGGATGGCAAAGGAAATCGCAAGGACACGCCTGATAGCACGGATGAAGAGAGCATGCTTGAGGTTGTTGTGGAGGGGGACGAGAAGAAGGTCAAGAAGATCAAGCCACCCAAAGATCATTCCTCGACTGAGTCGCCTTGGTATTCATACTCGAGGGATTAGTTTCAAGTCACTTGAGGAGCCCGAAGCGTCGATGCCGAATCATATTTTCTCACTCTCGGAGAATGCAGCCTTTGCGATTCAGAGACGCATGCCAAAGGCTCTGTTCTCCCATAACAGACAGTTTCTCATGCGGACTTATCCTCATGGTATGCGGTTTGACTCGTCCAACTACGATCCCGTCATTTTCTGGCGAGCTGGTGTCCAGGTCGTGGCTCTCAACTGGCAATCATGGGATCTGGGGATGGTGCTTAATGAAGGCATGTTTATGGGCTCAGATGGATATGTTCTTAAGCCCAAGGGATATCGTCATGACCCGAGCCAACAGCACGGCATCGAGGAGTTTCACATTCCTAGCAAGACGTTGGAAAGGCTAGCTATCACAATCATCGCAGCACAGAACCTCCCTTTACTCGACCGACATGATGATCCCGCCAAGTTTATTCCGTACGTCAAAATTGGCCTTCACACGGAGCCAGATGCCCTCTCAGCGATAGTAGATGAGAATGCTACTCCCGAGGAAGTCAAGCAGATTGGGTACAGCGGCGAAACAGGTAAAAGCAAAGGCACCAGTCCAGACTTTGGAGGTGAGACGATTGAGTTCCTCAACGTCGATGGTGTTGTTCCGGAATTGGCTTTCCTTTCATTCAGGGTCATGAATGATGTACCTGGGCCCGATGTCATGACAGCTTGGGCTTGTGTTCGTTTGGATAGGTTGAGGCTTGGATATCGCTTTTTGAGGTTGCTGGATAAAGAGGGTATGCCGAGCAAGGGTATTTTGTTGACGAAGAGTGAGATCAGGGAAGCCTTGTAGCTACAACACCGATGGGAGGAGCTTCTCAGGCACGCCGTGATAGTAGGGTTTTTAATGCTTTCCGGGACTTACTCTACGGCAGATATAAAGTTGGCGAGGGGTCGAAATAAGCTTCGAGCACCCGTACAAGAGAAAAGCATACGATTCGACAGCGTTGAAAATACACTTTTCTGCTGCCTACGATCATACTTTGTGGTAGAAACCCAGTGGTCCTGATGACGAGACGAGTTGTTAGAAACACCGCTTAGTCATTTTGCGTGGTTCACGTGCTGGCATCCTTGAGTCGGGTTAACCTTATCAATGTCAGGCAATCGCGTAGATTTGAGCTGATGAGATGATGGACCCTTGCTTTTGGGCTTCGGGAGCCGAGATTCCGCGGGTTGCCGCGGGGTCCCGTTAGCTAAAGTCTGAGCCATTCAACGCAACGAGGAAGCTCCCATGAACGAGAATGAACGACATGCCATGTAGCGAAAGCGAAAGTCGTTTACTGAACGAGGCATCAACGAAGATCTTATGAGGACGATGCTAAATGTCGCTAAAACATGGCATCGTGGATTATTTCAGGGCTGAGGGTAAGCTTCAGCCACGAATCTTGATGAGGGTTAGCTCCAATGCTGAAGGTCCACATTCGATTTATGCATTGATCTTATCTTACAGCATATGAAACTCGACCGTGTCTGCCTCGCGTATTTATAGATGACGTTGAGTGATACGGGCTCATCCGTGTATCCCAGCCCCAATGAGCCACCCAACGTGTTTATTCGTATCCCCCAAATTACACCACCCCAGAACAGGAATAGCCACTCAACCATCAACGAATGCCGTTTCTGCCGCACCCATGCCTGATTCAGGGGACGCCCGCGGGACACAGACGATCAGCACCAACAAAAAATGCTCGGGTCATCACTGTCACCCTTAGCACGTGGCGGTCGTTTGGGAACATCATACGGTCCCGCTGCCGCCAATCACAAGTGAGTCGAGAACAAAAAAGCCTCGAGGCTGAGTTGAGTTGGCGCAGGGGGTTGCAGATGACGACGCGTCTTTTTATTTACCGGCCGTTGCCCACTTCAATGAATTTAAATTTAATTACTATCTATATAAGGCGGGCAAGGTAAAAGGAGTTTTTTTTAGTGTTTTTACACGAAAATTTACGCACGCGACGTATAAATACCGGAGACGGACCAGATTTTCTCAACTCCTGCGCTGGGGAATGTTTTCGGACAATGGCACTACAAAATATCATTCAACACTTGCGCGCGCGCTTTGGGAAATATGAACGACTTTACGACGAGGAGCACATTGAGTTAGAATCGCCATCTTACAAACGATGCGTCCCCAAACGATTTGGATTCCCGAGGTTCAGGAAACTCACAGTCTATTTAATCCTGAGCAACCTTATTATTCTCGGCGTGTTAATTCATTCCATCCGCCCGCTCATCACCCTCCTCATACGGAATAACGAACTATTCGCAATCAACTTTTCTGTCGACCATGCAGCACAACCAGACGCATTCCAAAGGCCAGATGGGAAGAAGATACCGCGGATTTTGCATCAGACAGCGCCAAACAGCTCGATTCCGGAGATTTGGGCAACGTCGCAGCAGAGCTGCAAAGAAGCGTATTCTGAGTTTGAATATAAGCTCTGGACTGATGAGGGGGCGCGAGAGTTTCTTAAGGAGGAATTTCCGTGGTATCTCGACACTTGGGATAATTATCCTTTCCCTATCCAGCGCGCAGACGCCATTCGGTATTTCGTGCTGTATCATTTTGGCGGAATTTATATGGACATGGACACATATTGCAACTCGTCCTTCCCCGTGGATCAGATCGAATCACTACCAGGCAAGGACCATGCCTTATTCAAATCGACATTACCGACTGGTATCACGAATGATTTCTTAATCGCGACCGCGAGACATCCAGCTTTCGCATCAGCAGTATCAAGACTGGCCAGCTTTCACCAAACAACCCGACTCTGGGCCCGTCTTCAACCCTACGCAGCTATCATGCTGTCTACAGGGCCTCTCTTCTTGACATTGGCGGTGCAGCAATATCTGCTCGGCCAGCCAATTCTACCATCGCCTACCATACACATCATGGACCCCGCGGTGCTAGACCATTACATGGTAGATTTCGAAACCGCGACCTGGCATCAGAGCGACGCTCAGGTCCTCAAGTGGCTCGGCGACAGGCCATGGACATGGTTCAGTCTAGGAATCATTGGGGTCATCGCGGGCATATACACCTTTAATTGCGTGCTATCACGAACATCCATGACTCTTTACCGTAAGCTATTATAATACAACACACAGCGACTGCTTTTTTCAAGACAAATAAAAAATTCAATTTTCCCTGGCTAGAATGGCCACATTAATTTCAGCCCCTGTTGCTCTGTTAATTTACTCGGATAAGCGGCACAATTACGTGGTCACGGCTCGCTCCTGTAATTTTCGGCTAGTTCCAAAGACGGAAATAACCGAAAACTCACTCAAACGCGTCCGCGGAAAAGAGTGGCTCGACAAATACGGGATGGCCAATTAAAACGTGTAGAGGGGTGAGGCAGACGAGAAGCTGATGGATGGACCTGGTCCAAATCACGTCGTCAGTGAACAGCCACGTACGTGGCTTAGCTGTCACATCGACAGCCCCCTTTTCATCGCATATGTAGGACCATCAGATGCATGACCACGGGGCTTCTCTAAGGTTCAATGAGAGTGTCGAAATATTGAGGCTTTCATGCGCGGGCCCCGCGGAGTCGCATTGCATAAAATTGCAACTTTAAATTAAGTTCGGGGCCTTTCCAGAGAATTGGGCCAACTAACCTTGCTGCCTAATGATATGAATGGGCAGTATCAGGCTTGTGGCTGGAAATGGCCTTTGGTCAGCGGATATGTGAGTCGCAGGAGGCCTCATGACCAGTGGTTTCCTCTGGATAATGCGCTGTTTATCTTGCAAGAAGGGTAATGGCATGGCGAGGGTCAGATTTCCGTAACAAGGGGTCTTTGTGTTTTCACTACTCCTGGGTTGTTCAGCCTTACCGGGTATTCTTGATGTATGCTTACCAGAAAAGTGGTGCCTAGTTCGGATGGGCTATCAAAGTGGCACGATAAGTAGACGAGAAGATAGGCTCTATGGGTGAAAATTAAAGAGAAGCTTTATTCTTTGGGTCGCTTTATAGCAAATCGTCAAATACTGTGACAATAAGGGCTCTCAGTCACAAATTCCAGATACTGTTCACATTTTGTATTTAGCAGCAATTCTTTGTTGTCATATGCTGCTCTCTTGGTTCATTCTACCCTTACACCATCCTTCACTGCTTGGTAGTTTTACCCAGGTCTGCCTCTGTCCTCTCAACCAAAACATCAAAGATCCGCTGGACATGCTCCTCTCGAACCCTCTCAACGCCTGTACATGCACGAATCGCAAACTTGTCATTGACAACGGTGCTGGTAAGGTAAAACTCTCCGGTTCTGTTGACCCATTCGTACAGCTCTTCCGTTCGAGCGTTGATCTCTGCTTCATCAGCTCCCTTGACACGGAAGGTCACCAGGCCAAAGCGCGCAGGGGTGAAGATAGTGAATAGATCAGGCCGACTGGCCAGCTTGTTCTGCAGGGATTCACCGAGCGTAACTCCGTTTCGAATGTGCGCTTGCAGTCCTCGGATACCATAGCTGCGAAGAACGAACCATAGCTTGAGCGATCGGAAGCGACGTCCAAGAGGAATTTGCCAGTCGCGATAATCAGTGACCAGTTCATTGTCGGAAAATTGGTTACGCAGGTACGGCGGCTTGATGCTTAGGGACTGGATAAGCCAGGCTCGGGATCGGACCCAAACTGCAGAGCAGTCAAAAGTAGTGAGCATCCACTTGTGTGGGTTGAAGTTGAAAGAGTGAAAGTCGGCCATGGGTGTAGTCAAAGGCTGATTCTCCTCGAGAAGAAGTGCAGATCCTGCATACGCAGCATCGACGTGGACCCAGATATCTTTCTCTGTTCCAGCGGTAGGGGACAACGCCTCAACGATGCCGGCAAAGTCATCAACCGCACATACATCAGTAGTGCCCATTGTAGCAGTCAAGTAAAAGGGCTCCAGCCCGCGGGCCCGCAACTCAGCTACCGTCTTGGCAACAGCACGACCAGTCATAGCGAATCCGTCTTCTTCAGTGACAGGGATAGCCACGAAGCGAACACCGAGAACCTGGGCAGCCTTCTTGGTACTTGAGTGGGATCCAGCACTTCCCAACGCGACGAGTTTGCTTCGTACAGTCCAGACAGCATCTTCATCCATGCCCTTGGTGACCGCAGCGAGATACTTGTCGCGAGCAGCACACATAACAGTGAGGATAGCCTCGCTAGCACTGCCGTGAATGACGCCTCCTCCATGGGTGCTACCGCCGCTCAAATAGCATTCCGGGAGACCGAGAGCTTTGGCGAGCCAGTCCATGACAATAGTTTCCAGCTCTGTAACTGCTGGGCTGCAGATCCAGTTGAAATGGGCGCCGTTGAAGGTATTCGAGTACATCTCAGCTAGGGCAGCAGGGTAACTGCTTGAGCAGGGAAAGAAGGCCATGAACCGGGGGTTGGCCCAATGGGTGATGCCGGGAAGAATTTTTGACTCGATGTCGGCATGGATGTCGCTCCAGGACTCTCCTTCAAGGGGAGCTGAGGATGGGAGCAGAGGGCGGAGGTATCCTGGCTTCACATCGGATACGACACGCTGCGAGGAGACATTGTCGTAATAGTCAGTGACTGTGCATGGTTAACTTCAATGTTCATTGATCCAGTCATAAGAAACTTACTCTCGTCAATGGCTGTACGAGCTGCCTCGCGAAACTCTGCAGAGTCCATGGTGCTGAATTTTGTATGTATGAAGTGTTGTCTTGGAATTGAATGTCAAGCGTTCGTTATGTCTTTATGATGTTGCATTTATATATCATCCAACAGAGAGACTGTCAAATATCGCGCTTGTTTCCAATATTGCCATAAAAGGTGGGGGAGCATGATCGGATCCAGTCACCGTATGGAAATTCCGCTTCAGGAAAAGTCTGTTTGAACTCTCTCTCCAGAAAATGGCATGAGAATGTCGCCACATTTGTGATGGACAGCCAGTCTCCGCCCTTCTTTTGACAAGACAAGGCCCACCTCGGAATTATCACCTTCGAGGCGTTCCGCGTTCCGAGTCAATGTAGGGTATTTTGATGGAGGTTGAACAATACGCCAATCAAAGACGTTAGCATACAGCATGAGCATGCTATCTTGCATAGTCAATCAGATAGTATGTTGCTCGTTTGTTATTGCCGTTCTGGGGTTGCTCGCATCGGAGGGCTCTAGTGGCCGAGCTGCGAAGGTATAATGATCGCAAACAGTCAACTTCGGAACTTACATAGGCTATCGAAAAAGATTGTAACAGCGACATAAGCAGCAATTTTCGTCAACCATTTCAGATGTTATTGGTCTTTTGCTAGTTCTATATGACGTTCACCCTGTTATCCAAGGGAAAATAATAGGCCTTTGTCGCCTTGACAGTATTGCTCAATGCCGTTTCTTTTCTTAAATACATAAAGTTCGGATGGTGTCAAGGGAGTAACGATACGAGCAAATAAAAATTGAATTATATTTATAACTGTCTAAGCTAATATTAAAGACTTTCCTCCGTCTGACATAGAGCCAGGTAGTATCTCCTCGACATGGCTGTACACAGCTACTCCAGCTTGGCCATGGCTTGAACAAGACAGGCCCCAGTTATTAAATGGTCATGCACAGTATTAATGAGTCCAAACAAAGCAATCAGAACTTAGAGAAGGGCAACAGCAGCAGCACCAATGGCACCAGCCAAGCCAGCGACCTTGCCCGACAGGCTTCCAGCTCCGTTGACAACAACAGCAGGCTCCGAGGACTTGGCAGGCTTGGAAGCCTCAGTGCTAGCAGGCTTGGAGGTCTCCATGCTGGTATGCTTGCCAGTAGCGGAAGCCATAGTGGTATGGGCAGCGCAAGCAGTGGGCTCAACGAGAGAACCACCGGGACCGTTGTAAGGGTTGTAGCCCAGGCACTCAGCCCACTCGGCGGCACAAGTAGCGTGGTTGGCATTAGGGGCGACGTTGCAAGCGTCATGAGCCTTGTTGCACTTCTTGAGGCAGTCACCAGCCTTGGCTGTCTCGGTAGCAGTGGGCTTGGCGGAGTGAGAGCAGGCTGTAGGGGCAACGAGAGATCCGCTGCCATAAGGGTTGTAACCGAGACACTCAGCGTACTCAGCAGAGCATTGCGCATGGTTGGCATTAGGCGCCGTATTGCACGCATCGTGAGCCTTGTCACATTTCATGACACACTTATCAGCCTTGGCTGTCTCGATGGCAGTAGGCTTGGAAGAGTGGGAGCAAGCAGTAGGCGCAACGTACGATGCGCCGCCATAAGGGTTGTAGCCAATACACTCGGCATACTCAGCAGCGCAAGTTGCGTGGTTGGCGTTCGGCGCAGTGTTGCACTTGTCGTGAGCAGCGTTACATTTCGCAAGGCACGCGTCGGTGGAGGAGGGAAGAGCAGGGATGGAGACAGTGGCAGTTGGGTAGATGGGAGCTATGAAGGCTGTGTCGGCCGAAGCGGCTGGTGAAGCGCTCGAGAGCTGTGCGGCGCTGAGCATCAGGCCGAAGAAGACGGAACGAGTGTTGGAAACCATTTTGATAAAGAAACGAACGGTCGTGTTTGCGTGCTTGAAAAGGATTATGGTGAGAGTGAAGAGAGGGAATACTCGGCGGGTTTATAGAGGTCTTTGGTACTTATAAAAGAACGCGCCGTGTCTCATTGTTAGTGTCTCTTGTGTAGGTGATTTAAAATAAACATCCGTGTCATCATAATTACTCCCCCCGCATTCTCAGTCACCAAGGTCCTTTTGTCGTATAGATCTTGTTCGTATTGATACGAAGTGGCTAGGCAAGACGCATTCCTCTAGCTCAAGGAGATGAGACATTTAGCCAATCACGGGGCAAGGATAACAAAGGGAGGGCTGTAGGCTTTGTGGCGTTAGCCACTAATATGTAGTGTCTCAGGGACGCCCAGCCAAGTGCCATGATCTCCCTGGACCTGGAGGTATAGTTACGTTGAAATAAATCCTGAGAATGGAGGGATGTCTTATTTTGAGCTGTACTTAGAATCATAGACGGGAAAGCTACACAGTTGATCTGCAGCGTCGAGTATTTACTAAACAGTTAAACTACAAATAAGATTTCTGATACAGTTGAGAGCTTAATTCCTAACTAAGTCATCCCTTGGGCAACCGGAACCTTCATTCCATTTATAGATCACCCATCGAGTCACGTTGATCGTCAAACGCATGCCAGTCGGTGATAGGGCGAACAAGCGTCAGTCTGGAACATAGGGCTAGTTTAGACATGCCGACTTCCGAGCCGAGGGAACTCAGGGAGAAATGCCCAAGCGCAATACGAACTGCTGCGACGAAGCAATAATCGTGAGATCAACACTGTTTAGCGAAACAACCCGCCAGTCAGGCATCATGAATCACGCCAATTGGGTCTTATTCTCGTTGAGAAGTGTACTATAAGAATAATGTAAACTACCTTATTGATGGAAAGATTTTCTTGAAATGAAGTTATGTTAGACATATTTAAAGATTTGCAAATACCAGTGGTTCTCTATGTAGCTCTTTCAAAGTCATTTCTGACACGCCGTGACAGTTCTTCGTCTGCCAACACCCTAATTGCTGTCATCGCAAGCCCCCTTGCACAATTCATAGCTGCTTTGTGAGCACTCTCCTGTCCAGCACATGTAGCAAAGTCTGGATGGTGAATAGACACATCTGGGGTAGTTGGAATAGCAAATCCACCATGGAAACCCGGAACATGGTAAGAAACGTTACCCATGTCCGTCGAAGCAGGAACATTCTCTTGTGGTTTGACCTTCAGCCCTAAATTGGCCATTTCCTCGACATAGGTGTTTGAAAGGGTGTTGTTAACTAGAAGGTCATTGTATAATGGTGCTCTAGGTTGAAATGTCAGTAGGGCAATACGAGATAGAAGCGGTGAAGCTCACGTTTCATATTCGACCTTGCAATTCGCTGCAGCAGCGCCTGCTTCAAAGCAAGCATGCACACGCTTGACGAGGGTTTGGCATCCCGCCAGCGTAGGACTGCGAATGCACCAGTTCATTCGAGTATACTGCGGGATAATATTGGGGACTGTGCCGCCATCTTCGAATACACCGTGCACTCTCTCATCCGGTCTGATTTGCTGTCGCAACATGGAAACGTTAACGTATGCAGCAACAGCAGCGTCTAACGCGTTGATTCCATTCCATGGTTCCGCGCCCGCATGCGACGCTCGACCCTTGAAGATGACCTTGGTCTTGTACGCAGCAATGCTTCTCGTCCCAGCTATTCCATCGTACACCAGACCATCGGAGCTTGGTCCCGAGGTTGTCGGATGCGACATCAACGCTGCCGCGATGTCCTGGGGAGGATCAAAAGCACCAGCCTCAAGGAGCTTGATCTTGCCGCCTCCACCTTCTTCAGCAGGTGTTCCAATGATGCGCAAGCGCCCAGGAAGCTTGGTCATCTGTAGAGCGCGGGCGGCGCTGACAAAGGCCGCAAGAGAGGATGTAGCGATGAGGTTATGGCCGCAGCCATGGCCAACACCTGGAAGTGCATCGTATTCAGCACAGAAGACGATTTGACGACCTCCAGAGCCGAATGTTGCTTCAAAGGCTGTGTCGAGACCCCATGCATGGCGTTTGACTTGGAAGCCGTGATGCTCAAGGAAGTCGGTCAGTTTGTCGTGTGCAAACACTTCTTGGTATGCGAGTTCGGGATGGGAGTGAATACTGAAATTGACTTCTTGAAAGGCGGGATTGAGGACATCGAGTGTTGAAGCGATGATTGAGCTGGATCGGTCGATGATATCTAACTTCTCGAGAGGCACTGTATCGTATTGTGTTGGTGCGGAACGGCCAGGGGAGGAAGTTGAATCAATGGCCATCATTTTGTCTGAGGAGGTATAGGTATGTTCTAAGCTACAGGACACCGTTGGGTGCTTCGCGCATGACGCGCATTATTATATACCATATACGCATTGATATGCTCCGGGGCAGCCTTGATTATCTCGACCTGGTGTGCGTGGACTTAGTGGACCACCGATACCGCTACGGCAAGTGTAGCAAAGCCACCTAAGGCAACCCCAAACTGTTATCAGGCTGGTTAGCGGAGGGGATCTCCAGACCTGGGGTAAGGACCCAAACTCTTTCTGGACGTGTAGCCGACGAAAGATAGCGGGCTCCACTGAAATTGCCGACCAGTCTCATAAGTACGGATCCCCTCACTCTGCAACTTCAATCACACATCCCCTGACTTGTTTGTTCATCTTACGATTCCTCTTATCTCGTTCGATATTGCTTATTTAGTTATTATCGTCGGCTGTCGGCTATCACGCCAAGAGCGGAAACAATAATGTCGTTATCTCCCTCCAATGCAACTTCACCAACGCCACTAGGTCGATCAGCCCCGAGATCCCGGAGCGGCTGCTGGACATGCCGAACTAAGAAGGTCAAATGTGACGAGATACGTCCTGTTTGCCGACGGTGCCTACGCCTCAAGCTCAGCTGCGATTACGCACCCCGGCTCCGTACCTTTCCCAAAGGGTCTCCAGCTGGAACGTTTGTCCACTCAAGTCTGGACTTCTCTTGCGTTGAGCCGAAACGTCGTAAAGATGCACCATACAAGTCTCTTTGTGGCAGTCCTCGGCCTGAAAGTGAGGGGATATCCCCCTCATTGAGCACACCTCTCCAATGGGGCACTTACGGGATGGAACTCGGCAGTGAAGAGATTGAAGCGATACAGTACTTTCGGGAGTCATTTTCGTCGCTGTACATCATAAAGAAGCCACAGTACTCTGCATTTGCGATTATGCTACGCCTTGCTACGAATGAACCCCTTGTGCTACATATGATCCTTGCGATTGGAGGCTGTGGTATTGACTACCGGCACCAATGACATGAGGGACAGTACTGTCTATCGACAGAAGATGGGCGCTCAAAATACCGAACACTCGGGCTCAAGCACTATTCCGAGGCATTGAAAGAACTACACATCATACTGGACGATAAAGAAGCAGCCAAGTCAGCCAATCTCGATTCACTGACGAGTGGATTGGTCCTCATGATTATGTATGAACAACTCCGTGGCGACACCAGATGCAAGGGACTTGCCAGTCATCTGAACGGAGCAGCACTTATCTTCAAGCATCACTATGCTGATATCCTACAACGAGCCAGAGATACCAGCCAGTCAGTGCCTTTAATGACGACAGCTGAATCAGGAAGTCCTCGGCATCTATCTCAATTTTGCGCTCGGCTGATAACAAGAATTTGCAGGATGGACGCCACCGCCTCATCTTTTGGACTCGGCGGCCAGGTCACCAAGGTGCTCTGCAGAACCTTGCCAGAAGGTAACGACAAGAGCAGTTTGCCGACGGGCCCAATCGGAAGACTATCTAGTCTCCACGCTTATTCTGGACCGCTTTACCGTTTGGTCTGGGGCGATGACTACCCCGCAGTAGAGCTGGTGCATGATCTAGAGAATCAGCAGGTCTTTGAACTGCTCGAAGCTAGTGTTCAGCTGCGGTATCTTATATCCGAGATGACGAGCCTTTAGCCCATTGGTGGTTCGGCACTGGCTGAAGCTTCCAGGAAGGTTGAGGCAACGATTCAAGAAACGAGCGAGGGCTACATGAACATCCTTGCCTTTGCATCACGGCTCACTTCAGCCACTGATAACTCTCACTCCAAGGTACCAACTATACGCTGGATAGTACCTATATACTACACCGAGGTACTCGATTTTCTCCGCATCGCCAGAACCATACACCCTCCGCTAGCGATAGCACTAGACAACAGTAAAACAATCCGTAATATCATGAATCTCGCTTTCCAAGCTTACCAACACGGAGGAGATGTGGCCATGGTTCGGATTGCCCGTCCGCTATTCATGGTGGCGTAAGAGACTGATGAGGAGCTCCATGTTTCGTGGATTCTTGAGAGATTTAGAGGGTTGGCCCAGTTTGGAGAGCATTTTGCGCGCGCGGGTGATTTCCTGGAGAGGGCCTCGAAAATGAAACTAGAGTTAAGAACGAGCATAGATTTACGGACTGTGTTTTCAAATCAAGCCACTTCGATATGCTTGTGCCTGATGTAAGGGTCATGAAAGGAGTATATCTAAGCTTGGGTATTTTGAAATGCAGAAACGCTTGTTACATTCCATATTTCACCATATGTCTGTATACCTTGTTTCCGAAGCATACTCTTATCACTGTACCGGGCATTTACCTATCAGTGAAGGCAGCAAGCTCGCTATTGTGTACCTGATCGATTACATGCTACCCACGTACACTCCCTACCTTATCTCCTGTTGATAGTATCCCCTCCGGAACCCCTTCGTCTCGTTCCGCGGATCCTCCCTAGTGATAAAACTCTATCAATAAAGTATAGCCCAGATCTCTCATCGGCTACCCCGCGCTTTCTCGTCGGCTATCAGAACCAATGTGGCTAGTTCATCGTAGCTCCCCAAGCCATGTTGATAGCTCGTGGAGTATTCGGTTGTTTCTGTTGCGAATGACTTCTCCATGCTTTGTAAACGCCAGCTCACCGTTGGATAAGTTCGATATGGAGCACTTAAGAAGGGTCTTTCCCCCCTTTCCGTCCAACATCATTCAACAAGTCATCGACATCAAACCATCTCAATACCAAGTCTAGCTTCTACACTAGGCAATCAATATGGCCACCAAGGACGCATCAGACACTGTTGACATCAAGCTCGAAGACAAGGAGTTCGAAAAAGCAGACCTTGCCTCAGTTGCCAATGGAGCCATCTTGGGCCGCGAACTCACACCAGAGGAGGATCGAAGAATCCTGCAGAAAGCAGACCTCCAGTATGTACCCACGGCAGATGGAACCAACTACCCAGATGAGATCTTAACTAATAAAACAGTCTGCTTCCTATCATGGCATTTGCCTACCTCTTCCAGTTCCTAGACAAGACTGCACTTAGCTATACAGCTATCCTCGGTCTTCGCGAAGATCTGCGCCTCAAGGGAGAAGAATATGGTTGGGCATCTGCAATCTACTACTTTGGGTACCTCGTCGCAACATACCCCATTGACGGTGTATTGCTCGTTCGATTGCCCATTGCAAAGGTCATCGCTGTTACCATGTAAGCGTCTTTGTTCGCCCTACTCAGCGCTACCAACCTCTGACTGTCACTCTTAGGTTTATCTGGGGAGCTATTCTAATGTTCACGGCTCTTTGCCACAACGCTAAAGATCTACTTGCAACTCGTTTCTTTCTCGGCATAGCTGAGACGGCAATTGCCCCAGGCTTGTCTATGATTGTCGCGATGTGGTACAAGAGATCAGAGCAGCCTTTACGTCAAGGTGCTTGGTTTCTCGGAAACACGTCTGTAGGCATTCTTGGTGGCCTCGTCAGTTATGGCTTTGGTGAAATTAAAACATTTTCTCCTTGGAAGGTAAGGCGACAAAATCATGGGGCGAATTGCTTGTGCTAACTTCTTCGAGGCCATCTTCATCTGCTTTGGAGCTTTCACGATAGCTGTTTCCATCATGATTCTATTTTTCCTCGCCGATACGCCTGCAAATGCCCGTTTTTTGACCAAGGATGAGAGAGCTCAAGCCGTTGCTAGAGTCGAGACAAACATGACCGGGATCAAGAATGACAAGTGGAAGAGGGAGCAGGTTAAGGAGGCACTCTGCGACCCAAACGCCTGGCTTCTCTCAGTCGCTTATCTCGCTTCGATTATCCCTAATAATGGACTTCTTACGGTAAGCCGTACCTTTTCGTGTTTACGCATGGCGACTCACAGCTTTACAGTTCAACACTATTGTTATCCAGGGCCTTGGCTTCTCTGTCTTAAACACACTCCTTATTAATATTCTACCATCTGTTTTTCAGTTGGTCTTTGTTCTCATCTCTGTCATTGGAAGTACCTATCTTCCAAACACCCGACTTCTGTTCATGACTTTCAATGTCGTTGTCAGCATCGTTGGGGCTGTGATGGTGCGTGAGGTTGACCCAGCCCATCAGTGGACTCGCGTCATGGGCTGTGCTCTCGGCGTTGCCTTTACGGCCAATTTCCCCATGACAATGGCTATGGTATCCAGCAATTTCGCTGGCTTTACTAAGAAGACGACAGTTAGTGCTATGGTTTGTTAATCCCGGATTGAACAGTACCTATCCTCAGCACGCTGACTTGAACCTAGGTCTTTATCGCATATTGTGCTGGAAATATTGTCGGCCCTCATCTATTCCTCCCTTCCGAGGCCCCAGGTTACAAGTCGGGATTCCTAGCTATTATGATCTGCCTGGCGGTTTCTGCTGTTCTCTGCATTGTCCTTCGGTTCTATCTCATCTGGGAGAACAAGAGGCGGGACGATGCTGCAGATGCTATAGAGGAATCTTTGGAAGGCATCAATCTCAGCGACAAGACAGATAGAGAGATCCCCCAGTTCCGTTACATCTATTAATTGGGCTCTAGGCTGTAGGCGATGTTGTACGAGCACAGTCTTGTGCTATAATGGCGCTTTGCAGGAAAGAATTTATCCTAGATAAGCAACCTTGCTTAATAGATCGGCTATTACGGACTCTGACCAATGCGTATGCACACCATGCAGTGTTATCCTAGAATTGTCTCGCATACATATACTCTAGCTTCTAGGCTACTCACTACCTTCCTTGTTGCTGTACACCTTGGCAAACATCCTTCTTAACCCATCCATATCACAAAACTCGATCACCTTTGTGACCTTGGACCCATCCTCATTGAAGTCCAAGACCCACGAGTGCTCTATGACATCCTCCTCGCCATTCTTGTATTTCATGCCCGTTACAGTCGTTGCCGCTGATTTGCCTGACTCTGTGTCGATAGTCAAGTCAGAGATGTCGCTGTGGGTGACTACGTATTTCTTGAGATCGAGCGCCATGGCGGCTTCGTAGTCGGCGTTACTCAAGCCATCTTCCGGGGGCGATCCGAATAACTGAAGAACACCGGCTGGCTTGAAGTATCTTTTGCAAGAGTCGGTGACGTCACGGTTGATGATTGCTGGGTTGTTTTGTTCGCCGGCGTCTTTGTAGGCACCCAAGAACTGTCTTGTTGTGTTCTCGATAGCCTCCCTAAGTTCTTGTTGTGAAGCCATGCTTGCGGTGATAAATCTTGATATGTCGCGTAAGTTTTTGATTGCTGTAAGATGCTTCTATCACGAGTACCAAGCACTTGGGTCATAGTATGTGTATTTATATGGATTCCTTGCTTACAATCAGCGAAGTCGTAAGCCATCAGCTGACGTGATCCCTAAGTTATTGGAATTAAGTAGCTGTGTTTATGACAAGTGTAAGCTTGATGTTCGTCTGTGTCATCATGAGTATGCGATTGCTGCAGTGAAAGGTTGATCTTTCCTGCTTTCTCGCCGTTTAATTTTAGCCCGAGTACACAAAGTAGAGAACTTCTCCAAACCGTATATTAGGTAGAAAGATCTTATCTATTGAACTTAGAACAAACCTAAGACTTTTATAGAGTTTCAGTAAGGGGCGAAGTGAATAACTTTGCCCAATCTTGGACTTGCCGAGGCATGTATAGGGTATACCTATTTATAGCAACTCCTTTACGAGTGTTGCATGAAGCGGCGGAAAGATACTCCGAGTCACAGTGGGCAATTTCCAGTGCCGGAAGCGGCCGCTCCGTTTAAATAACCTTGTTTTGCAAGGCAGACATGAGGATAAAATAACCTATGGAGAGCCCCATCTAAGCCCTATAAACTCGTCACCGCGACGAACGGATTTAGAAGGTGGTTGCTGTGAAATTGGGTCGCTTCAGGCAGTGCTCACCAAAGATCAGGGCGCACAAAGTTCATGACCCCACCTCCAAGGGCCAGCCTCTTGACCTTTTCGGTCGTAGATCGCTTCGATCAAGGGGAGCCCCCGGCCCTGCCAAAGAATCTGTCACTTCTCCCTGTTCAACAGTTCAACTCAACTCAACATCCCTCATGACTTACGCCATGTAAGGAGACATCCCTGGAATAAAGGGCCTGTGCTTGTATTATCATATACTAGGCCTTGCACGCCCGCTTATCACTACGTGGGGATCGTCGTCCCTTGAAGCTGATCTCACCTCACGCCAGAATGTCAGACTTTGGTGAGAAGGTCAAGTGGAGGAGGGCGAGGGCGCCCAAAGTGAGATCTGGCTGTAGAACTTGGTAAGTCGAGCACTCAGACCTTGCTTACTGCATGCTAATTGACGCAGCAAGTTTGTAGCCTATTATCATACGATGAAATGAATCTTTGCTGATCGTAGTCTAGAATCCGGCATCTCAAATGCGATGAACGAAAACCCACGTGTTTCAGATGTGAAAAGGACAAACGGAAGTGCGACGGCTACTTTGCCCCCCCAGAAAGCAAACCAAAGACAAAATCTCTCGCCCTCCACAGAAAACAGTATGACCTCATGTCTCGCCGCCTCGCGACAGCCTCAAAACTTCTTGTCCCAGCCGCGCTATCACCAGAGACATTCGGTTCGACGATAGAGTTGGATCTCTGCCACCACTTCCGAACATACACAGTATCAGAACTCGCGAGCTCTCTCAACGCGATGAGCTTCTGGCACGCGTATGCTTTACCACTCAGCCAGACTTCAAAACCCGTCAAGGCTGCTATTGGAGCGTTGGGAGGGGCGCACAAGGCTTTCAAGCTTCAGACCCAGACTGACTCATTAACGCAATCCCTTGCCCAGTCTTACGAGATCGCATCTATCCAGCAGTACAACAATGCTATTCGGGTGATGCAAGAATACATGAACTCACCCGACAAAGACTTTCAGGTTATTCTAACTTGTTGTTTAATATTTATCTGCACGGAGAATCTTTATGGACGTTACAAGAACGTTACACGGCATTTAGAAGCCGCATTCTCTCTGTTGAACGCCTGCGATCGATGGGAACTGGCAAAGTTTATGGAAAACATTGGCCCTTCATTATGCGGGCTGGCCTCTGATCTATTCTTCTACGTGGGCAACAACTATTCCTCCAAACTTGTCGCGGGGATTAGAGAATGGGTTGACAAGCAAGACCCGATTGATCTAGAAGAACCCGGCGAACCCTTCACTTCTGCACAAGCTGCAGCTGCGGCACTGACACGAGTCGAGGCGCTATGCGATGTGGAGCTGTACGCCGATTGCCCAGACTGCTCAGACGATGGTGTCCTATGCGGCGACGGTGGGGTTTCATGCAATCGACGAGATAAAGGGTTGGTGTCGGAAGCCTTTTACCATCATTGGAGCGCACGATATCAAGCTTTCAAAAAGACATTTGATCCATCCAAGGCCTCAGAGTCAGAGTTATTTCGGTTCAAAGTACTTGAGTGCGAAGAGATTACATGGCAGGCCACTTTCAAACTCAACCATATCGACGACGACCTGGAAACAGCCGATTGCATCGAGATATTAAAAAAGGCAGAAGAGATCATCAAGATGACCCAAAGCGACAAGGGCCAGATCTTTACATTTCAGGCTAATCTCGTCCCTCCAATATCTTACGTTATCATATCATGTCAGGACACAAGCGTGCAGTGGGAGGCGGTGAGGCTTCTACGGTGCCTCGGGAGACGGGAGGGTGTTTGGGATAGTAGGACGATGGCGGATATTTACACGAACATGATCAACGCAAAGACGAACAAGCTAATAACGTGGGAGAATATTCCGGCTGACGTGCCGCAGCTGACTGAACTTCTTGGTTCGCTGAAGATGTGAGGAGGCTATTGCAGACGGTAATAGATAGAGTGAACATAAAAATAGACCTGTTCACCAGATGACCAGATACCTCCATATCTTTGCCAGTTTACCTCGTTCAGCGGCTCCAGGACGAGTATAAGGCGCCCGGCAGTGTTGATCAGGCAGTGGAAGAGACGGCTTTGCTCCGTTGATTGAAAGGGAAATGAGTGCAGAGGCTCAGGTTATCAATAGGCTGGCACTATTATTAGAAGACAGGCACTGTTACATAATTATTACACAAGGACCAGTGAAGTTAAACAAGTATGACAATTAAAATCTATCAAATATTACAAATGAATTCCCACTATCACATGAGAGCAAACAAAGCAGCAGCTCCGACACCAGCCGAGACAAACCAGCTTGGGCCAAGCCTTGCTCCAGCTGCGCTGTCTGCCGCATCCGCCGTCGCATTTCCTCCAATGATGTACTCGGGCTCGTAGCTCTTGACAGCAGTGTCGTTGGACTTTCCGTCCCAGCAGTAGCGATCGAAGCAGGTTTTGCAAGCATCGGGAACAGTCTCGTTCGCCTTCCACCAGCTTCTGCTCATGACCGCACACACCACGCAAGTAGGCCACTCCTTGTCAATGGTAGCATTGCCTTGAGTAGCTCCGTTGAGAGCATTGAGGATGATGTTGTCGCGCTCGGCAGTGGTATACGACATGTCGAAGGTTGAGACGTTGCTATGGTAGGTGTAGGGAGCGTTGGGGATGTAGAAGATCAGCGGAGGTGGAACTTCGCCGTCTGAAAGAGTGAAGTTGTTGGCGTCACAGCCAAAGAGCGTGGGGCGCTGGTTCAATTTCTCGTTGACAAAGGTCTCGGCGGACGGGACCGAGGGGAATTGTGTGCCGTTGCCAATGCTGGAACCAACACGGTCATATGTAGCTCGAAGGGCAGTGCCGTTGGGCCAGTTGTTGTTCGTATCAGCAGACGAATCAATGGCAAAAATAATATCAACGCCACGAACGGGCTGGATCAACGGGTGAAGGGGGATGTTCTGCAGATCCTCTCCACCATCGACAAGAGTCAACTGGCGGTCCTTGGAATTGACGCTCTTGTCGGTAGGGTTCCATCCAAAGAAGGGGTTGGGTGCATACTGGGCGATATCCTCATCATCCTTATCCAAGCCGACCAAGACACCTTCGATCGCTTTTACGACAATATCTGGAATATCATTCTCTTTGCCGACCTGGGTGATGTTGTTGAGAAGGAATTGGTTGAATAGTGAAGATGACGTTCCCATCACAAAGCCGATCTGGTCAAAGCCGCGAACGCATTCGCCCTTGGAGTCGATGGTTCCGTTGGTGAAGTTGGAGGCGAGATACTCAGTAGGTACGAAGCCAAAGGTGGTAGGATCCCATGTACCAAACTCGTAGGGGTTGAACTCGTATACAGTAGCGTTCAAGGAGATGACGCGCTCACCAGGAGCACGACCATCAGCAACGAGGATGGGGAAGGGCGTGTCTGCGTCCTTGAAGTTGGAGGTATCGGCAATGGAAGAGAAAGTGTAAGAAGGTCCACCCTCAGGCGCATTGACGAGCTGATACGACAATGCGCGGCCCCACCAATCAGTGAGAGTAGTATTCCAGCCCTTGTCCTTGTCGTCAACGGCATCCTTCATCTCATCCCAGTACTCGGCAGTGTTGAGAAGGCTGATTCCAGAGCTCTTGGGGCCCTGGAAGATAGAGCGGTCAAAACGCCAGACTTTGTCTCCGGACTGCAAGTCTGGGACTGTTGAGAAGTTGTTGGCGAAGATGGAACCCACGAGCCAGCCACCGCCAGAAAGACCAGCTAGATACGTCGCCGATTGGAGAAGGCCGCTGATGGGGCCGGTCTTGTTGTTGCGTGAATCAGCAGCTGAGAGGAATCCTGCGCCGTTCATCAAAGCGCGATAACCGCCGCCCGACGCGGCAATGGCGATGTTGGGTAAGCCAGTCGCATTGTTCTTGTGCTTCTCAACGAAGCTCTCGGCATCGAAGCCAGAAATGTTGGCTCGCGACAAGAATGTCTTGAGATCATCGATTGTGTTGTTTCTGCGACGCCGAACCCAGGATTCCTCCTCGCTGGACAGTTCACCGGCGAGACGAACTTTTGGACGCGTTGAAGGGCAATCAACTACCTTCGGAGCATATCCGCCACTCGGAGAATTTGGTAGGGCTCGGATCTCGACTGAATTGACCCTGGGGATCAAAGCCGTGTCATCCGGAGCAGCAATCGCTGTGCCGAGCCAGAGGGTGAGAGCCACAAAGCCGAGCATCCTGACAAAAAACAACGGTAGAATAATTAAATATGGTCAATATAACGAAAGAAGATGAGAACTCAAAATGGAGGATTACAAAGTGCGAGGCCAGATAAATAAGTTTGAGTAAAGCCCTTCAGCCAAGGGGCGCAATTTACGGACTAGCCAACGGGTATGATCTCACTGGGTCTAAGCACATGCTAGAGTTTTACGGTGATTAATGCTTTTGACTGGTTGCAGGGAGTGACGCGGCTTGAGTGGCTAGTTCGTTCCGTGGACAGCGAGGATAAAAAAGGTTGAGATCCACCGACGGCTTCTTTGGCCGAGAGAGTTTCGGTTTTTTTGGAACCCGTTGTGGAGGCTGTGTCTCAGCTCGGAACATTCGGCACAAGCTAAGCCACAGACAGAAATGACGTTGTGATGCCAGCGAATGCAGAGCAATGGCCACAGGCTGATGGACTGGCGAGGGGGGGATGTAATCTACTTCTGAACAGGACCGAGAAGGAGACTGCTTCATATGGAGATCTACCTCTTCTGAGTGATCCTCTGTTGAACGACTAAACGAGAATGGGACTTTGGTCCCCCCCCGCATCAAAGTGGAGAGGGTATTCCGGTGCGCGGATATAAACGATACGTGAATACGCGGGAAACAACATGATAGGCTCCCACATTTGGAGACGATGACTGTGGAACATGCCGAATTCAGCTGATCTTACCTTACAAACACGGGAATTGCCATCTGTAACAAGCTCACTAAGCCTCAGGATCGGTCTGACCTAATATTGTAACGGCTGACGTTTCAATATGAGTAGAAAGAACTAAATACAGAAGCATAAAATCATAACACGATGTATAAATACTAAAGGATGTTTATAGTTGCGACCGGTTCCAATACCAGGGAAGCTCAGTCCTTCACTGTCCCTTGGCGCATTATACAAGAAATTCTATCAAAGTCAGAATTGAAGGAATTGGGTTACCTGGCAAGGAGCGCGTTGGTATTTACATAGTAAAGGGCGCTTAGTAACACGTCTCAGCAAATGTAGAAGATGCATTTGAGAGCCAATTCATCAGGTGTTGCCTTTTTCTGAATAGAGAACATTACTTAGAGATTGCTAAGGGTTACTGTCCCTCACAAAATTTAAAGAAGGGCAGTAGATTTAAAGATCCCAGGTAGCAGCACTTTCGTAATATAGAAGAAAAATAGTAAATTAGCAGGAAAAATGAATTTAAACAGCTGCTGTGTAATAAAATAAATTATAACCTACACTAGTATTTGATACATAGCCCTTTGTATTTACTAAAAGTAAGGGATAGCCAGATATCTTATAACTTTATTAATTACTGATCGCGCTAATGTAAGACTACAGCTTATCATTAAGGGACTGGAATAAAAATGTTTTAGATTAGGATTGAAAGGGCGGGATACTGACAGTAATTTAGGACCCCTAGATAGGTAAAAAGAAGCAGTAGGTCGACGTCGAGGTCTCACCATGGCACGGCACGGCTCTACATCGGCCTCAATATAATAATATTCAAGCGCCACAAGGCAGATTCACATATCTTTTCGTTATTCAATCCAACTACAAATACTCTCTAAGTCCAAGGACAAGAGTTTCTCGAATCCCCATCTTCACCAATTCCCAGCCTTATCAAAACCCCAACTCCATCGTCTCTTAATATAAAACAAAAATGAAGGCCTCAGCTGTTCTCTCGACTCTTTACCCTGCGATTGTGGCTGCCATGGCAGCTACATGCGAAAAGGATGCAGGACCATGCATCATGGCCAACGATTGCTGTAAAGGCTATACTTGCAAGACGATACCTGGATCAGGCTCGAGATGCGTTGCCGACCAGATGTGCGTTGCAACAGGAATGCTCTGCCATGTCCAGACCGCGAAGTGCTGTGGCGATTTTGCATGTACTAGAATTCTTGGCCAGGTCGGAGTTTGCGTAAGTAGCATTCAAATTCCTCTGTTAAGATGTTGAGGTACTGACTGAATGTAGATGAAACCCGTCGACATCAAGCCAACTCTACCCTAATCGTTAATTCAAATTGTTAAACGCGTGTTTCAGGACGTTATATATGGAGCTTCTATCCCGTGGGATTGATAGAACAAGTCCATAGAATCTATTAGCTACTGTGGTCTTTTATGTAAGATGAATTAAGTTATTACTCTGGGACAAGCCCTTCTCGACTTTTTATCTTCTTCTCAGCTTATTCATTCAGGAGTAATTGCCATGTGATTTTATATAACAGTCTGTGTGTTACTGATTGCAATTTTGGGGCTAGGATTCCAATACTTAGGAAAGGACTTATTAGGTGCCGTGTTGGATATATTATTTCTTTAGCGTTATAGACCATTATATTCGTGCCGAAAGTTTCGTCATGTTCTTCTCGCGAAGCCATGTTAAGACCCTGTTACTTGCCTTGCTTACTTTCCTGGTTTAATTCGCCGTGCTGGTCTCAGATTGAAGAGCGACTCTCCAGCCTACATAGTAACAAACCCCAATTCCTCTTAGTCATCATATTAACAAAACTTACCAAGTCTACCTATACCATATACTGGCTCAAGTCACTGTTCTTCATCCTTGCACAGCCAGCATCTTATAAACTCATCTTTCAGCTTCATCAAAAACTGATATTGCATTACAGGATGCACTCAGTTCAAGAGCAATATCCACTCTAACAAGCACCAAAACTCACGGGGAACCACTGGTCAAACGCAACCCCGTCGTGTACAGCTACAGCGCCTTTTTGATGGCTAGTTGTGCTGAGCGGCGCAAGAACTCGAACGCTTATCGAGCCGGCAAGTCAGTTGTAATCAGCAATTCGAAGGACGACAGCCTCAAGACCATGGCTGTGGCAGGCATGAATAAGTCAAGTCGGGCTGTAGCGAAGCAGCTCTAGACGGGAACTGATTTTAGCAGTCCAACGCGCCGGATGCGAAACAGTGACTTTTGTAATGCGGTAGAAGGGGCTGCAATCTTCGGTATCACGGACATGCTAAGTACAAGTTTGACTCTACTGCAGAAGCTGGTTTAGTGCTAGCTGGTGACGATGTCCTGACACCGAAGGATGCTGCTGACCTGCAGTTGCAAGAAGGCGCTCATGTCACCCTGATAGCCTGTCAGTCTGAAAAACAACACTTAGCCCTTGTAAATGAAACTCTTGGTATAGTTCCGGTATTTCCGATCGCTGCAGCTTGTTTTGTTCTTGCAACTCTATGGCCAATTCCTAGCACTGTAGGTCAGAGGTTCTCAGAGTCATTCTATCAACATAGTCTTGACAAAGGCGCCAATAGGCAGATGAGAGGCAAGATTGATCTAGCACGAGCATCCCAGCAAGCGACATTAGACATACTGGATGTATATGGAGAGACCTCAACAAACTGGGTATCCTTTGTCTTGAGAGGATTCTCGGAATTTTAAAGTAAGCACCGGTGCGAAGCAGAGCCGTTATATGCGTTACCTGGAAGCACCAGGAATAGATATAGAGAACCAAATATTATTAGAGGTATCATTGCGCCAGCTGCGTCCGTAAATTGGCAGACCCTTCTTCAAGAAAATGCGGGCTCGGGCTGGTGGGATTTCGTTTGGGAAGCTTCTGCCAATGGCCCGCGATAAGCCCCGTTCGGCTTCCTAAAGTCAACGAATACTATGGAGGATGTTTTTGGTCTGGGACCAGCAATGGTGACAACACGGATGAACTCCATTACGAGTACGGCTTTTGTGGAAGCAACAAGGGTTGGCAACGGACAACGATCGTCTCTATGCTTTGCCATACCCCCTTTTTTGGTTGTCATCATGCTCTTGAGTATGATTTATAGTGCATCGCGGAGGAAGGCTTCTGAAGTAGACTGTACAAGTTTAGAGTGCCTGCTCAAGTTTAAGTCAACTATGTAGCTCTTTGCATGTAATGTAATACGAGAAAGAAACCATTAATTCAAACTTTAAATCATTTATCCTATAAGAATAAATCTTGTATCTACACTAACTAACATAATAAGACTCGTATACTTGAATAAGAACTATAGATCCTACAACACAGTATCAACTTTGATACTATAGCCCTTCTCTGTCTGTTTTACTACAGTTATCTGCACTCCCCAGCCAGGAACCTTATACGTGCTCTCTCCGCCCTGTAACAACGTTCCGTCGTTCTGGTCATAGACACTACCGTCGCCGCAGCCACCTGATCCTGGGGTAACATCTACAACACGGATGGGGCCGTAACCTGTCTTCACAGAGGTGTCAACTGTGTAGAGCAGGACGCCAGGGGCGCACACGCCTGAGTCAAGACCCTCGGATGTACGGGCCTCTACGACAAGTGCGGAGGTTTGGTTGACGGCGGCGACAACCGCTTTGACGCCATTGTCGGAAATGTTCAGTTCTAGTGGGTTAAGAATGTGTTGAGTAGTTCCTCGCTCCGAAACACAGTCGACAGACCCGTCGTTGAGCCACCCCAGGCGCCACTTGTCCCAGGCGAAGAAATCAGGGGCAATGCCAGAAAGGTCTCCCATGGCACTCCAGCCACCAACGTAGTAGCCCAAGCCAAGATCTTCGAATGGGTACAAATCCGCCAAGCACATAGTATGTCCGGTTTCGTGAGCCAATACCTTCCAGCTCTTTGTTCCCCAACCAGTAAATGCGTCGGTTCCAACGGTGACGGTCTTCCGGGCAACATCATCGCCCTGTCTAGTCTTGATTCGTGAAACATAAGTGATGGACCGAGAGATGCCTTTGCCGCCGACGCTCTTTACGGGAACAACATAGAGGACGTCTGATTCGGGAGGTGGAGGGCGAGTTCCGCTGGCTGTGTAGGCGTCGAGGGCATCTTGGATGTATTCTTGATGTTCTGGCCCTGTGAGACCTCGTTCCCAGCCATATGATACAGCAGATTTGGGCATGCGGTAGAACTTGGACATATCGGCCGAAATATTCAGGGACAGAGCCCCATAAGAGGCTTGCCTGTACCATTCGGCCGTTTGAGGGACTATAGCATCATAGAGCGACTGGGGGGTCTCGTCTTGAGCAGGTTCGGCATCGGAAAAGTCAACAAAGATCATGAAGCCTTTGAGAGTTCCGGTGCTTGGGGCACAGTCCCCATTGTAGTTGAAGCCGACACTCATCTCCACGGTGTCATTGGCAGGCAACTTGCAAGCAGCTTTCGATTTAGGAGGTGTTGGCTTGCAAGCAGCAGCGCTGGCTACAGCAGGCCAAAGCATAGAGAAAAACAGAAAGTTCATGGTGATGAAGCTTGATTAGAAGCAGAATGTGAGGTGATGAGTGATGAGAAAGCAATTCTCTGGCGTACACTGGGACATCTTTTATGCTTTACGCTCTGCCAACCTGCGAGGCCTATCGTGCACAGCCAGATTGATATCTTGCCAGCATTGCCAATGACTCGAGATTGACCATATGCAACGTCCCAATTGAATCGCCAGCTCCCTTCAGCTTGGGCAGCCACTGTCAGCGGACCGAGGTGCTCACGTCAGCGGGTCAGTCGCCTTCTCCGATGTCGACGTCTCTTATTGGTTATCATGGGGCTTATCACAGGGTCTAGATTCTCCATCATCAATTATCAAAATAAAAGAATTTCGTTTCCCCTGCAACACCTTAGGGCTATTCAGGCACAGCCCCTTCAGCTCAGGTCTCCCTTGACGCTTAGCGAAGCTAACCGAGGCTATACCCTTATTGCTGTCAGCTTTCGATTAGACGACCTGAGTTCATCTGGGGTGACATATCCTCAACTAAAAGCTTCTGTTACACTATTGTGCAATTAGCAGTAAGCAGCTGCTGGCTTATGCTGTCAGGAATACGAAATGGCTCGAAATGGCCTCGGCCATTATAATCTCACCACCTCGAGGAAACGGCGGTGAGGATGTCGAGAATGCCTGGAATTGTAGGGATGCAACCCTTCCAAGTGATGGTGGAGAGTGATTACACTAAGTATCATGATGTTATGTTTGTCGGGGGTTCAATTATAAAAGCTTCTAGTATCTTGCTGTTCTGTCTATTGTTATTACCATCATTGACACATCAATAACAAACATAGTTGTTAACAAGCCTTCAACCTTTGGTTCTTCCATCCTCAATTAATCCTTGCCTTTACTTCGAGCTTTTTCAGCCTTTCCTTGTACTATCTACACTACCTACAATGCGCTACAACTATTCTGTTCTTGTATTTGCCGCCTTTGCCGCCACACCTCTAGCACTCCCTACCGAGAAGCCTGCCAATACTGGCAGGCAGGCTTCTGCTTGGTACGAAGGCAAGAGAGACAATTTTGACCACGGGAAGTGGGCCTCCGAAAAATATGAAAAGAGGAATGATGATGGGTCCTGGTACCCCGGGAAGTATGAAGGCAAGGGTACTGGCCACGATGATGGCAAGTGGACACCTACCAAGTACCCTGTCAAGAAGTCCAAGAGCAAGAGGGAAAAGGTTGGCACGATTGATGATGACTCGAGGGAGCCCCCAAAGTACGAGGCTAAGGGTGCAAATTTTGAAGATTCCGAGTTGACATCTGAGAAGTATGGTAAGCGCAGCGACGATGGGAGCTGGCGCCCTGGGAAATATGAGGGTGACTGTACTGGTTATGAAGATGGAAAGTGGCACCCCGAGAAGGATAATTAGAAGAATACTGAGAGGAATAAGGAACGTAAGTAGGCTCATAGAGGGCATAAGGACACAAGTACCAGATTTAATAATGGTAAGTAGAAGGGTAGCGAGCTAGCTTTATCTGTTGAAGTTTATTCAAGGTTTCTATCTGAAGTTGTTTAATTTGAGTTAGAGAACTACCTATCTCAAGGCTGTTGTTCCTGTCGCTTCTTTTTTATGTATACCTCCTTTGCCATTCTTTTAACTTGCAACCCCAAATGCTGCGCCATAGGCCATATCTCGGCGTACTTGACAAGTGCCCCGATATTCTGGCCCATATTTTGACGAAGATCCTCATCATCTTGGGCTACAAAGGCTAATGACCATCTGCTTAGGTGGATTGTAGACGAGAGTGTCACCATGTAAGCAAAGAAGTGAGTATGTTTGAGGAGAGGACCGCGGTAGCTGATCAACTTGCTAAGCTCCCTTGCAGCGCGAATTGTATGTTTGGTGTGCGAATCGAAGGCATCGCTAGACGCAGCTGGTGTGTTGGAAGCTTTGATATAGTAAGTCAACGATGAATCCAGCTGTGAGAGAGGCTGGTATAAGAGAATAGAAATGGCGTGCCACATCATCATGGCCTGGAACATCATCTCGTCTAACTCGCCATTGCAGTAAGCGTCATATTTTGAAGGGGGTAAGCGGAGCATCCAGTTAGCGAGGAGCCTAGCTATATGGTCGACCTCTGATGGCGCTTTTTGAAGGGCACCCAAGATGCAGGCACATTGGATCCGGTAGGTGTAAGACGAATACGGCCTGGCATCAAACAGTCCCAGGGTTTCCGTATCATATGGCCGGATAGGGGGCGGGATTTGCTAGATCTTGTAAACATACAGCGAACACCGGGCTTTATTAGGAGACTTACTCCCGTAAGATATTGGTGCTCTTCGCAAGGCAGACCGACATCCGTAGGTACATCATACAGTACAAAGGTGTTGGTTTGATGCACGCCCGACATAAGGGCATCCACAACATAAAGCTCCCACCATGTTCTTCGCCAGCTTTCCTCAAGTATCGGAATTCCCTGTCCGTTGGTGGCTGCAAAGGGACAAGAATTTAATTTAATCTGAATTGAGATATCCCGGGCATCTGCCATCAGCCTTTTGGCCTTTTTCTCTTGACGGTTGCCGTCAAGTCCGATAATAACAAGCAACATCGCCTGAACTAAGAAGCCGTTTCTGAGAGGTGCACCGTCTATTAGGCGGGATGCATCTGTAAAAAGGCTGCGAGAGCTGTCTTGCTCGATGTATAGAGAACCAATCCAACGTATCGCTGCAAGCAGGGGCTCCAGGGAGATCTGCGGTGCTAAGGTGAGAAGAAGCTCCTTTGGCGGTATAAAGGGATGAGCGGCATAGAAGTTCAGATAGAACGAGTCGATATAACGTTCTCTCACAGGGAGTGCTCGGGGTACTCTGTTACCAGTGCCGTCAACTAGAGTCTGAGAAGAAAAGCCAGGTAGAGTAGCGGATGCAATAGTTTGAGAGAACGCGGTAATTGGAAAGCTTGTGTCGACGCTCGAGTGACTTGTGACATTACCAAAGAACATGGTAGGATCAAAGACAGAAGGGCATTCCAGCGCAGGCACCGACGGAGCAGGACCGACTACCGTGACTACGGCGCCAACAATAGGGACAAGAGCCCCCGATCCTGCATGGTGACCAGAGGATTGGGTAGCTGTGCGCTTACGGCCGTTATATCCTCGACGGGAAGCTGCATAGACGCAATCAAGATCGACAGATCTACAGCGGGAACAAGGACGTTGTCCATCGCATTTAAGGTGCCTTCTGCGCTGCAGGCAAGAGCAATGTTAGCCTTCGTTTCTTTTTGAGCATCATCGTCAAGACGAGGCCATGAAAATACAAGTAGTACTAGGCGGTGTAGAGACGGGGCAGAACTCACGCAAACAAGACACGCAGCTGGAACCGTGGGCAGGTTACGTCGAGCGCCGGCAGCAACTTGAGACTCTTCAGATGGCAAAGAAGCAGGCACAGAGTTCATATCACTAGTAAGTGATTGCGAGCTCAGAGCGGACAGGGCCATGGACGGGCTTTTATGGCTCAAGATTCGGCGGATAGGTACCGTGGGTATACTCTAACCAGGGGGGTGAGATTATATAATTAACGTATGCACTTTCTGACATATAAACCGTCTCCTATTTAAGAGAAATCAAGTTGAAAATGAATTGTAAGTATAATGTGTACATTTTAGAGCGATACTAGAAGAGTTTAAGAAACTTACCTACGACTGCGCCTCCGCCATTTTGTCGTTCAGCCTTAAAGCGTTAATTATTATTAGCTAAGACCTAGCACGGAGTTTTCCGACTTTTCGCGGTAATCTAGCACCATTCCCAAAGTGGAACTCAACATTATGCATCTTATGCAATTTAATTTTTGAGAGATTACTTGCATTATCGCGATACAGATAGTGACTATGCCAACGACGGGTTTGATAAGAAATCTAGCAACTGACATTGGCAACCTGACCAACACCGCCACTCGAAGAAATCTCGGTCTGGGTGACGAGCTGTGTGTGATATAGTCTTGGAAGGAATAGCCTCTTCTTGAATGGAAGTACTTTGCGCCTTATCATATGAGAGGTTGCTCAACGAGTCTGCAGATGTAATTTCGCCAGTGGAGTAAGACAGGAGAGCAATCGGTTCCAACGTTTTCAAAAAACGAAAAGTCCGAGCACTCGAAGTGCAAGGCTTAGGGATCTAAATGGAAGTCATATCTTGTGAGTACCCCTCAAAATCCTCTGTCCAATGTGCAGAGATAACGACATGCTGAAATGTCTGAAGTGTCCAATATAGCACTTAGCTTGCGTCACTGTACCGGTCTGACACTCGGCATCGTAGACACCTTCGCTTCTAGCGAGAGTCAGGCAATGACTGACACATAATTCGACGTAAATCACCCAGATTGAGTAGCCATTCATCTTGTCAGCGAAACACTGTTCATTCTTGACAACGGCCGCAAACTGGGAGCGTTAATTTTCTGATGCGAGAGACTTCCTGCGAGCGCTTACAGCAAGCCTTTCCGAAACCGAGGCACATGGTAGTGTCCGGGAAAGTAAGCAAAGTCTTGTCATCGCTGGACCCAGAGACCCTCCGGGGGCCAGTAGAGGAGAAATAAGTGGCGGCGAACGTGGTAGCGTATAATTCGGATTGCTGAAACTCGCATGAGTTTAATGTGACTTCAGCCTTTGGGAAGGTGATCGACTGGCCAGGGGTCCATACATATAGGCGGCTGGACGCGTTGAAGGTAGATCAGATAATGCAACGTTTGGCAAGACGGAATATTAAATGACAGGAGCATAGTAGAGAGGTGAGTAGTGAAGGTGAGTGATGCTGAATGGTCAAGAGAGAAACACTTGAGATCTTGTACTTAAATTATCTTCGTGAAGGTGTTTCTTTCATCTCTTGGAATCGTGTATGACAACAAACATGAATCCATGGATCACGTCTGTTAATACTCCTTTCAACAGTCTTGACCCTTGTTAGCATTAATTTCTGAGCTTTCTTACCTTCAGTTGTGCCTAGTCCAGTCAAATATCCCATGATGGGCATCCCATGAGATCCAGACGTGGCCATAGTGATATTTTCTCTACAGGGTGCTGGAGAAGCCTTTGGTCGGCTACTCGAATTTCATGCAACATGTAGTGGGACGCGAATCCTACTGACATGCGGATTCGCCGTTGTGGCTACGTAAGACGTGCGATGTCTTATTCCAGCGCCGCTAATGTCAATAGTTCAACTGCTCAGGCAAGCCACAACCAATTCGTGGATTCATATGGGTTAGGGCGGGCCGAGACACGCATAGCCCAGACCACTAGCTTAACAGCGCCCCTGTTGTTTGTGGCGGGCTGTGCAGCTCAGCTAGCCTCATTGTTCCAGAAAAGTAAATAGCAGTCAAAAACAGCGGAGGCGAGGGAGAATATGTTCCAATATTGGCCTCTCGCAGATAGTCAAGTCGCGCGTCGAACTTACCCAGAGCCCGATTTTGGCAGGGTTCATTGGTGAGCGAATGCAGCAATTCCAGCTTCAGGGCATCTGTGAGTGCTTGCTAGCGTCCATCAATTGCCAATAGCCCAGGAATTAGGGGCACTATTGATTAGTGCTCTTCTGAATCAGTGACGATTACTGGCCAGCATGAATCTAGAGTTTCTTTTCAGCTCTGTTTGCGATAAATAGTATTGCAGCGAGAGCTGGGACTAACTCTTCAGTCCTCATCATAGGCAATTCGACTATTTAAACTACCTTACCTTCTGTATATTGTAATATTTTTCATTACTACTACAAGCCTCTCAATCATCATCTCATCGCAACCTCTTATATCCAAAAACATCAAGTCGACTTTCTCGATCATGTCTATCCCTACCAAAGGAGATATCCTCTCTGTGCCCGCCTACACTTCGGATGCTGAGCAGAACACTGTAGAGATCTCATGGTCCCAGATGTTCCGCACTCGTACTGCTCGCTACTACGTCGTCAACGCCCAGAATCAATCTAAGGGCAATGCCGATGTTTTGATGTACATTCAGGACCGCTACTACAAGGATTCCAACAGTAATGAGTATATTGGAAAGCTTCCTGGTGCTCGACAGGAGGGCAGTAAGTAACCAAGGACAAATGATTGAATAATTACTGAGATCTGCATTAGACTCCTGGGTCGTGAGCATCACCGATCGCTTCCAGTATGGTGAGAAGAACAGAAATGGAGATGGTCGCTGGGTTGCTCTTCACGATAAGGACAACAAGCCCTTCCAGGTATGTATACCGTGGCGACTCCTCACAGAACTCTTGCTGAGCTTCAAAGCACCGATTTATGGTCGTTACTACTCTAGCACAGCATCTTTCAGCGGTTGCCAAACACTTGGCTGGGGAGATTGGTGCTGGGGAAATTGCTGAGAAGGTACACAAGCTTGGTGGCGGCTACATTGGTGACTATCTTCGCACCTTCTAATATCGCTGTGTTGCACTGCGTTAGGTTTCGCATTTGTCATATGTACAAGGGGCTCTTATGGCTTACTTATGTAAATCTGAATTTATATTAATTGACACTCATACAATATCCAGTCCACTCCATGTCCGCCACTTCGAAGACTTATAGATGCCATGATATTGAGACTGCAGAAATACACAGAGAAGCGGTGCAGTTATAATGGCAAATGCTGAGGCGCGGAAAGCTATTCGTAATTATCTCAAGGGCCATATGTGTATTGCTGAGAAGGGCAAGATCCAAGACAAAGGTTACTATAAGAAGATGTATCAATTCTATAAATTCATGGTCTAAAAGACTGTCTAATATACTTTTCCCATCGCATCTCTATATAGGCAATTCAGGGCCAGTCCTACCTATGGAGAGGGCATCATTGTCTCGGCCTCTACCACTGCTTCCTTCAATACCCGACAAATAGTGGCCAGTTGATCTTCTGTGATTGTGAATGGTGGCGCAAGCAGAATATGATCACCATTAACACCATCAATCGTAGCACCGCCCGGATACAACGCAACACCTTTCTCAAAAGCGATTTGCTGCACCAACAGACCAAACTTAGCCGAAGGATCAAAGGGCTCCTTGGATGTCACGTCTTTGACAAACTCAACGCCCCAGAAAAGACCTCGACCTCGGATATCACCAACCGACTTGCAATCCTTCAGCTCATGTCGAAGTAATCTTTCCAAAACAAGCCCCATCTGGCGACATCGCTCAACCAATTTCTCGCGTCTTAGGACTTTCTGCACCGCTAATGCCGCAGCGCATGAAATAGGATGAGCTTGATACGTATGTCCGTGGTTGAAAGCTGCCGAGCCTTGTCTAAGGACATCAACGACCTTCTTGTGAATGAGAACACCAGCAATAGCAGCATAGCCACCACCAAGACCTTTCGCGATCGTGGTGATGTCAGGTACAACGCCCTCTTGCTCAAAAGCAAAAAACGTGCCTGTTCGACCAACGCCGCACATGATCTCATCAAGAATCATGATCACTCCGTACTTGTCACAGATAGCTCTGACGCCCTTGAAGTAGCCGGCTGGCGCAGCAACACAACCCGTCGTCGCGCCAACGACTGTTTCCGCGATGAAAGCAGCGACGTTCTCGGGTCCAACTCGTAGAAACTCTTCCTCAAGTTCGATTAGAAGCCTCGCTGTGAAGTGCTCTTCACTCTCGGAGTCGTCTTTATAGTGATAAGCGAAAGCAGGCGAGACGTGAGAGACATGAGGGTACAGGAAGCCGTGGTATGGAGCTCGGCGCGCTTTATTCGTCGAGATAGACATGGTAGCCATTGTATTTCCATGGTAGCACTGGCGTCTAGACACAATGTGCACTCTATCAAGCTCTCCCTTCTCGTAGTGATATTGACGAGCTAGCTTCAGAGCGGACTCAACAGCTTCACTGCCACTACCAACAAAGAAGGCTTTCTCAAGACCATATGGATTACCCTCTAGTATAGTATTGGCAAGCTCTTCAGCTGGTGCCGTTGTGTAGGATTGTGTGTGGACGTAGCTGACTTTGCGAGCTTGGTCGGTGATGGCTTGGATGACCTCCTCGTTGCCGTGGCCGATGAGCGCAACTGCTGCACCGGCACAAGCGTCGATAATGGTTTGACCGCTTGATAACTTGAGCTCAACGCCACTGGCGGACTCAACCATGTAAGGGTGTTGAACAAGAGATCTATGCATCAAACATCCTTCTTGATGCATGGGTTTGACGGGCATGGATGGTTGGTAGGTGGAGACTTCAGCGAAGTCCTCAATCGTTGAAGGCGCCATGTCGTTGAATAGAGGATTGAAGCAGAAAAAATGCGAAATTCTGTATATTTGATTTCTGAAGTGAATAGTCTTTTCTTTTTGTTAGAATTCTTTTTAATTTACTTAAAGAATTCCTCTGGTCCATTTATAAAACGTCAAACCCGAAAACCGATTATCTTCACCGGAACTCGGGAAAGACAGATTTTCAGCCGAACGCCGACGAGCCGACTCATTCCGGGCCGTCGCTGTGTCACAGAATTCTCATGACAAACACTATCATACGCTAAGACCCACTGGGATGGGTTGACAGGTTCAGGGCGTCGGTTCTCGTCGTCGGTTTCGACGTTGTGAGAACCGAGGTCAGATGCCGGACCAGATATTTAACTAAAGAACTTTCTCGAACAACAACTTTACAAACATACACAGATTACTGTTTTTATGATTTCTGCTTGTGTATTGTGAAAGCATGTCAACACAGCAAGACAGCCCAGGTCCGGAGTGGCCATCCTCGTCGAACTCGTCGGACAACGAAAAAGGCAATGATACCGACATCTCACAACCCGACATTGAATCGCCCAACACGACACCACCAGCGGTTGAGTTCGATAACCCCAAGGGATGGATAGCTGTAGCAGCCGCAGCATGTTCTCTCTTCGTTTATCTCGGGGTGATCTACTCCTGGGGTATCATGCAAGTCAGACTTGTTGAAGTGACAGGAACAAACCTCACAACCTTGACATTCGTCGGATCACTCGCAACATCGTTCATGATCTCGCTCAGTATCCTCTCTGGCATCGCTGTTCGAAAGCTCGGCTACCAGAAGACTGCTCTAGCCGGTGGTGTCCTGATGGGTCTAGGTGAATTCCTTGCAAGTTGGACAACAAAACATGTTGGAGCTCTCTTTGTCTTCCACGGTGTGATATTTGGTATTGGAGGTGGACTATCCATCTTTGTAAGTTTTTTCTGAATGAGGATTTTGGGGTTTACTAATATTGGTAGGCATGCTCGACTGCTCCGCTCAGGTGGTTCAAGAGACATCGCGGCCTGGCCATGGGTATCGTGTTCGGCGGAGGCAGCCTTGGCGCAGCTGTCATGAGCATTGCGACGAACCTTCTCGTGAGACAAGTCGATGTCGCGTGGACTTTCCGCATCCTAGGCTTCATGCTCTGGGGAGTCTGTATCCCGGCTTCATACTTCATCCAACAGCCTGAGGGGTCCATGAGTGCTGGTCTGAAGCTTCAGTGGTGAGTATCTCTATTACCTTGTTGTCTCAACGGCCTGCTGATTGTGTGATTAGGCATCGTTTCCGGGAACCTCGGTTCCTCCTTATTATCGCCGGGACAGCTTTGTCATGCTTCCCCTTATTTATCCCACCTTACTTCATTCCCATCTTCACCCGATCCATGGGTTACTCTAACCAGATTGCCATCATCATACTGGCGGCTTGGAACTTGGCTTCGACCGTTGGCCGGGTTCTAGGGGGGTACACTGCAGACCACTTGCTCGGCCCCTTGAATAGCTTGATTGTCTGCCTTCTCTTTATTGGTCTCAGCTCACTCGTCGTGTGGCCATTGGCGTCTTCGGTTGGAATCTTCTCTGTCTTCCTCGTGTTCAACGGCATTGGCTGTGGAGCTTTTTTCAGTCTGGTTCCTCCCATGCTCGGTGCCACAATGGGTCCGGAGAATACTCTCGGCATCCTACCTATTGTTTGGACTACTTGGTTCTGTGGATTCTTCTTCGTATGTTGCATATATATGTCCTACATATACTCTTTACTGACCAGAATCTCAGGGTACCCCTATTGCTTCGGGAATCTACTCGCTTGCAGACAGTAGTAATAACAGTCTTTCGGTATTCAGGCCTGCTGCTTATTATGCGGGTGGGATGTCGATGATGGGTCTTTTATTCATTGTATATATTCGCTTCAGCCTACAGAGGCGTATCCTGGCTTGCATATAGTTCTAACATATTGTCATCTTTCGATCAAAGTTGTGCATATTTCTGTTTGCTACCTACCCTGAATATTGATCTTATTGTTATCAGAGTACATAACAAGGCCTCGACGAAATGAATACCACTGGCAGGGATGAGTTACTGGCGCTGCATATGCCGTACAATAGTTAACAGTGGGGTGAAATAAACCCTGTCGGGAGCGCCGAATTATCTGATTTCCAATACGTGCTTCTTCATTTTCAACGCTTCGAATACTGGAAGCTGGGCTCCAGTACTGAATAATAGCTCGATAGTTGAATCGCGAGTCCAGTATCCTACTTAATGAAGGGCAAGCTATGAACTGATGCATAATGTTGGTATTAAAAAAAGGGAGTTTCTACCCCACAATTTTCCGCCAATGATCCAAAGATTATCATAAGTTAGTGTTCCGTTAATGGACTTTTGCTATTATATAATGATGCATGCTTTAAAAGAATAGCCGGACGAATAGAAGTGAAGGTTATTACAAGGGTTCTAGGTAACTTGAGTTTCGACATCGCGGGGTAACTCACAACGAAACCCCAAAGACGTCCCGCCCCCAAAGTGATCTGCAGAGAATAGAACACATATCTTGACGTGTTCTGCTATTAAAGATGATGTCCAAGGAGTCTGTTAAGCTTTCTGATACAGCCGCTTTTGACCCAGACGGAGACACTATGAAGTTAGTTAAGCACCTTGTCATAATAGCCTCATGTCACTAAAGCTCACCAACTCGATAGGCTCGATATCGCAAAGCTCACGGCTTTCCTAGCAGCCAATTCCACAGGCACTGGTGTACTCATTTGTCCTGGTGGCGGTTATAGCCATGTCTCTATCGTCAAGGAAGGTTACAATCCAGCTGCATACCTCAATAAGCTTGGTATTGATGCGTGGGTTCTCGATTACACCACGACACTCAATGCAACTGCACCTATCTATCCTAAACCCGAGAACGAAGTCTTCGCTGCTCTTAAGAGAATACGCCATGACAACCCCAAAATAGAGAAGCTTGGTATTTGGGGCTTCTCAGCGGGCGGTCACCTTGCATCCACAACCCTCACTAACCCCAAGGCTGGTCTGGATTTCGGCATTCTCGCATATCCTGTAATTACCTTGGAAGGAAACTATACACACGCCGGCTCTCGCGACAATTTGGTGGGGCCTAACGCAACGGCCGAGGAGCTGCACGATCTATCAGCGCAGAATTTGGTCTCTGATACAACGCCCCCGACATTCTTGTTCCATACCTTTGACGATCAAGCTGTTCCAGTGCAAAACACTCTCATGTTTGCTGAAGCTATGGCAGGACATAAGAGAAAAGCTCAGGTTTTGATTTTACCAGATGGCCCGCATGGTCTCGGATTGGCTCTTGATGACCCTGTGCGCAGTTGGACATCCGAATTGACACGATTTCTCACCTATTCAATCTAGAAAAGATATAACAGAGACAAGTGGAATTGTATATAGGGTTCTGACTATAGCAACCTTAGCTAAGACAAGAGACTCGCCTACCAGCACGTTCAATATACATAGATAGCTATTTGTGCAGGCGAAAGCCACCGAAATATCTTCAAATACTGGAGGAAAATACTTAGATAAGGTTTCCCGATTTCTTTCTAGTTATGGTGGAAATGCCTCTCCTGTAATGCCAGATTTTACCTTCATTAGGGAAGCCTGAGGCTGTCTGGCATGCCTACAGAATCTAGCCATTGATGCACTCTTTTTAGACACCAGAGAAGAAAGAGACTTCAGAATGAAACAAAGGTTCTATTAAATTTAACCCCGCATAACCAATTAAAGATATCTAAATAGACTCCAAAGAAGTCTTCAGAAGTGCACGCCATCGCGCAGCTGTAGCATTGCCATCAACCTCATCCAACGTCTTACACAATCTACCCTCGCCACCATCTGGGAACACATAAATGCCCCCTAGCGAATCAATATCCTCTGGCAACTGGAACGGAGCCCAGAGCATCTTTCCATAACAAAAGTCAAGCCACGCAGCTCGGATCTGGCCTACGGTAGACACCCAGTTCTTAAGGTGTTCAGCCGCGACCTGGTCTTCCGCTGGATTGAAGAGAAAAATGTCATTGATACCATGATTGGCTCTCTTATAGCCCAGTGACCAGTTCTTGTAGGGGTTTGTAGCTTGAATCTCGTAGAGAAGCACGTGTGAAGCATGGCCGTGCGCAGTCTGGTGCTTCTTGATAACCGCTGCTGAGTACAGTGGTGGAGTACGGAATGCCACGTCCGCCATCAGGCCGGCTAGGTCCTCAAAGGAGTCCAAGCAAGACTTTTCTCGACTCAGGTTATACGCTTGTGCAACTTCTGGGACACAGAAGGGACTGTCGCCAGAGTTCAATTGGGGAATCATGGCGCTGCCTGCAAGTACCTCCTGCGCAATGGGGAGTATCTCTGCCTCTGGTCGAGGCGGAGGCGGCAGAGGCTTTGAGAGATCAGACAATAGCATCAGTGTAAGATCTCGCTCGTACTCTGTTGCACCAATCATCAAGTTCGGCAAGGGTCCACCAGCCTTGCCCAACTTTTCCAGGGTCGGTTTGAGACCTGCCTCGGGAACCCATTCTCCATCAACAAGTGGGCTGTAGAGTGATGGCGGCGACGCTGGCAATAGCTGATCCAGAGGAAGATCTACCAATGAATCAAGAAGAGAACCATCCGCTTGCAGGCTTGGTATTTGAGATAGCACATAGTCGAAGCGCTCCTGATGCCAGGGCATAGGCCTCGACGCGATACCGACAGATGTCCCACTGGATAGGATGGCGTTCTGAAACTTGCGATTGGGAAAGTTAACCTGGTAATGACACGAAGCGCCGCCCGCGCTAGTTCCATGAATGGTGATGCGGTCAGAAGCACCTCCGAACCCACCAATGAAACGAGACACCCATTCCAGCGCCTGTCGCTGATCATGAAGTCCGTAGTTGCCAACTGCCTCGCCATGAGCACGACTCCGCTCTGCCAGCTTTTCCGACGTGAGGAATCCAAGAAGTCCCACGCGGTAGTTGATGGTGACCACCACGATCGGCTTCTCCCGGGCGATACTTGCCCTTACTAGGTCGGTAGCATCGTAGATTTCACGTCCAGATAGCTGGATCGACTGACTGCCGCCCATGAAAGCGCCGCCGTGGATGAAGACCAGCACTGGCACGTTCTCGCCTGATTCAAGGACTTTGCGTGGTGCGGTGATGGATAGGTTCAGGCAGTTGAACTCATCTTGGATGGGCTTTTCTAGGGCGGGATATCCACTGGGAGGTGGCGCCGTCCAGTATGAAGGGAAGGGCAGGACCAATTGGGGACATTCAGGACTAGGAGACATTAGTAAGTCAATTCGTGTATGGAGTCTTAGTTTCTGTGCACTTACCCTGGTTGGCGAGCAGAGAATGGCTGCGAAGGCAATGGTCCTGCTCTCAAGATGCTCTGGCGAAAGCGTCCAGGAACCGACGCGAATGGGATACCGCGAAACTGAACAACATCGTCGTCTCTGGCTAAGCCGATGATGCTACCCAGCTCAGGGTGGTTGAGGGTATAGTCCGACACAGTCATATTTGCTTCCAACACAGACTGCAGGCAATAACAAATACACAATGTGAGCTGAAATACCGTTTTCAAGCTTGCCAATAGGGAATTAGCCGCTTGAACTTTGCGGTTAAGTTTCGTCTTATAATTACAGGTTGCAACCAAAGTTAGTGGCGTCGTACTTGGCCATTTTGGGAATATCCCCGTCTCCCTCGGCTGCGCATCGCGGCAACCCTTCTCTTCCCCCTCACATGACCCGACGTCGCGGGTTTTGGCCCAAAGAGTGATAGAGCACTTAACGCGGGGGATTTATCGGTACGACATTGCAAATTGAAGTCTCTATTGTATCGTTTGATCGCGTCGAGTCTCCCCATTCCCCAGATTTCGGCCCCAGAAAACTTGCCCCAGCGTCTCTCCCCACTTTCTCCAAGCTACGGCACTACCTCCATGTTTTCGTACCGGGCTTAGATTCTCGGAGCTAGGATATGTATATAACTTCTTGTTGAGCCCATCGTTTAGACCCCATTATCTTGCAATTGGCATCCAGACTCTTATCTCTTAAGATCAATTGATCCGTACTTGGTCGCATCATACTTCTCCTCCTTGTTTCCTTTCTTCAATTCTTCTACTCAACACCCACTTCCACTTTCACGATGACTGCCGACGTTCACCATGCATCGGCGCGAACTAATTCGTTGGCAAACTTCTTCCGAAGTCCAAAATTAGTCTATTCCAGTCAGTTCATCCCTTCATCACTGTCTCGAGGTGTACCGAACTGACATCACCCCCCAGCCTTCCTCATGGCCATGGCCTTCTTCACCTTTGGCTATGACGGTGCCATCAGCGGCGGTCTTCTGGCCATGGTTCCTTTTGTCAACCAAATCTCTCACACCCGTCTTCCCAATGGCACCCCATACCTGACGTCGACCGACATCTCCGTCATGACAGCTCTCCCCGTCACTGGCTGCGTTCTAGGACTGCCACTCGCAGCCCAGTTTGCTGACAAATACGGCCGTAAGAAGATGATACTTGTAGGCTGCATCTTTAGTGCTGTTGGAAGCGCCATCCAGACTGCTGCATTTGGGCTGGCCGAGATAGTCGTCGGTCGTTGGATTGCGAGTAAGTCTTGATCAACCAGCTCCAGGTTGTTCGCGTTCGCTGACGTTCTCTCTCAGATGTTGCCATTTGGCTCTTCATCGTGCTTGGCTCAACCTACATGGCTGAGATTGCACCCGAAAACGTCCGTGGCGCCATCGTCGGAACATCCATCGTTCTCATCAACACAGCAGCCATCGTCGCGAGCGGCGTCAACTGGGCAATGAGTACAGAAATTTCCGCCATGTCATTTCGTCTCCCTCTTGGCCTCGGCATCCTCTTCCCTCTCATCCTCTTCGTCGGACTCTTCTTCGTCGATGATTCACCAACCTGGTATCTTACCAAGTCTCGTGACAGCGACGCCCTCAGGTCTCTCAGAAGCGTCCGCAGTGGCTACCCAGAGACTGAGATTTTGGCTGAGTTCGAAGCTCTCAAAGCCCAAGCGTCTATTCGTGAGGATGAAGCCAAGGTTCCGTGGATCGATATCTTCCGCGGAACAAATCTCCGTCGATCTCTCTTGGCCATGTCCATTGGAAATATGCAGCAACTCTCAGGCATTGCTTTCGCCACGAACTACGCTACCATCTTCCTCGCCACAGTTAGCGGAAACGTGTCTCCTTTCCTTCTCACCATGGTTGGCGCCATCCTCGCGTTCGCCGGCGCTGTCACTGGAATCTACCTTGTCGACAGAGTCGGACGCCGGACCCTCGCCCTCAGCACCTTCACCATGGTCTTCTGTATTGATCTTGTCGTCGGGGTCCTTGGCTTCATGGACTATACAGGAAATCCAAGCATCGCCAAGGCCATCGCGAGCATGTGCATGCTCTTCTCGTTTTTCTTCGCAGCTGGATTCGGCCCTTTGACATATGTAGTCTCTGCTGAGATACCGACTGCCCGTCTGCGCAACAAGACCAGCTCTTTCTCATTCTTGACTCTGGCTGCTTTCTCCACTGTCGTAGTCTATGTGCTGCCATATATCTCACAACCCGATGCGTAAGTTCAACTCTCTGTTTTTTATCTGCCCACATGCTAACAAGACTACCATTGTAGAGGTAACCTTGGTCCGAAGACGTACCTTATTTTTGCTGGTTGGATGGCCGGCTGCATCATTATTACATACCTGTACCTCCCCGAGACCAAGGGAAGAACCCCTGCTGAGCTGGATGCCATGTTCGAAGCCCGCGTCCCTGCCCGCAAGTTTAAAGGTAAACAGGACATTCTGTTCATCAGAGCATTGCTAATATGTTTCATAATTCAGACTATCAGTGCAACCTGTCTATGGAGAGCTACATGAATGAGGAGAAAATTGATGCCGAGATCGCCCACCACGAAGCTAAGGTTTAAACTGATGGAGTAGGGTCTTAGTGAGGTTGGAAGAGGCAATGGGGAGTTAGTTGGACATATGTGCCCATAATATCGATGTTCGTGATTTCCAGTCGAGTATAGACGTGTGCTCAAAGTAGTTATTTAATCACATAGTCTCTTTCTATCTCATTAACATCAGGAATCGCATTATTCCCTCTCATTTCAAGCTTGGCGCTGAAGCGTAGCCAGCTAGTACATGCCTTCCCTTGCCTATGCTACTCTGTTGATCGACATTGTGTAGCAATAACAGCACGGTTAGCTCTACTGCACTTAGTGACACAAACCAAGGGGTTAGAGAGCTTGAGAAGTCTATCTCACAGGATAGAAGAGATGGGCAAGGTGAGGATAAAGTTAGCAGACCTTCGACTAGGGGTCCTTTCTCCGTTATATTCAAGCCTTGAGTTCCTTTCGGTTCTGTCAAATCACTGACGTGGGTCTTTTCTTGACCATTACCTAGGCTTTGACCGACATTGAGTAATTCTGGGTTGCAAATAACGCCGCTAAAGAAAAAGCAAAGAACTTCCACAATAATTCTCAAACAGTCTTAGATATCGTTCCCATCAACAAATCCCCTTAGGCCTATATTTGCGTCTATCTAAATCTCACAACACGATGTCTTGAGCTCCCACGCTGTACACTCAAGCAACTGACCCGACCACGAGTGTTCACTCTTCTTTACCACAAACGGCTGAATGCTATAGCAGGTCATACTTTCCGGGTAGACTCGCGTACTAATTGCCGTCCTTTCATTGGCGAAAAGCTCGAGACAGCTCACGTCAAAGAATGCGTTGAGCCGCAAGGGCTCTTGGGACAGAGATGGTTCAGCAGTTCCAGGAGACAAGGTCGAGAAGAGGGTATGTGGTGCCTCTTCATCCGCCACGCATATGCCTGTCATGTTGGTGGATTTAGCTCGTGTGATTGTAAGCTTCTCCAAGTCAGGACTGAACGAGACCACAGTACGCAGTTCTGAGTCTTAAATGAAGAATGTCAGTAATCTCTAAACGCCTTTTGTGAACTTCAACTGGTAGTCATACCTTTTGTGTGGCCTATTATGAAGCCAATACTATGTACGCCGTTGCCAATATCGAAAGATACATTTAGTTCCCAACATGAGCATCCGTGAGCGAATTCCAAGCTTCCCAGAGAGTCAGGCAAGGTGCTATATGTGGCGGGACCCAGAAATCGCTGACTTTGGCGAAGCTTGCGGAGTCTAGGGTCTGGCAAAGCACATAAGGTCGTAATCGTGTAGATCTGAGGAGAGCTTTCTGGAAAGAGTAACTTCTGGTGCGGCTTATCTTCTGGTACCACGTCAAGTGACTTTATCGATGTCAGATCTGACTTCAATGCATGGACAACATGGCGTATCCTGCTCAGCCGGACGACTCTCGGGATAGATAACAGTCCGGCCCATCCTTGTGCCCCCTTCAGTTCTGTAGAGAGATCTTCCTCAACAATCCAGCCAAACGCTACTTGCTGGTTAGATTTTGGATCATGGAAGGAGTTGACAGCATAAATTGCTCCATAGTCCAGAGCGCCGCCAGAACGGAATTGCATCTCTATCCCCGCTGAAGTCTTCACCAAGGGGCCCGAAACCCACATCTGGCCATGATCCCGTCTGAACTCTGAATGGCGGTGGCGTCCCGGAGGCTCGACATTAGATTGCCTACGCCCCTCGACGCCAACCATTAATACCTCATGACTTATTTCTTGGTCGTCGGGGTCAGGGAGTGAAAGGAAGTTGACCACTTCCCAGTTTGCGCCATAGTCGGGCTCCCATTGGGAAGGATGTTCCCTCTGCGAGGTTGGTGCTATAGTCAGCACAGAGATGAAGTTCCAGGCCGCCAAATCGTACTGTTCGAGAGAGTAGACAAAAACTGCAGGGCCAATACCGCGAATACCACCAGATACGATCCCAAACAGTCCCTGGTCTATCTTGTCTCCTAGGAGCCGGCTGAGTGAAGGCCACTTAGCAACATATGGATCACGCCAGCCTGTGACATTGAGGTGACGTGGAGGGCCATCCAAGACAGTCGGTGCATTGCCTCTTTGCCATGTACGAGCAGCATCGTCCGACGTAGCAATGCAAATTGCTTCAGAGCCCCAGTTGTAAGGAAGTGTATGGTGTATCGGAAGAATCCGCGCTGACGTATAGAATGCAGTGCTCCGGCCTGGTACTGAGGATACTGGACTCCAACACCCTGTGAAGACCCCAGCTTCTCCATCATGCTTCTTGGACGGTTGAATAGAAGGAAAATCATTGACCTCCCAGGAAACAAGGTCCTTTGATAGTGCGCTTCCCCATGAAATATCGCCCCATTCTGGCTTCTTGGGGTTCCACTGGAATCCAACGTGGTAGACATCATGCACGGCATCATAGCCTGGTGCACAAGGGTCGTTCAGCCAGCCGGTTGGCGGCATGAGGTGATAACGCGGTCTCCAGCGACGATGAGCATTTTCGTTTTGGGTTTCTGATGCTTTGGCAGTGGCAAGGGGATCTTGGCCCTGGAGTACTCCACTATGAGACGTCGTCGAAGGGGCGTTCCACGGAGCCTCATAGACAGCAGTCTCGTAGATGTGGCGTTTGGATGGAAGCTGGACAAGGATGGGTGAATCGAGGGTTGCCATGATGGCTGTTGAGTGACTGCGTTGACAATTTCACCGTGGGTAATTAGCAAAAGAAGCCTTGGAGAGACCATGAAGGTGCGGAACCACCGTTAGCAGACTAGATGAATCACATGATGGATTTTGACGACGGCATTCGGCGCGTTTTCATCCCTGCAAACATGGCCTGTTGAATATCACGGCGTTGCAAATCGGCAGTTGTAACTCATGTTTCTGACTGTTGTCGTCTGCAGTGGGAATATTCCCAATTGGGCTTAAGGCTCCATGTCACATTTGGCAACGCATTTCAGCACCGGGTGACACTAGCCCGAGTTCTGCTTCGTGGGGAACTGCATGGCTTGACTTATGGCCCAGGCCTTTGTCGGACCGAGAGTTCAGACATGGTTCCCCGCAGTCTCCCCCGTGCTCATATGTCGGACCAGGGGAATTCTGCGTCGGTTTTATTCCTTATCCGTCATAAAACCCTCTTGCTGCAGATGGACCGTCTCCCCTGTGTCACGAAAAGGAGATTCCAGTTCGACATGAACCAAGTGGTCTTCGATTCATCTTTGGGTTGTGCTGTTCAAACTAGATCATGTGATCACTGTTTTCATCGCAAGATCAAGGTCGGTTAACTACCTAGTTACTCCGTACTTCCTGTTGGTCTCATGAATCTGACTCTCCGACTCACAGTGTGACCGCCGTACCCCATGTGCGCCTTGTCAAGAGAATAATGCAGAATGCCAATACGAGCGGCCTCGAAAGAGACGTCGGTACATTCGACCGGCGTCAAGTGACTTACACGTTAACTCAAGAGTATCCCCCGAGAGGCCTAACGTCTTGTATGAAGAGAGTGCGGATTGGTTACCTGCTGAAACCGTTGACGTGAGCACCCCTACAGAGGCACAGCAACTAGATTCAGTGCGTGTGGACAATTCTGCGGAGACGCAACTTACTACAGTCCCTCCCGTGCAGCTGGAAACAGAATACTGGGACCTTGGTATGGGGGAGTGCTTCTTCTACCCAACGAACCTTCTCGGAGTGGTAGATCTTCCTCCTTATGTGCCCTCACTACCATTCAGCGTGCCTCAAAGTCCCGGAATATACCTCTCACCTCCACTCCAGAATCTCTCCAGTCAAAACGGAGTGCTTGATCGTCTCGCCGATGACAGCACCATCCCGCAGCTCATCGATGTGTTTCTAGAGCGCCTACAACAATCCATGCCCTTCTTCACCCGTTCATATCTGCATCAAAACATCGCGCGTCAACGACATCTTCAAGATCGGTCTTTCGGCTCTTTGGTGCAGGCCATTTGCTCTCTGGTCCTTCTGCAGCCAGTCCAGAGCCAGGAGAAACACTCATGGCCAAATCGTGAAGCGAGAGCCGACGCTCACTTGGCTCTGGCTGTAAACTTACACTCACAGTCTGATCTAGGTCAGAGTCCGACTCTAGAAACAATCATGACGAGCGTCTTTTTGTTCGCGTGTCAATTCTGCAAGGGAAATTTCGATGCAGCCCGATTTCGGCTGAGAGAGGCTGCAGCTCTAGCGGAGGTGATGAATCTCGACAAGCCTGAATCGTACGGCCGGATTGGAGACACTGAGAAACAGCGAAGACTCCGAACATTGATCAGCCTCACAATTATTGAGAGGATCTACTCGGTTCAAAGAGACTACATCCCTGGCACGAAATCACTAAGCCGGAACAAGCTGCAAGAGCTACAGAACGCCATCGCATCTTCGCATGACAGGGGTGAAAGCGAGAACATCATTGCCATGGAATGTATCAGCAACATGCTCGAGCAAGTGGACTTTATTGACCCCGATATAATAAAATGCTGGAAAGGTTTCTGCTGGGAAGAAGAGGCCCCGACACACGTCACCAGAAGCACGATACTCTCTCTGCTACGACGTTACCGGATTCCACCACAGTTTTCTGGATCTTCTGGTATTGATACTCATGCTCAGCATGCAGATATCCTTGTTACTAGACACTGGATCAGGATAAAGCTGTGGTCTTTGGCTAGTAGCCACGGCTATGTCGAAGCTCTTTCTGACGATGAGGAGTTCCGTCATGAATACGCCGTGATCATTGCCAGTGAGGCTCTTGACACCTGTTTACAGTTCCAAATGACTAGCCTCGAAGTACATGGCATTGGACTTGTATGTATACCGGAGATTTCTGCTGATAAACACCGAAACTGATCAAAAGCAACAGGTTGAGAAACTCTCCGATCTAGCAACTTGTGCCGCACTTCAAATCAACGAATCTCACGCTACCTTCTCGCCTACCCAAGAGTATCCCATCCCTACAGACTTGAACAACCCTGATTCAAACGGGATACTGTCACAGGAAGACTCTCCGAACTCAATGTCAAGTTCAGGGTCTGTAAATAATGGCGCTGAGGCGATGCTTAATGGCTATCTCTCGCTCTTTGCATCCTTCCGGAGAGGGAGACACCCCTTCCTCAAGCCGTATATGCGCCTCTTGCTACTCAGAGATTAACGATAGGAACGGGGAGGCAGTTAACTCTCGTTAATCCTGAGCTCCCTCTCCAACCCAATACCTGTACATTGAGCGTCATGGCCAACATTATATCTTTACGCATATTTGTTCTATCCCAAGTAATAAACCTAGTTAGGTAACTCGGATAGATTTGGGAGGCTTTAGATTAGTTATTGTAATTTAGGCAAGTAAAGGTCTCCTCGCTGACCTGCGTCAGTGTCACGTGCTAGGGCGAGCTTCTCGCGCGAGGAGGGATCGCTACATCGCGAGGTGGGGTTGCTGGGCCACGGTTTTCCTCCTTCGCAGTACGAGCAACAACATCTCAGCTTTCGTCTCAACTTTCATCTCAAAGCCGACTGATCGCGATGGTAAAAGAGTCACCCAAAAAGGTAGACCATGGCCAGCAATTAGCCCGTAATGATCAGCGTCTCACCAGCCAGTTAGTACCTACAAATACAATGAACTCGACCATGCTACCTATAGTTACTGACAAACACTTAGGGACTCTAGAATGATCAACTTCCGTGCTAGACTCCTCAATATCGCAGCTCTTGAGCCTAGCTCGGCCCTCACCCCTCTGGTCAACCCCGTAACTGGCGAAGCTATCCCCGATTTCCCACGCACCTATGGCGAGGTCCAGCGACTCAACGGTATGTACATAAACATTCATCACCCGGTCGCTGCTCAATTCTGATTTCTCTATTGCAGCTCGTGAGCTTGGCGGTCTTCTGCGAGCCCTCAACCTGCGCAGTGCTAGAAATGCTGAGCAGAAGCGAGCTGACTTCTTCCGGGCGATTGGCGCGATCCCGATTACCCGCCGTTAGAGCTTTTTCCAAGTTGTCTCATTCTGGAATGGAGTTTGGTGTAATCAGTCCATGAGAACAATACATATTTGTGGTTGGCTATCAATTCTCATACAACTAGACCCAGGGAGCCAGGAACAGATAAGGAAATGTCTTGATGAACATGCTTCGACTCGAGTGAATGATCCATTGAGTGTAAAAACACGAGACGAGATGCGTCGCCAAAATCATTTTCGGTAGCGCGTCCCCACCATAGCCCCTCCTGTAGCTGGCCACTGCTAGCTACCGTTAGTGCATACATCAGCGCAACCCCTGTAGTCACTCCCTCAAGCCCCCTGCAACAATGCCCAACCCCAGACCTAAACTCCGTCCATGCTCCAAAATGCATGCAACGCCAGGCCATCGAGAACTCAATTCAGTCACCTAACGACACCAGAAATGCATTCACTTCTCCTCATGTCGAACAAGAAACTGCAATTGAGAGACAAAATCCTTGCCTTACCCTTTCCCCAGACCCAATATCCCATACAACGGCCATGCGCTCTTCAAGTCAATTGATCACCTTCCTTGGTCATGGTTCTTCTGCTCAGCTCCTTGCTTTGCATAATAATGAGAGCTTTGTTCTCCCACCGCCTTATTTCATGAACTGAGAACCCCGGTGAGAAGCTGGACTGTGATGAGCGAATTCGCAATATCTTGGACCTTCCAATAAATCCTCCGTAAACTGCACTGTCAGTAAGAAGCGCTACTGTAAGAAATATGCAGCCGTTCAGTATGAGACGGCCATTCGGCCAGCATATCCACGAGATGAAGTCATAGACCGTTAAGCATACGCTTGTCCCCGAAGTAAACTGAAGTTCCTCTTAGCCTGACCAAGATCTTATCTGCTCGATCTCGCCATCTCTAGGCAAGTCAATGCTGTAGCAAATCACGGTCATGTTTCTGGGGTCTAGCGCAGACAATGCTTTCTGCATGGCTTTGTATTAGTTGAGCTGCACTCAAATCTCTCTCTCCTCATTGGGAGTCGCTGATGTCAGCCATGCCACCTGGTTCACAGTAAGTAATAACCCAAATGTAAGTCAATTCACGCCGATGTCAATATCAATAAATAAACACAACCGCTACGCCACCAATTTTCAGTCTATTCAAAAGCTTCCTATCCCATGTACTCACTTAGGTGCCTCTCGATATAACAGCGCCCGTCCTGGTCATCCCAACACTACTCACTTGAGTAAACTTGCCACAAATGATGACCATGCCCTTGACACTCGTTCCTTTGCTCACTTGAGCAGCCTCGTATAGTAAATCTACACAGAGATGGTATTTCCAGGTAGATCTCTCACTTTAGCGCTGACCAACACATTCCAACACATCTCCTGAGCCCCAACGAGCCCATACACTTGTACAGGCTTCCCATCCAGACAGTCAAAGTAGCAAAGGGAAAGATTATTCCTACCTACTCACTTGAGTAAGTTCCATTTAACTGTCGAGCATGACCCAGATAGCCTCACAGGAAGGGGTCCTGCTGAATGATATGACCATAACGGTCCCTCCAAGCTTCACTTCCAACAAACCTCCAAGTAATTACAATTCCGTATTCCTTGGGGATTTCCTTGTCAAAGTCAAGGTCGAGGTGACCAAGCGAAGGGTGAGTCGCGGGAATCTCTTTCTTATATTCTACTCTCCCCCCGTAATGTTCTGCCAGCTGGTTGCGCGTCATTGTGATGGCCTCGATTGTTGTTCCACGGGGGTATGAGCTTGGTTCTGATGAAATTTCAATCTCCCGAACCGACCATTCTTCCCCATTACCTAAGGGGCATAAGGCATGTATAGCCATCCCTTCTGGACTTGGAGACTTGAGGTCCCGGCAGTCTTTATACGTCCGTAGAGTAACAGAAACCACATCGTCGATTACTGGCAATCGGAAGTGTTTTTCAAACTTGGCGTCTTCTTTTTCCATCCACCTCTTAAACGGCGCATCAACATCAGAAGACATCTCGTCATCATCAGAAGAAACCATCAAAGAATTCCCATAATGGTTCCTTAGCTCATCGAGACAAATGGCTCTTATGTTCTCTGCCTGCTTGATAAACAAATCCGAAGGGTCATATGAGTGGAAATACCACGTCGCAGGCATTATGCTTGATGCGAGATGCAGCAAATTTTCTTTGCGGTCATGGCTACCACGACGATCGTCTTTCCCATCATCTGCGAAGGAACAAGTCAAGGCCTGAAATTCCTGAATTTGCTCCAGTTTGTGCTGAATAACAGCTTCGTGACTTCGGTTAATGTATACTATCATACCGCAGTAACTGAGGCTGATCATGCTTTTCAGGATAGCCAGACAAGATCTGGCGATGGTACCTGCAGGAACGCGGCCCAAACTGTTGGCAAGATTCTCGATAGAAATACGGAGGCTGTCCAGCTGGTTCTGCATGAGCTGTTTCTTGAGATCCTCCATAGTCTCTTCCAAAGTTTGTGACATCGTGAATGTAGAGATACTGGAAGTTTGTGTATAGTAAAGAGTTTGAAGAGCGGTGATGAGAAGATGTAGTGTTGGAAGTTGGTGACTTACACTGCTGTGGATGAGAATTGAGCTTCGTATGCGGCCATATCTCGTATTTAACGACTTGACTCAGGAATGGACTTGGAACTTGTTCATGTTGAACTTCCCTTATTGGATTCTCTTTTATTGCTAGAGTATGAACACTAGATATTCGAATAAAGGATAAGCTCTTAAGAATCTATATGGACATCAGTGAACATGGAATGAAGTCTTCAAGTTCTAGTCAAGAACAACACGTACAAAAGCAGCACTTGGAATATAGCACAAAGAAAATTGAAACTGGGCATGTTCGTAAGAGAGTTTAGTAATCTCTTGAACTAGAGTAATCTAACTTCCTTGTCATGTCTTGCAGGTTTGCACTGTTCCTAGGTCATAGCCACTCACCCCTGACGAGAAGCGGCACAGAGTGATTCAGCTTTAAGATTCTTCATATCACGATGAGATTAGTATAATCAGAGAACTCCAGGCACTGAAAAGTCCTGGCTATGGTGCAACAAATTAATATAGAAGAGGGGAGAGGAGTCCGGGTATTCTAAGCCCCAGGATAAGATTAAAAAGTAAAGAAGAAATCAGGTAAGCTATAAATAAATCAGGTTAACTGTCATGATATTTGATGAGTTGCCGTGTTAGATTGAGCCCCTATTGCTTGTAGGCCCTGCCGTCACGATTGAGTCCAACCCAAGACAAAACAACAACATCAACAAAGCAGATCACTTTCGACGCGCGTATAAGTACTGAGACTACGCGCCCAACATCTCCCTTCCCCAATACATTATGAAAGAATCCTCTATGGCCTTGTTTCAAGCCCAGTGCAAGTATCTCCAGCTAGCTTCACCGCCAGCGTCTACTTCTACTGCTAATAGGCCATCCCAAAGACTTGGTCGAAGCAAAGCGAGAACATGAGACAAAAGGCAACGTCTTAAAGCTAGCGAGTCTCCGCCTTAACTATGAAGACTACACCAGCTTCCACCCAAATTTTCAAGCAACATCGAGTACGACGCCCGCCGCGAGCTGATTTCCATCCGTATGCCTTTAAGACTTCACCAAACATTCAGTTCTTCCGTCTCCAACGCTATATTCGATGCATTATCCGAGATCGGTCGTAATTATGATAACTTCTGTCCCTTAGTTAGCAAGATCGCCCAGCGACATCGGTGATGTTTGCTGTGATGACGATGGCAAAGACTATTGGACGCTGACGCGCTTACTAGATGGACAGTTCCACTATGTTGATGCTGAACTTTTAGACATTGTGACCAAACTTACGTAAAGTCAACACCCAAATGACCTCGCCACGCTCTCCGAGGTATATTTACAACGCCAGGGGCTTAGATCAAGACGGTTCTTGGTATTGCTCTCAACAATTACGATATGTCTACCGTCTTCGTATGTAACCCTCTAGACTACACGGTACCAGACAGCGATGAGATCAGACTGAAGAACGAGCTGTTGGTTCAGTGAGAGGTGTTTCCGTTCGTCGAACACAAGAACAAGCTACAGCTAACAGGCATAGCCTTTCTGAACAGCCGGCGGAAGCCTAATCAATCAGGATCGGCTACTTGTCCTTGAACTCCACAACTTTCTCCCCGATGAAGCTGAAGAGGGCAGAGAGAGGTTGTATCAAAGATCGTGCCACAAGCTACAGGCAGTGTGCAGAGGACAGGGAGTCTTCGGGGTCCGACCATGAGAAGGAGTGAGGTACGAAACGTTGTTCTCGAGAGGAACTTCAACGAGAAAATCAATCCTGTTTCCTGGGTTGGACTTTGATGAAGCTGTGTCACATTGATCCCCAATTGGACTTACAAATGCAGCTCACCGACCTGTGGTAACTTTGCTCTCCATCAGACCAAAATCGGAGAACTGTTCTTGAAGAGCTTGGCACAAGCTTGTAGTTACAAATAACGACATCATATTTCACTCAGTTGCAGGACGAAAGCATGAGCACTCATAGACGGAATGTGAGTGAATGAAACTGAAACCAATTCAGCTTTAGTTTATTCTCTGATAGAATGTTCTACTTATTCACGAATGAAGTTCTGGTTGAGACTGTTCTAGGGACTTCGGGGCAGATAATTTAATTCTTTTGAGTCTTCTTAACAGTTCAACTGAGTCAATCTAATAAGGCAAGAATTATGCTTTAAACTTCCAACTTCAAGAAGTCCTCAACCGTACGGTTCCCTACCAATATCGTCCAACCTCATACAGTCCATACATCGTGTGCTCCCCGCATACCTGGCAATAGCCGTCCCTCTCTTCTTTAATCTCATGTCGACATTTCTGCCCCCTTCTCTTGGCAGTTTCGCATTCCTCTCTTCCTAGACTCACGTATGTGAGTCTTTCTCGAACGTTAGGCTCTTTCTCGCAGGCACCACAAAGGTTACGGCAATATAGGTCTTTGCACATGATTGAAGGTGTTATTGGGAGTTCTTGTAGACTTGGTTGGTTGGATGAAATGCTTGGGGTTGAGTTGAGCTACTTGGAGAGTGGGAGTGCTTGCGGGATTATATATAATAGTTTTGATTGGATTTTTGATATGACCGGTGTGAACAGGTGCAGATGTTGGTGGTGAGTCAGTATAACAAGCTAATGATTCAGACTACACATGTTACGGCGGTCACAGCTTAGACAAACTCAGTTTTCATGGCAAATATATTAGATCAGCACACAGAACTTGGTTCATGTTGAACTGCAGTTGCTTCAACATCAGCACTCTGAGTAATGGCTCAGCTGTCCACGCGAACGCCCAGTGAAGCAGAGCTGCAGTGGCCCCTTTGGACTAACTTTGAGTTGATAGACCTGACAGATGGTGTTTGCATCATACGCCTTGCTTGGGTCAACGTTCACGGCAGTCTCGCTTTACATCCTCACTGCTTCACTTCAAGTGAGTTCATTAACCTTGTAGCTTACTGAACACTCAAAAGTCACACTCGTTTTGCTTCACAGGTACATGGCGTGCAATAGAGACCAGAGGCTCGGTATTTACCAGCGATGTATTTATTTGCTACACTTGCGAATGATATGTATGAGCCGCTGTATTGCCTTCTCGAGCCTCCTAAAATTAAGCTCTGATACGATTCTAGACCTTCATCATCTTACAGTGCAGAAACCTTACTCGGTGTTTTGTGTTAGTTGTCGGCTTGACAGTGTACTCGGTGCTGATATAGAAGCATGTTGTCTACTTCTTGCCGAACACCTTCTTGACCTTATCCGTGAAGGAACCAGTATCTTTCTTGGCGACTTCCTGTCGAATTTTCGGCTGATAGTCGTCTGGTACCCTGTAGCACGAGCCGCGAGCTGTATTGGCATAGCATGCTGGACACAGCCATCCATCGTTGCCCACGATCGTTTTCTCTCCCGAGCAGGCCTTGCCCTCTTTGACGGCTTCGCATTCTTCTTTCTTAGTAAGCGCGGTGTCCTCGGCTTCGCAGTTGCCGCAGGTTCTGGGGGTAGATTTGATGATACACATGGTGAATATTGTTGCTCTCGTAGCTTTTGGTGTTGTTGATTGGTAACTGGGAGAATCGAGAGTAGAAGTTGCAGCAGGTATAAATACTATCCTCTTTGTCGTTCTCATGCGTGACGGGCCGTCGCTCCAGCAGCGCTGGCTGTGAACAAGGAACCAAGAAACAAAGGGACATTGTGACTCAATGTTACGGCCCAGCACCATGAAAGAAGTTGACCTGTGCCAACAAAGAACTTCGGGCATTGGGAAACAAGGCATGGTCAGTGAACAGTACCAGACAGTAACGTGGTGAAAACATCGTGGCTCGAATCAGCGACGTTATCCTCACCCTTGCACCAAATGTCTACGTGATCCAAATTTTGACTCAAGAGCCTTTGTCGATTCAGGATTGGACAGGAGATATGGTCTACAAATAGCACTTCCAAGAGTACGTTACGGGATGTGGCCATGATGATGGACCGCTATATCCACAGGAGCTTTCCAGCTAGTATATCGCGGTGAGTATTGGGCTACATTTAATCTTCCTTGAACAAAAATAGAAATAAGCCACGGAGTAAGATGGCAGATCTCAGAGTGAGACAAGGGTCACGTTCACATTCACATTCACATCACGATGCCGAAACTGCGATACCAATCATCGCGCCTCAGGCCATCTTCCTCACTCCCGGAGACAAGCCCCAGAAAGCAATGAAAAGAATAAAACAGAAAACACGCCTGTCAGACGTCCATCAACACCCACCCCAGCCACGCGCCCAAAGGCAAGACCACAGCTGGGGTCGAGATCATCAAGCAAACCATCTCTATACAGCAGCTGCACGAGTACAACCACCGCCATCCTTGCGGACAGAGCGAGAGGACCAAGAGGGTATTCACTCTAGGGTGTCGAGGATATACATTCATCAACCAGGGTGGGATCTGTGGCTCTTTTAGGGAACCAAGAGAAGGTCGAATACTATAGAAATGATTCTCCTGGAGGCGTTGTTAGCGACCGTTCGGCGAGGTGAGTGATGATAGTAGGTAGGGGGGACGTACTGAAGTATTGTCGACATGAAGAAGAAAAGAAAAAAATCCCAAAGGTCGGAGGAGGATTGGTTTTTTATAGAGAGGTACAGTGGGGCTTGGGGGGTTGCGCCTGAGGCAGAGTGAAAACTCTGATTTTGGCCCAGCCACTTTTTTTTGTCAGCCTCATTTCGCTACTGGAGAAATGCGACCAGGTTCAGTGGGTATCGCGGAGACTTGAGCAAATAACATCATGATTGAATGAGAATTCTGCAAATAGATGAGGCTGCCAAGTAATGTTCAATTCTATTGCTATAGAAACACTGCAAAGGGTCGATCAGAACAGAGATTTCTCAGCGGTGAATGTTGGAGAAGGATTGACGAAGCTAGGGCGCTACTACGGCTTGAGACTGGACAATATCGCTGTGCATCTCATCCACCAGTTCTGTAGGGTAGCTCTTCGTTTGCTGGATGGTGCGCATTGCGTTGGCAAAGGGTCGATGAGGGGGAAATATAAGCAAAAGCTTCTTAGCTGAAGTATCGTTCGCTTGGAGTAATGCTCGAGACAACAGACCATGATTTAATTCGGATATCTGCTCAACTTTCCGTGCTGCAATCGGGGTTCTAAATTGTTTCATGAATTGGATATCCGTATACTCATCTACAATGGGGATCGTGACGTCGAATAATACAGCACCAAAGGATAACCAAAGCTTATGGAGAGTCGAAGTAACTTTCGGTAACAGTTTTAGATACAGCAATAGCCAAGCATAACAAATTCTATACATTTCAATAGGAATTACAGACTGTAGGAGTTCTGGGCCGCAACAGCGCACCGACCCACTAAAACTCCTTCAAGAACCCACTGGGTCTGTATGACTATAGGGCGTAACTCGCTGGCAGTCTAACACATACGACCAAAGGTAGTGGAAAATACGGGATCCCGTCCGCTCTCCCATAGTCAAGCCACTAACCGGCGGACTAGTAGTTGGGTCGGTGACGACCAGCGAATCCCCGCTGTTGTATGTATCTTTTGCCATTTTTGCCTTCTCAAATTGCCTATCCTGTTGCGTTGTATTTTTGTTTTTGCTGGTCGTGATGTTGTCTGTTGTTTGCTTACTATGACCTCTCGATATGCGCTTACCCTGGACCAGTTATGTCGCGGGCTCGGCTTTGACAAGACACCATTGAATGTCTTGTCCAATTTATAACAATGCCTCTCCTCGGTGCGCGCAAGATATCTCTGAGCGGATCGATTTATTCTGTTGCAGTGGAGGTCTGGCTCGCATCTCTTTGTGTAAACATACAAGAGCAAGCGCTGCTTTATATTGGGGGCGTTGTTAGTGCTCCTCTCATGTCCTCGAGAACTGCCTGGTGAGAGTTGCAATTTTATTCGTTACAGGTAGCAGCTACACTTCAGACGCACAAACGGGATCTCATTAAACAAATAGCCAAGTGGTACAGCTATTTCTACATGCTGACCAGCAGATATCAACCAAGCACGATCCCTACTGAGCCCACGGGTTCAAACATCCAAACAGAACACATCCAACATTTCCCCAGACCGACCAACAAACCTGGCTAAGCCGCAGCGATGATCCAAGTAGTCCTATCATCCCTATCTCTCGGAATGCCCCCAGGATACATAACGGTCATCTCATCCCTTGTTTCGTAACCGGCTTCTTCTGCGCAATCCTCATCTTCTCAAAGTAAACGTACGCTCCATAAAACACCGAACTCTTTGCACCCGCATCACTGCCCTTTGCCTTTCGAAAGTCTGAAAGTTGCTTCGGCTGTATACCCTTGCACGTGGGTGCCTTGAACTATGCGTATGTCTCGGCAGAATTGGGCTTGCGTCACGCTGGGGATCTTCATGTGTGCGTTTATCTTGCGGCGAATCTCATCGCAGTCATCGTAGATGGAAACATCGTCTGTTTCTTCGCCTTCGAGGTGAATGTCACTGATGTCAGGAAGGGCTTTTGTGGTTGAAGCCTTGGAAGGAGTTCTATCGGCAGTGTCCTTCTTACTCTCCTCGCGCTGGCGTTTCTTGGTATCTGGCATTTGGAGACCCATGACTTCACGCTGTTGGAACCATACATATGCACTACGCCAAACGGCACTTTTGGATCCGCCAAAGGGACCTTTCTGCTTGAGGAATTTGTTAAGGGAGTTTGAGTTGGTACCGGTGGCTCTGCAGAACTCAGCCTTGTTCATGACGCCCGAGTCAAAAAGCTTGTTTAACTTGGTACGGATGACATTGCAGCTGGGAAGGCTATCGTTCTCAAAAGTGGCGTAGTCTATGGTGTCGTTAAGGTCCGCCTTGCAAGGCTTGCATGCAGCGATTTCTTCATCGAGGGACAGTTCAGCCTTGCGCTGCTTACCAGAAGCTGGGGTAGTATTTTTCGCAGGTGAAGACCTTTGCGTGGAATTTTCTTTGAGTGTAGCTGCTTCGGCTTGCTTGCCTTTGATGATACTTTCATTGAGCTTGGAATGGTCAGTGAGGAACCTGAGTCAGGGCATCAACGCGAATCCAACCGCTTTCTTAGCGTTCAAGGCTTCCGACTGGAGGGGCGCGAGAAGTTCTGGCATTGCGTAGGGTTTGCTTGGAAATTAATCTCAATTGAAGGTAGGTTTCAATGGTGTAGCATACTATGTATTTGGTTAGCTGCTTGTACAGTGATGGAGAGGAACGCGGTTCAGTGGACCCACGTCAACTTCGTGTTCATCTCGCGCCAAAGACTCGTGCTTATCGATAAGAGCTCGGTTGTGGAGATGACAGCAGATAGCGTCTACATAAGTATGGGCTAAATTACCTGCGAGGGGAAGTATACACTATCAACTATCAACTTAAGAGGGGAGAAATTCTGAAGACATGTTTCAACCCCGCACCCACAATTCTTCGAACCATTCCCATTCTACCTCCGCTAGCATCAAACGAGCACAAGTCCGTCGATCCGTCTTAAACTAAGCCTAGGTACTATCAAACAGGCACAGACCTCCCGGTAAACCTGAACGAAGCAATGTCTATGATCTGGGTCGACCACAGCGAGTATGATGACGAAGTGATGCAGAGCGTAGGTTACTATCACCACACAGATGCGCCACTTGTAGATCCTCCTTGCATGATTTGCGGCGTGAGCTTCAACATTCGTCGTCACCGAGCAGCTGGGGAACCCTCTTCTGCAGCATTCTTCAGCCATGCAAGAGTTGGCCCTGGAGAATATCCTGGAAGCCAGAAATGCGTCCAGCCAGACTGCCATTCCATCCCCTCCCCGAGAAATCTGGGCTCTGAACACATTTCCGGACCCAGTTGCAGATCAACAAATGCATACCACGGAAGCCGCATCTCAGTCGAGGCAATGAGAGAGTGCAGCACATACCAATGCCTCTTGATCCGCAAGAAGTCGTGGAACCCACCGGAGAGCGAACTTGAAGATTTTGAGAAGCAGGGCCGTTATGCACTTAGCGGCTTGGGCGATGCCATGGAATCTGATCGCAGACGGTACGATGCACAAGTCTTTCCAGCACGCAACAACGTCCACTATAGTCGCAGCGACATTCGGTTTCTGGACATGGCATTTCATCCGGCATGCTTTGAGGTGTATAAGCGAGCGTCGATATATCGATATGGCTTTGTGAATACCAATGCTCTCGTGAGTTGGGGACAACTGAGAAAGGGGCCCAAGTTCAAGCTGCCAGAACATGCCGCTGTGAAGAGGGCAAGTCGGACGCACTGGGTACATCACGCCGGCGACGAGTTTCTTGCCGCGAATCCGTGCTTTATTCCAGGGCTACAGGATATTCTCGATTCAGTACAGGACGTCTGCACTCCTGGAGATATTTGCTCGGAAGCGACTTACCCAGCGCCGAACTCTACAGACATATTCTCCAAGTTTCCGCAAGAGATCAAGCTCGAGATTCTACTGCAGCTAGATTCCTGGGACATCGCCAACCTGCGCCTCTCATCACGAACGTTCCGCCATCTGCCCCAATCGCTCTTCTACCACCTAACCCTCCGCGAGCTCCCCTGGCTCTACGAAGCGTGGAGCTCCCTCCCGCTCTCATTCTTCGTCACGACAACAGCAGCTGAGCAGCGAAGACTCGGCAAGCCGTTGTACGACATCCAGGAGCAACTGTGGGAGCGTCGTGAAGACGACAATGGATCTGAAGATGATGCAGCAGAGATTAGTAGATTGGTCGGATTGGCAGCCCAGCTTGAGGAGAGACAGAGGCAGGGATACGCTACTACGCCTGTGAGGATGCTGGACCGCAGGAGTACGAATTGGACGCATTTGCGGGGGGAGTTGACCCGACGGTGGGCAGAACTGCCGGGGCTGAGAAACAGGAGGAAGATTTGGAATAATTGCCAGGAGATCATGGACCGTGCAGAAACAATTCCCTACTGACGATGCGGATGGAGATGACGGTGGCCTCGACAAACAAGCGAAGGATCGATTGATCGATTGCCGATTCAACTCTCGAGGACAGCTTATCGCAGTAATTACCAATGCGTCGCTCAATAACCAAGTTTGCTCCCCAAACCAAGCCTCACAGCACGGTCCAGGCCAGTGCATGCTGTATTCCTTTATTCTCTTTATCAGAGCAAGCAAACAATTTTGTATTTAAATGAGTCATCTGAAATGCATGTGCTCACAGCCTACCTCACGAGGCTGCTGGGGAGTTGTTCACACCACTTCGTCGTTCCTTTCAATTAAAGAAGCGTGCGATAAGCACCCAGTTTCAAAAGAAAGCCTCATTTTAACGGCGAGCGGCAGATTCCAACGGCTAACGCTGGCCCAAGTGGGGACTGCAAACCTGGGGTAGAACATCCACTACTTCTACCGGCCCCGGCCCTTGTGACGTATACCAAAAAAATAAAACCCAATTCCTTGCAAATTCCAATTCTTTTCTTATCAAAAACCATGAAAAAGAACAAAAAGAAGGCTTGTAGAACAAATCTCACCGACATACGACTAGCCCCCATCAAGAAGGTGCAAAAAGCCTATCTCTACGTACTGTAACCCTTGAGCAGGAGAGATAACGACCGCGTTTTTCAGCTTGGGCCAATTGAACCCTTCCTTATCTTGGGGTCACTTGATCAGCGCCGTGAGCCTGGGCCCTTTGATTCACCCAACAGGGCAATCTTTAGTGTGAGTGGGCATGACTGCGCGACTTTTCCCCCCATTGAGCGAATGCTTGGGTGATGCAGACAAGGGTTGAAAATAAGGCAGCCGTTTTATGGAAGGGCCAAGCTGACGGGGCGTAATCTGTCTGTCTGTGTGTGTTTTAATTTACCAGTGGCTGCTCTCTCTCTTTTCAGCTTTTGGTACTGGCCCTGGGGGGAGGGTTGCACAGAAAAGGCGGCTTGGCCTGTCAACGTCGTGGCAATGCTAATTGCTTGGCCCCTACCAGCACCGACACCCTATCACTCACAGTAATCCAAGGCAAATCCTACCGCTCGTATCTTGGGCATAAAGGCTCCCTCGTCGCCCCTCTATTTCCCCCCCATCCTCTCGTCTTCCCCCCCCCAGCTCTCTCTCATCCTTCATTTTTCTCGCTTTTACGCAATTCAATGACTCCTAGCAGCGTGTCTTCGCTGCCGCTTCAATCATGACGGGCCGGGTTCCCAATGTCTGGGCCGCCATCATCATCCCCGTGCCTGCGAGTGCGCTCGCGCTGATTCTTAGGATCAAGGCGCGGCGCATGACTAAGATGGGTGTTGGTTATGACGATGCCTTGTCAATCGCAGCTTGGGTACGCCTTTCACCCTAAAGTTAACAAGACGTGATTAATAAATGCTCATGCTCATGCTTCGTGTAGTTTGTGGCTCTTGGTTATGCAATTCTTCTCATCGTGTGTGAGTGACGTCCCTCTCATTTCATCTTATGAATTTAATTGACAAAATCAAGGGACTACATGTTTCTACATGGGTCGCAAAATCGGCCACTTCCCCGAAGATAAAATCGATCACATCCTCGAGAAATCTCACGAGATTCTCTTCGCCAGCGAGATTCTCTACTCGTGGTCCATCTTTCTCAGCAAGATGTCCGTACTCACCTTTTACCGTCGCATCTTTCAGTTCTCGTCTATACGCGTACCGATCATGATCTTGATGGTATGCTGTGGATGCTGGATCACCATCCGGACCTTCATGACCATCTTCCACTGCATGCCTGTGCAGGCGTATTGGGATAAGTCGATTGATGGGAAGTGCATGAATAATATCGGACAGTATTATCTCGGCACTGATTTGACGCATTGTTTGATGGATTTTATCATCCTGGCTTTGCCCTTGTTTGAGGTTGTGAGGATGAAGTTGATACTGGGGCAAAAGATTGCTGTCATTGGTATTTTCAGTCTGGGTTCATTGTAAGTTCACTCTCGATCATGAGCATATCCATCGCTTACACTCTCAGGGTCGGCATTGCTTCCATCTTTCAGATCGTCGAGGCCCAGAAATACACCTCCAACTCACGAGAATTCCCCTACGACTTCTCCCTCGCCATGGTCTGGGCCAACGTCGAAGTCCACCTCGCCGTCTTCACCAGTAAGCCTCCCCTCAGTCCTCCCTTTCAACATCCCACTAACCCTCCCAGGCTGCCTCGCTCTTCTCCGCCCCATATTCCGCAAGTTCATCCCAGGCCTCTCCTCCGGCAACACCACCTATCCAGCCAACGGCCTCAGTCACGCCTCCAACACCTACACCAACTCTGTCGCCCTCCGCCGCTCCCGTAGCCCACGGGACGTCGAGGAGGTCATTGAGGGACAGCGTGCGTACGCCTATCTGGACTACGACGCAATCAGCTTACCAGGCGCCAAAGACGTCAACTCCATCTCGCGGCTGCAGGAGCGTGAACAACATACACCTAGCATGACTGAGTCTGGCGGTAGAGGTTCCCTGTCGTCGCAGAATAGTGTCCGACGATGAAATTTTCCTTGTGATCTGTGATATTGATACCTCGGGCCTTTTCGTTGTGTATATACCTCTGTGTGTGTTTTGACTCATCTTGAGGTGAGTTTTGTAATCATTGAGAAGAGATGAATTGCGTGTCTAACTATTATACAGCTTTGTTGATTGATACCCCAATTTTATTTTTCAGCGTTTAGTACTGGATATTCTGGAAGTTGCCAGTTTGCGATCTTGGAGTCAAGGCCCATTCCTTGATCTAGCTTGAACCACAATGCCAGTTTTCCCAGCGTGTGAAGCATCAGCACCCCAAGTTGCGTCTTTGGCGCAAACATCGCTTTAGCAAATGCGCTTTGGTCGCCCTGCAGAGACGTCGCTATCGGTCGAAAGACCTCCTCATATCGCTTGACGCCCTGCACAACTCCCTTGCTGGGATCTTGCTTGTACAGAGTCGCTACTTCGCCAGCGAGGATGTATGATCCGACCATACCCCATGTTGTTCCGAAGCCATTTGCAGTCTGAGCATGCGCTGCGTCGCCGAGGGCTACGACACGGCCTTTGGACCATGATCCAGGCGGGAGTCGAACTTCTTGGCAGGGCGTGGAATAGAGATCATCTACCTCTGATGAATTCTTCAAGGCCTCCATGAACCGAGCACTCTCCCATTTTCCATCTGCGAAGACATCCGCCCAAGCAGCCTTGAGATCATCTAGCTTTCCCGACTTGTGCGCCGCTGCGAGACCCTCGTTCTGACTCTGTATGTTCATGTACACGCGTGTCATGTCTGGACTGTCCTTTCTTGTGCCGAGCCAGCGTGAGCCAGGCATATGGCAGAACGTGAAGCGATTTGTGTCGTGTGGTTTGGACAAGACACTGAAGAAGCCGATGTAGCCACCGAGGAAATGTCGTGGATCTGGAGCATCAGGTCCAAGCATGAGCTGTCGCGTCCTCGAACCCGTGCCATCAGCAGCGACGACGAGATCAAAATCGCCTTTTTGACCATCATCAAACCCGACATGGACCTTGCCATTCGGATCACTCTCATCATCCTGCGTCAGGCTCGCAACACTTGTTCCAAAGCGATGCTTCACATTCTTCTTATCCCGCGTAAGCCCCAACAGGATATTGACGAGATCACCACGCATAATCTCATACTCGGTCGTGACACTCTGATGCCCAGTCCCGCTCTCAATCGTCGGGAAGAACACTTTGGTCCGGCCATTCGTGTCAATCATCTGCGTTCCGACTTCATGAACATGCTTAGCGCGAATCGCAGGCTCAATACCCATTTTCTTCATTACCGCTACACCTTGATGACGAAGATCAAGCTGCTGGCCGTTTGTTCTGGGTTTGGGGGAGCGCTCGATGAGGGTGATTTCTGCGCCAGTACGGGAGAGCCAGTGGGCTACTGAGGGGCCGGCGATGCCTCCGCCTACAACGAGAACTTTGAGTGTGGACATTTTTAGGGAAATAGTCGGGTATGAATGAATGATGAAGAATTGATCTGATAACTTTATTTGCGAGATGAGTCTAAATACAAAGTGATATCGGTGATTTGCACCGGCTTATTTGAGGTGAATGGCCCGTCTTACGCCAAAACACCGAGATGATGGTGCAGCCAACACGCAATGGTTCGTCGCAAAAAAGCCACTCAATCCAGCCACGAATTATAAGATCGGGGCTTTTGACCCGTTAATTTTGTTGTTGGATCTAAGGCTTGATTTCCGCGTGTAGATTAGAGGATTCTCTCGTTGCGTAGGCATCGCGGGCCGTCTCGCAATTTTCGCATTCCCAATCGAGGATGTTGAGGCGAGATGCACGTAGACTCATCTGCAGCCAACACTTCAAGCATCAGGCCTGGTACGTAATTGTCATTGCCAAATTCCAATGACCTGATTTCTTATCGCTGACGTGTTGTGTGTTGTGTTAGTCCTCGGCCCCCAATCCATGACGGTCCAGAACAGACAGACGTGATAGGCATGCAGCGCGACATCACAGCCCCAAACCATAACATGCAAGGCATAGCCCAAGGCCTTCTAGAAGGAAGGAAAGAATCCTTCCATTTTCGCATTCAATCAGATGCTCCATCTTGGCGTGGATCATTACGCCCAGTCCTGCAGCGATTGCATAAAAATCGCCGCCCGAGTCGATCTCCCCGAGGCTTAGCTCTAAGAATTCTGTTGCCTGCTGTATGCAGTGTGAGTTAGGTGTATGTAGCCGGGCGGTGGCGCTGTAACGTTAGTTATTAGCCTAACAGCAATTACCCCAATAACGTGCATGACCCCGCAGACTTGTTAGTGCACCAGCAAACGGGCTTCAGAGTCAATCGGATCATCGGCATGATTCTGATTTACCCTTGTGATCAATTCCGCTGGCTTTGTTTATCCAACCAGTCACACACGCGCCTGCACTGCCTCGCTTGTCCACAAATGATGTAAACGCAGAGAAGATGGCAAGATCGAGGGGTCCTGCACCGCGGCACAGTTCCGTGATATAAACTGCCAAGTTTCCATCTCAACAAACAATAAATAACAAGACAATTATCAACAACAATCAACCTCATTCATTCAAACAAGGATACCATTACTTGCATATTATTTTCACTTTGTTAAAATGGCCGCCCCTCCGGCTTATCAAGCCGTGGACGATACACCCGCCCCCGTCCCAGATGACCTCCCAGCACCTTTCACAGATCTCCAAATCAACTCCCTCCCCCACGAGCCAGACTCCAGCACCTGCCTCGCCCATCTCCGTCTCCTCTTCGCATTCGAAGCGTTGAAGGAGGATATTGGCTACACAGACGGTCTCTGGGGATTATGGGATACGCGCGCCGATGGAAACATAGTAGTCCATGAGAACGGCGACGTTGATGAACATCCCGCTGCGGGGAATTTCAACCGTGAACTAGAAGATAAGAAGAAGTCGCTGAGCAAAATCCGTGAGAAGCGATGGGCGCTGTTTGTCGCGAGGGCTGTTGATCGGTATGAGGCGTGGTGGGATTCACTCCCGAGGGAACTGAGCCGGTTGACGGAGGGTGCCATGACTGATAAGGACTCTCCATCTTTTGCGCAGTTTCCAGTTGGAGATGCACCTCGCTGGTGGGAGAAGAAGGCCCTTCCGCCTCTTGGTGAGCCACTCTAACTACTAAACAAGGCAAGCACTAACAAACTGCAGACGTGTTGATGGTATATCACTCTCATATGCTGAATCCCTACAACTTTCTTGAAGACTGCATCCGCCAAGGCCATCGTCAATTTTGGCAGTCTGGTATGCCATGGAGTCTCGTCAACGCCGCCGTCGATGGCTCCTTTAGCTACAACGTCTCCGACGACGACAAGGCTCGCTGGGTCGCCCAAACAGGCCGTCAGTGGGACAATGTCGACGATCCCCTCACCAAGGCCATCTCATGCCCTAACAAGAACTGTGCGCAACCATTCGATGTCCCCTGGACTACCTGCGGTCTCGAGGAAACACCAAAGTCCCCAGATCGACCTGGCTTGATGGGCGCAGGCTACGGCGACATCAGGTTTGAGGCGCGCTGTCCAAAATGCAATACCCGCGTGACAAAAGAGACCCTCAGCGTTGTCAAGTTCTGCAAGGATACTGAGAACGTCGTTTTAAAGAGCTATCCTATGCCTGGCACAATTCTCTGGCCTAACAGCGGAACCCCCGTTCCCATCACCGTTCGCTACGGAAATTCATTTGTCAACGCACCATTGGATCAGCGCATGTTTCCCAATCGCATGATTCAGCATGTTTTGCGCATTCAGATCCAGAATCTTCTTGATTCACCGGACCCTGAGGATCCGCCAACCATGGAGACTGTGCGCAAGCTGATCGAGTCTGAGGCGCTTCTCAAACCGAGTGCTCTCGCTACAATCAACGGCAAGGTCGCAAGTGCACGAGCGGGCCTCGTGCCCGCTTTCTCAAAGGTCTGTATTCGGAAGATGATGTCTCGATACTGGGAGAACTTCAGCCCTTTTGCTCTTGATCTCTGCGGCGCTGTGATGCGACAGGGTATCTTTGCTGAGAAGATGTGCAAGCTTGACTGGCTGCACTCCCCCACCGCACGAGAGACCATGGAAAGATGTTGCTTGAAGTACAATCGCTTCATGAGGATCATCGCCAAGAATCCCAAGAAGACTGCCGTTCCTACGCTTGATGTCGATCTTGGCTGGCATACCCACCAACTCATGCCTTTGTCGTACTATATGTACACCACCAAACGAGTCTTCAAATACGTGCGACACGATGACAAGATCGAGGATGGGAAGTTAAACGATGGGTTTGAGTGGACGAGCAAGATTTATCAAGAGATGTTTGATGAGGTCTACTCAGAGTGCACATGCTGGTACTGCGAGAGCGTACGAGCCGCACACGTCACATCAATCGGCCGCGTTCTCAAGCTCTCCCACAGCGAAAAGAGTACGCAACCCCCCTCTTTGTATGAGAAGCGTGACTAACAAATCTAGTTGCCGACAAGTTTTACGAGTCTGGGGCAGCAGATATGTGTCCTCCCGACAACTCAGCCCATATCTCCTCCCACAACGCCGTCCGCACATCAAACGAAGGCCTCGTCGCAGCAAGCCACGTTGAAAAAGTACAAAACAGACTTCGAGAGGTTCAGAACAAGCGTCTTGAAGAAAACTACCAAAAAGCGTGTAAGCGCGCTGAGAAGAAGGGCCGCAAGCTTCCTCCCAAGGATCAGTACTACGATCACTGGGGTTATTCCTACTGGAGTGAGTTTAGCTCTCCTTGTGAAGATTGAATGCTGACTGATATGTCTAGTGTACGGACCCTTTATGGCGCCGGTTGTGTTTGTTCCTGTGGCGTACGCGTATGGAGCTGCGCCTGGTTGTGCGGCGGGAAGTTGTGGAGGTAATGCAGCGGGCGGAGGATGTGCGGGTGGTGGAGATGGTGGTGGTGGATGTGCTGGCGCTGCTTGTTCTGGAGGGGGAGGTTGTGGAGGGGGAGGGGGAGGATGCGGCGGTGGCGGTGGATGCGGAGGAGGAGGTGGTGGTTGTGGTGGAGGAGGAGGTTCCTAAGCGGACAGTTCATTGGTCTATCAGTGGATGGAACTTGATGCGGTGAAGAATGTCTTGAGCGATGCCCCTTTAGATAGCTAATTTGACCTGTTACTCACTAGACTGCCCAATTCTTGCAACAATCATGTCTCCTTTCCGTGTCTATCCCGATCTATCCCTCAAGCAAATGGCCCCTCAAACAACCACTTCCCAATCACCTTCTGAGCCTCTATCAACTTCAACTCAGCATCCCTCGACAACTCTTTATCCCCATGAAGCTTCACCAGATTCTCATACTTATCATATGCATGAATCTGATCCGGAATCAACAACCATCTATAACTTCCTTCTTTCGTCTTCGTCTCAAACGAATACCTCTCATCATCCAGTATCAACTCCCCCTTGGGCCCAATTGCTTCTCTCCCCACAGTCTCATCTCCAATCTCCCGTCCCGTCAGTTCACAAATCATTCTCCATGACTCTCCTGCCAGCATGTCCAGCTCACACGCAAGGAAGAAGATATTGGGCGGTAGCTGATCCTTATCCGCGTAAAAAGGATTCAACAATGGATCATGGTGATCTTGGCCAGGTAGAGTGTACGCAGCTTCGAAAACAGGCGAAAGCGGAAACAGCATATCCGTCTTCTTTGCTCGAAAACCTCCAAATGAAGGCTTCCACTGCCGAGTTTGTATCTTGTACTCTCGCCTCACAGACATGTCGACGACTGGATACATCGGCACAGCGGTCTTGATACGGCGCACGCCATCGCCACTACCGCCCATGCTCGGGAGGAGGGATACAGAGAGTGCTAGGTTTCCACCAGCTGAGGAGCCCATGATTGCAACGCGGTCTTGGTCGATTGGGAGAGATGGGTCGGAGAGAGCGGCTAAAATGAGCGCTTCGAGGTCGTATATTGGGGTTGGGAAGTGTACACGTGGTGATTTGGAGTAATCCAGCGCGACGACGAGAACAGAGTGCATGTTGGCGAAAGTGTAGTTAAAGTGGTCGTCATCACGAGGATCGCCCATTACAAAACCGCCGCCATGGATGGTAAACAGCGTAGGGAGTTTTTCTTCAGTGGTCTCATCAAAGGTTTTCGGGAAGAATATTCTATGACAGTTAGATCTTGTCAGAGCTGTGAGTTGAAGACGTACCGTAGGGATAACTTTGGTCGACACGCGTATGTCTTGGTAAGACTCGGCGCGGTAGCAGGCGTGACGATCTTTTCTTTCAGCGAAAGACCATAATTCGCAACAACGATAAATGCTCGCATCGCATAGGCTATGACTGAGCATTTGATGGCGGTTAGTTTGGGAAGAGGCTCTTTGAAGCGCCGATGGGCTTCTTCGAGGGTGATCTTGTTGGCTGGCATGGTGATTAATTGAGTGGAACGCCTGAGAACAGAGTCTTTGACTAGAAAGATGTGTGGTTTGGGATAATAAGTAGTCTCGCGTGCCCCGCTAGGTCGTTCGTATCCGAGCGTGCCTCGGGACACGAGAAAGTCTATCTTGGTTCGTTGGAGAACTAGCGCGGTCGAGGCTGAGAGGGAATACGCAATTGATTAACGTGCATGTGATTCGTTGGGAAGATCCGTGCTGTACGTCTGGCATGATGCTCGCGACAGCCATTCAGATTTGCCAATAATATACGTATACACGAAAGACTCTGTTTACTCAATCAACCCTCACTCATGTTCACCCGTTGCGCAGTATAGTTGATCATCTGACAGAACAAACGAACTAACCCTCGCCCCAGGGTACAAGAAAACTCCTAATATTAAACTGAGGTACTAAGAATATTTATTCTAAGACCCTCTAAATCTATACTAGATTAATCAAATTTACCCAAATTGACCCAAGGCTTTCTCTGTCACCTAGGATAAGTTTCACTTTATGGCCTCACCTCGGACTTCTCAACACCGACGCTAAACCCCTCCCAGCCCCGAGATCCCCGAGTCCTCCGCGCCCCCGAAGTCACCAAAACCACCGACGCTCTCCCTTCTTCTACCTTACAATCCCCATCATCATATCATCATGGCCGAACTACGGAAATTCGCATGCTCAATGTGCGCCCGACGAAAAGTGAAGTGCGATCGCCAACATCCCTGCTCAAACTGTCAGAAAGGTAGAGCAGAAATAGAATGTACCTACGAAGCGCCTCCTCCACCGAAACCTCGAAAAAGAGCTGCTGATGAGGATTTGCTCGCGAGGTTGGCGCAGTATGAGCAGTTGATGCAAAAGAGTGGTGTGGATTATAGTCAGCATGCTAATGTTTGGGTGAAATCGGGTTTTGAAACGAAGAAGGAGGATACGTCGACAGGCCCGGATGCTGCCACGGAGTTGTAAGTCATCCTGTCCATGAGTTGCATGCACTGATACTGACTTATGTAGGTGTCTTTGGTCCAAATTGAGCCATGAGGTGAGTAGCTTTGATAATGATGTAGCGCTTCGACTGACATCGCTATAGCTCAAGTATCCTCCCACGCTCACACTACGAAACAAAGACGACCCTTTTCTCCATTCCTCACCATCATTCCACTCCATGATTCTGGACCCCGAATCAAAAACCTACGAAACTCATCCAGAACCAAAGCAGATCTTCTTCTTCTGGCAGACCTTTGTCGAATGTGTCAATCCTCTTATCAAGATTGTTCACGTCCCAAGTCTCCAGAAGCGCATTCTAGAAGCAAGCTGGGATACAGCGAACATACCAAAGCCCCTATCAGCACTAATGTTCTCCATTTATCTTCTTTCGGTTACCTCACTATCCTCGGAAGCGTGTCAGTCGTCCTTGGGGGAGGACAGAGGAGCATTACTCACGCGCTATCGCACCGCCACGATACGGGCACTCACAGCAGCTGATTTCATGACGACAAAGGATCTTGAGACTCTTCAGGCCATGGTCCTGTTTACCTTTTCGAATCCAGAAACAGACCTGGCTAGTACCATGACAGCTGTTGCCATAAGAGCTGGACAGATGATGGGTCTACACAAATCTGATACTGACGCCAAGCTATCCTTCTTCGAGAAAGAAATGCGCATCAGACTGTGGTGGCAGATAAAGGGTCTCGACTCTCGGGTACGCGCTTGTTCTACCCCAGGGATTAAACTCGCAAGATCAGAATTCGGCGATGTTCGACTCCCCTTCAACATCAACGACGCAGATCTCCATCCAGACATGCTTGAACCTCCAGCCCAGCACACCGGCCCCACAGAAATGGTCTGCGTTCTGATGAAGTTCGAAGTAACACAATGGCTCCGCTCATCTCCCAAAGCAGCAAAGGTGTTTGACTGCATAGCGCCCGGCTTCGGAAGGCCTGGAGGATCGACCAAGGCTGAAGACGAAGCCATCAACGAGCTTGAAGCTATCTACACAGAGAAATATCTCGTCAAGCTTGATAGAGCGGTTCCGTTTCATGACTTGACGTATGCAATGGCCAAACTGGCTATTGCGAGAATGCGCTTTAGGTTACATCACCCAAGAGCTAGAGCAGCACCCGGTGATACGGATGTTTACATGACGAAGGAGGATAGCGATATTCTCTTCAACGCAGCGCTGTCATTCTTGGAACTCGTCAACGTCGGTTTTGAGAGTAAATTCTCATCTCAGATGTTTACCCATCTAACATCACTTTACCAAATCGACGCTTGGATCTATGTCATCAGCGAACTCCGCCGACGACCTTCAGGTCCAAGAATCAATCTTGCTTGGAAACTGGTAGACAGTTTATACACTGACCATCCTGAACTTGTGGAGAGTGTTGATAATTCGTTGTACATTGCTTTTGGGAACTTGACGTTGGAAGCCTGGGAGGCGAGGCGGAAGGCGTTGCCTGAGAGTGAGACTGTACCGGCTTGTATTGACTTGCTTTGGAGTAAGAGACGTGTTGGGCAGGGTGATGCTGAGATGGCAGGGAGTGCACTCGGTGCATGGGATTTTAATGTCGGCGATGACCTGTTGGATTGGAATTACTGGAGCGAGATTGTTCGCTTTTAGCCTTTAATTATAGCTTTAGTACTAATGAAGTAACTTAGTAAAAGAGTATGAATTGTGCACCGTCGCATTGTCGTACATGCAACCGTCTCCAACGTTTCATGGCGTACATGCAGCTGGTGCGGTGTCAAGCGCCTCCAATCGCATCACGACAGTATGAGTGGCTACCAAGTGAACACGTTACAATAGCCCTCCCAGCCTCAAAAGGTTAAAGATCTTTCACAACCAATGTCCAAGCATGCCACAGTTGAAAAGCTTGTTGTGAAGACAGAACAAGGGTCTTGTCAAGCCGTGGCCGCATTAGCGTGGTTGGCCCCGCAAGCTAGAAAAGAGACAAGAGATAACAGCTTCTTGATCAACCTGTTCTTAATCATCTTTCGAGATGTAGAAACGTCTCGAGATGTTCCGGAATAGGGTTATGGGTGTTACAGATATAGACAGTACTCGCCAATCTACGATTACCTGCATAATATCCCTTCCAACAGACAAAACAGAGGCAAACACCCCCGTTGACCCCCAACTGCAATGCAACCAGCCCCACCTGTCACTTTCCCAACAGTGGATAGCGTCCTCCGTTCATGCATTTCAGCGCCTGCGGCACAGAAGCAATTCGACATGTCATGTCATGTAACCTTCCAAGCCTAAAAGACATAAAGATACCACCGACCCCGCACGCGTGAGTTTATTTCATCTCTTTGTACAAGACATTAACGAAAAGATGGCTCAAATTGAGGCTGTATGTTATCTACGTACTGTGATTTGATCAGCGAGTGCTAATCTTGGTAGGAACCTGAGTTGGACGTAGGGAACGACACGGAGAGCAACTTTAGTGCTGATAGGTATATTCATGAAGCTGTTTGTTGGGAATGCAATAGCTGACGGGGTAGTGAAACCGAGTCAACTGCTTCGATTACGTCGAGTATCTTTGAGAATAAGTACTTTCAGGGGAGGACTTATGCTAATCCCAAATATGGAAAGCATTGGTAGGTCATTTCGCGTTAAATAGCAAGCGTCGCTAATGAACAGGGCCCCCAATGACGAGGAGCAACTCGAAGCACTCGATCTCATGTAAGTTTATTGCCAAACGTCTTAGGTATACGTGTTGGCTAACTACGGTAGCCATCATTGGTTGAAATTGATGCTCGACGATAAACTCTTCCTTGCTCCCATCGGCGACCACCCTCAGGTACGTCTCTTCATCACCATAGACTCCCATCCTCACGCGGTCTAGAAAATCTTGGACATCGGTACAGGAACTGGCATCTGGGCTATAAACGTAGCAGACGAATACCCGTCAGCCAGCGTTATTGCTACAGATATAACTCCGACCCAACCAAGCTTCGTACCTCCAAACGTTGAGTTTCAGATCGACGATGCTCAACTCGAATGGACCTTTGAACCCGAGTCTTTTGATTTCATCCACATTCGATATCTTCAGGGTACCATTGCAAATTGGGATAGGTTGTATGATCAGATGTACAAGGCTCTCAAGCCAGGTGGTTGGTTCCAGCACATCGAACCTGATCTGCAAATGCTGTCTCAAAACCCAGAGATCAAAGTCGACGACGAGCAGTACGAATCTATTCCCAACCTCTTTACCACCATTTTAACAAACTTAGCATCTTCACGCGCTGGGCAAAGATCTTCACCCAAGTCGGCGAAACAATCGGCTGCACATTCGACTTTTCCAACGGCAAGCTCTCAACCCTCGCCAAAGACGCCGGCTTCGTATCCGTAACACCGCAAACGCACAAAATCCCCGTTGGGCGCTGGCCAAAGGACAAGAAGAAGAAAGAGCTCGGAACTTTCGTGGGACTCTCGTTTAGCCAGGCCCTCGATGGTTTCGTCAAGTTGCCGCTCTGTGAGATTCTTAAGTGGTCGCCGGAGGAGATGCAGCTGTTTGCGGCGGAGATGAGAAAGGTTCTTATGAATCCTAAGACGCAGGCTTTTGGTCATGTGTAAGTTTGATATTGTGTGATGAGTGGGTTGGGATGCTAATGATGTGTAGGTTTAGTGTTTATGGGCAGAAGCCGGAGAGGCCGAAGGAGAGTAGCCCGGCGGCGGAATAGTGTCTCGCTTGATACTTGGACTTTGCGAGTGAGGGATCCTTGCATAAGTCATGACTTTCATGTCATTTACTGAAAGGTTGATATTGAAACGTTGTAATTCTGGGTACCTTATCGTGGCAAGTGACGCATCGCACGCTTTTTTCCCAAACAGTCTAAGCCTTCCCTCCTGTCTTTCAACGATGGATGGCCATGGAGCTTTGGAGATTTAGGTCATACGGGAATTGTATCACTGCTGGACGCTTCGACTGTCAACACTTCAACTGTCGACACTTTGATGATAGGCCAATTTCGACTCATCTATGGCTCGGGACTAAGATGCCTCTCCGGTGTAGCTATCGAATCGAAACCCATTGAAGCACCGAGCTTGCTTATGATTGAGGTTCAACTTGGAGGAAAAGGACAGTAATTGTAAGACGATTGGTTTCCCTACACAGAATTATATCTTGACTTTATTGTGTTATTTTCTCCAATCCAATGCTACCTACCTAAATGTAAATATTCTACAGGACTCAGACCTCTTCACCGACACCGACCCAGCATCTATCCAAACACCCTCTAAGCAGTGTTGTAGTACATCTCAATCTTCTTAATCTTGAACACAGCATTCTGCTTAGGAGGTCCAGCACTCCAACCCTTATCGCCATTAGACCAGTTATTCCAGATCCAGGGTCCTGGCACGTTGGGAACATCCTTCTTGGTAGACCACTGCTTCACACCATCAACATAAAACTCAACAAGACCCTTGGTCCAGTCAATCCGGTACTCGTGCTCAGTGGTTGTAGGGTTCGCAGGCGGAAGGACAGGTTTATTAGTAGGTTTTCCGTCGCCGTTATTGTCTTGGTTCGTGAACCATAATCTACGAATACCGTCGTAGTTAGACTCGGATTTGGGGTCGGAAAGCCACTCGATGTCGGTCTCTTGGCTGTCGGATTGGTAGAAGAACATTCCTGAAAACATCAGTATATCAATAATTCTGACGGCGGGGTAAACGCACCGTTGCAAACACCTGCAGGTTCGCTAAGAATAGCTGTCGTTCGGACAGAAGCGTATTTGATGTTCTCAATCTCAGTCGCAACCTCAGCAGCCTTGTAAGGCTTCGACTTTTGCCCACCAGGGACCGTCAACTCGAGGTATCCATTGCGGACTTTCACGCCCGACGGTGTGAAAACATGGGTATTCCCAACTTCGTAATCGCTCGAGTAAAGACCCTCAGGAAGACTCTTTCCATTGAAGGTCCAGACCTTCTTGTTAGCGAACTTGGTCGCGCGGTCGACGATGTAATGACCGTTCTCCAACTTTGGCTCAGGGGATCGCTTGGTAGCGCATCCCTTGGGCGAGGCAGCCGCCAGGCCAAGCACGGTAAATGCGAAGGAGACGTAGGAAGCGATATGCATGGTGAAGCCAAGGGGAGTATCTTGGCCTGAGTCCATCGCGACTTGGCACGCTTATTATATACCAAACCCATGACCTCGAAGGATCGTAGGATTTCTGTCTAGACCGTACTGAGAGGAATGTGTTATGTCGGTCCTGGTCTAGCGGTGGATATCAAGGCTGAGCATTCCAGGGGTCCCCTGTAGACTTGGCTTTCTCAGCATACCAGACAGCATTGCAAATGTCTGAGCTTAGTCCTGTTGATTTCTAGCGGGCCGAACCTCTGTGGCTGAGTGATTTGTATTTTCTATCTTAGGATTTTAGTCTGTTTGAGACTTTTATGAAGGAACACAGATTGTTATGCTTCATTTCTGGTATCCATTGTATATAAGCACTAGCGTTCTCGAAACAGGGCGGTGGCGGAGGCAAATAGCGGGCCCTTAATTTTCGGGTCAGCACTGGATTTGGAAGGTTCTTACTGGCGTTCCCAGCATGATGTTCTCCAGACGAGATGATCATCGCATCGAACATGGACAAACAGTCAAAATCAACATTCTGAGTGCCATGCATTGATGCCGTGCCATTATGTTTTCCAACCATGTACGATTTTCAAGTCCATTTACTAATTCGATGTTGATTCTATCACTTGTCTTGTAACTAGTATAGCGAAAGATATCGTAATGGCATCGTGGCATTGCTGACTTGTTCTCTTGTCGGCCTTTTCCTTCGTTGAATAATCTTTTTTGCCCCCCAAAAGCTCCCCACTAGCATCAGGTTTCTGCCAGTCTCTATCAATATGTCTCAGGCCCGGTCAGTTTATCTCTCTATTAGGTAGCGTTTCACAGGAAATTCTCTAGCCGTTGGACATTTTATTTGGGCCATACCAGTCGAGTCAGTGCTCTCTAGCTCCGGGGGATCGTGATTAAGCTTGGCCTTATCACGGGTGCTGGGACTCCGTCCTTCGAAGTAAGTCTCATCCAGGTCAAGCATAGCTCTTTTGGAGACTGGTAAGCTGACCAGAATGGGCTGTTGAAGAATCGGAACTCCTTTTCTTCCTCGGTTGTTCTAACAGTGAAGCTCTTATCGCAGCCCAGGGATGATACAGCATCGTCGGCCATGACGTAGAAATCAGCGAGTGGTTTCACGAGGTAATTTCCTGGGGGTCGGCACTGCCACTGGTCCTGAAGGTAAGGCCTTGTACCAGTGTAGATGACTTTTATCTGTCGACTGCCAGCTGCTACCCTCTTTTTTAAAGATAGATGGAGCTTTTTCAACTGTCCTACGGCGAGCCTTGGTACAGCAATGCAATAGATATCGTTTTTAAGGGAGGCAAGGATCTCCAGTGAGGGCGTATCGAGTATTGTCAGAAGAACAATGCTGAACTGTTGCTTAATGGAAGCTCCATCTCCATCTTCCGCGGTCTGATAAGCGATAATCCGAGAAAGGACTTTTCGGCTCTCAGAGCAGACTCGAGAGAGATCCATTCCCTCAGAGATTGAGAAAGACCCAATCGTGGCTGGCTTTCCCCAGCGGCCTTCTATCCTCAGGTGTCGCTGCACAGAGATCCGGCGCTCCGATATCATTTCTCGTAACTCGAGGGGGAGACGTGAGAAGCACGTGAATGTTGGCAAGCCTTCGTTTGCGTATGGTACTTCGGAAGCCTCCATGATGAGATAGAATGTGGTGATGTTCGCCTGAGTACGTGACGGTAGTACGTGTTGGGTAACTCGAAGGGGTATTGTTAAAGGAGTGAAAACTATGGCATGGAACCAGGGAGACACGGGTCGCTTTTATGTCATTTACGAAAGTCTAAATATCTTTTCATTGGTCACGGCCTGGATGAAAAGGCTTATTCATGACTCTTACAAGGTTTGTCATTAGCATCTATGATAAGACACACGAACTCAAATATTTGACCTCAACCTAGATCAGCTACCAAATATACTATTTGGCTGTGGGATGAAATAAGCTTGGGCCTGGACGCAAAAGCAGACATCCCAGCACCACCTGAATAGCCACTGGCTTATAAAGCCAGATAGCGAGCTTGCTTTGTAGGTGATGATGATTTTGATCAAGCTTCCATTCTGTCCCCGACCTGGAAATTCCTATAGCATTCTAAACCTAAGAACCATGAGTCAGAAATATCTTTAGCACAGTCACCTCGACGTTTTGCATTGAGGTATGCAGCGCAATTTGTCTAATATATACATGATATCTTTCAGCACGTCGCTCCTCATTGTTGACTATTGAAAGACCGTGTTCGTAGTAGTAAGAGAACAGTACATCATCCTCTATAGTTTAATTGCCGAAAATCCCTATCCTAAGAAGCCCTAAACTCACCTATCCAGATAGAAAGGCACTGTAGAACGGCGTGTATCAGTCAATGCCATATATGCTCGCAGGGCAACTCGTGTATCGCCTGGCAGTATCGATCAAGCGTATTGAATTGGCTTTGGCTCAGGGGCTCAAGACCCGGGTAAGCAGATTTTAGCCTAAAGACATGATTTGTTGACATCTTCGTAGCAACCTCTTTCCCCAAATCGACAAGAATGTACAAATACAACAGGTTATACGAGAATTACCACCCTCTGCCGGTATTCTCTTGCAATGTACTGTTCTGCATTGGCTCCTCGCTCCGTCATGGAAGCCTGCAGTCATGATGGCCGCCAATGCCAGGTAGGCGATAAAGAGACCGCGCGTCGTGAGCAAATTCAGAGTAGTCTATTCTTCACCGCATAAAATAAACGGCTTATTGAAGTCCGAGTATTACGATTCCAATCCTACAACTGTGTCCCTTTGCCTGATTCTCTGCCCAGAAGAGAGAAAGTCCACGTAACCCCGCGATCCTCACACTTTCCCAGCCAATGGGAAAGATGTCAGCCTGCCTGCATCTCCAAAACACCCTGGTAAAAGATTCTTATTTCCTATTCAATCGTTCTTAAGGCAACACTAGCATGGTTCGACCTTGTGTTTCGCCTTCGTGAGGGGTAGCGCCAAGAATCTTACCAGCATTGGTCAACGTGGCGCAGTGTAGGAAGGATTGCAAAGAACTCGAAAGTCCCAATTACAAGCTGGCAATACGAAAAGCTTAGATGTATATAAGTCAGTAAGATCTGATGCATTTGATGCCTCTTGTCTTGAAGTACTCAGTGCGTTATCTATCTCTCATCACTCGGTATGCATCTTCAATCTGCTCTTGCTCTCGGCCTCTTGGCCAAGTCTGTGTCAGCCGCTGGCTTTGACTGCGGTACTTCGGGATCCAGCAGTGGCTTGAAAGCCGTCTCAAAAGACCTTGAAAATGAGCACCTGGAGATCAGAGGACAGCATAAGAACGTAGAGGTCAAGACCTACGTGCATATCCTCGCAGCGAGCAAGAAGGAAGAAGACAACTACCTGAAAGTAAGCTCAAATATAACCTTACTGCCGCTGTACTAACTATTCCCAGCAAGCTACAGTCAATGACCAGATGAAGCTTCTCAACGAGAAGTTCAAGCCCTGGAATTTCTCGTTCAAACTGATGAACACAACCAGAACCGTCAATTCCGACTGGGCTTATCCCATCAGTCCTGTCGGAGAATTTGAAGAGGAGCTCCGAGCAGCATTGAGACAAGGAACCTACAAAGACCTCAACCTGTTCTTCATTGCAAGTATGCCCCCTGGTGGAAAGTGCGAGCTCCCTGTTCCCAACCCCACCAAGGACGACATCCTCTTCGATGGCTGCATCATGAGGCCCGACAACCCTGGCGAGGTCCCTCCCAAGTTCAATTACGTAACTGTCCATGAGGTTGGGCACTGGCTTGGTCTGGAGCATACCTTTGAGAATGGTTGCGAAGAGCCAGGTGACTATGTTGATGATACTCCTTATGAGGCATCGCCTCCGGAGTATGGAGTGTGCCCCCCGCCTGACCTCAACAGCTGCCCTGATAGGCCTGGTTTCGATCCAACGGATAACTTCATGGACTATGTTGAGCCGTAAGTTGTTCATATCTTGAGGCTGGGAACACGACTAACGAGGAGCAGCGAATGCGGTCCCAAGAGGTTTACGCCTGGGCAAGCCGAGCGCATGCATAAGCTTTGGAAGAAACTGCGTGCCAAATACTAAAGTTTCGAACTTCTATGCAACGTCACGGAGGTTTGTAATAGGATTGAGACCGAGGAGTCGGGGATAAGTGGAGAGATAGGAACTAAGGGCAATGTAAAGGAAGGCAGCCAGGTGAATTGAGACAGGGACGCTGACCCAAAGAAATAAAAGAGTAGAATGAAAGCTTAACTTCTCAAGTAAAAAGAAAATAGCAAAAGAGAGAAGTTTCAAAAAGATCAAATTGCGGTTTATGTGGATCGAACACATGACCTTCAGATATCAATTGATTGAAGTTTGACTTCAGTCTGACGCTCTCCCAACTGAGCTAAACCCGCCAATCGATACCAAATGAAGTTCGGTAAGACACTCATTACCCGAGCTGGACCCGTTCCTAATGGAAGCTACCTACCCTGAGCTGACATTAATATCACAAGAAGACAGAGGTATGGGATATTTAATAATAGACAGAGGGCCTCAAAACAAGATGAGGGGATACGAGGATAAGACTCTATTGCTCCGCGCCGTAAGTTAAGAAAAAGTTGGGATCATTTGAACGCTCATTGCATGGGGCGCCATCATCAATTTAAGTCATGTAATGTCAGCACATCACGTTCTAACCTCCTCCATATACAAGTCATACAACCCGTCACCAACGTGTCGATTCCTGTAGATCCATAAACGCTTTCCCTTCCCTCCCAAATTGCCTCCCATCTCCCCATCAATTACATCTTCCTCAACCATGCCTCTCAAGACTCTAGCCTCGGAAAGGGAATCTCCTTCTGGCACAACAACGCGTTCCGACACCTTGGTCGCCACAACAGCCACCAATAACTGAAGAAATGCCGTGATCCATAAGATCAAAGTGATGATTCCCCAGTGCGAAACGTTGAGTTTCTGTCCGATTGTAGGCATTTGGCCATCGAGTACAATATCTGTGTTTGATTCGATGACAGCTGCCAGCATACCCGCTGCGAAGCGTGATAAAAGGTATTCCACTGGTTCCGTCGAGCCATTGCGTGGTATTCCGAACACGACGCAGTGGGGTAGCTGTTTGATCGGGTGTCGTTTGGGCCGTCGGGGCCTCCTAGGGCTATGGCTGATGTTGCCAAGCGCATCAGTCTCTCGCCAACTTCGTGCTCTGGCCTCTTGGCGTTTTCAACAGGGCTCATTTTGACGGTGCAGTTGTAAAGCCACGGATCTGTCGACGATGGCTCAAACACCGACACAATGCTGCAATCTCTGCCGCAGTTGCGAGACGCAGATGTCATGTAAACCTTCTCACTAAGAACCTCCGTCCTAGGTACCGTGATGTTTGTTTCTCTGCTCCCATTGTCGACGGTAATTAGCTCCCCGGTCCCATTGCCGCCTTGAAGGACCTTCAACGCGTCGCAATGCGTCGTGATATTCACCTTCCTGTCCGTGACCGCTGAGACAGGAGCCCTTTGCGGATTATCCAAACTAAGCGTATTCGTCTCGCGAAAGACATAGACACAAGACCCGCCGTCACAAAACAGAAACTTATTGTCTGCAAAGAATAAAGTGCCGGGGGAAAGAATATCATCGGGACTCCCTTCGTTTAAAGCCAGGGACATGATCCCGTAGCTGTTTGCCGCGTACTCCTCGCTCTTGGGCGAACTAGATGCGTTGACAATACTCGAGGTTGAGATGGTGCTTAGATTCGCGATGGAGACGCTCCCGGGAACCAAGAGGGCCTGATCTTCGGTTTTTTCGACCGAGTAACATAGACCTAGAGAGGCATAGCCGATTTGAGTTGCCTGATTGTGGTTAGTCAGGGTTTGAGAGAGACCAGATGTGAACCCACGAGAAATAGTGCTACCCAGGTTGCGACCCCAACATGAATTGTCCACCGACTCGATTTAAATGCCAAGACTAATACTTGACTCATGCTGTGAACATGCAAAATCGCCTTGACCTATTTTCCATCATTAGTAAACTGCCCGCTTCCAGACCTGGTTCTAAACCTACTTTTTGACGGGACCTTGGCCGTTTACTCAAAATCCACCATCTCAAATCTTGTACCGCATGCGTCAACTGACTCATAGTTGACAGTCCCAGAGCAATAAGGAACCCCGTGATGAGCGCATTGAAATATTTCTTCTGTTTCTCTGATATGACATCGTAGAGAGCATACGCGATCAAGATCCCGTAGACTACTATGATGAAGATGACTGTGATGAACCATTTTCCGATGAGGCCGAACCAGAGTTTTACTTTTGATCGGCGATGAGCTGGAAGACCTTGGAAGGGTCTGGGTGGTTGCGATGGTGGGTTCGGTGTAGTTGGTGGGTTCTGGAATTCGAGCTGGATGTCGTGCTGGCCGTTTGACGGTACAGCGTAGTACTGCCCCGCCATTATGATCAAAAGTGAGATAACTACACAGTAAATGCGAATATTCAACCGCATGGGATCTCGACTCTATAAAGATCATGCCGGATCCGCAGCCATGGCGCAAGCATCCACAGTAAATCCACCGCTCAGCCTCGTCTAGCTATTAGGTTTTCGCCTAGCTATACCTTCATGGTCTAGCTTGCTTGGCGATCCCCTCAGCCTGGCAGAAACTTGTTCTGATTGGTTTCTCCGTATAAAGAACAGCAACGAGCATCATAGCGTCACGGAAAACTGGGAGCCGTTGCATGTGAAACTATTCCAGGGTAGTTCGGACGTTTTTAGACAGTCTGGACTTCTTGGCAGGCCATGCGTAATACGGTTTGTAGAATAGCACTCAGAGGGGGTATAAAAAGAGTCTTTAGTACACTTCTCTATATGACCAGATGATACATAATAGATAGAGGAATCTATGAAAGAACTCCACTTTACACCTTTCATGTCAGCCCCTGACTAACGCTTTAACTCAACTTCGATTGTCTGTCTGACTCGCGAGATGTCAAGGCCTTGGAACAATGTCATCACGCTTCATCCGCATTTGCTGTTGTACGAAATTTTGACCTTGACCAAGCACATACGACCATACCTATAGGAAAATACGGGATCCCGTCCGCTCTCCCATCGTCAAGCCTGTAAGGGGCGGATTAGTAGTTGGGTCGGTGACGACCAGCGAATCCCCGCTGTTGTATGTTTTTTGCCCTTGGTAGACGATGTGAAGACCGTGATGTCTTTTTTGCCAGTTGCATTGAGTACTGTTCTCTGAGCCCCCGAGAAGTGCGGCACCATTACCTTTCTGGCGAGATCGTTCACAATCTTGAACAATACCTTGCTTTAGTAATAATTGTTCTCGAGGCTATATAAAAACCCCATGAGGTTGTGTATCTCTCAATATCGTTAAGAAACGTTTCTCTCGGTTTGTTCAAGAACATCGAGATGTATTCCGGTACCGACTGGGACTTCCACTGGGACCACTTGCGGCTTGTCGTCTTATCAGGAAAGGAAACCAATCATTAAATTCCCCCACAAATGAAAACAGTCCTGCTCTTAGTCGGATTCCGTCGGCGAATACCGCATCTTGCAGTGGTCCGCGGTTGATTTGTCCTGTTGATTGATCAACATAATAATTCCCATGGGAGCCGGGCTCTCATGTACCAAGAAACTCGTCCTCTGGATCGCGCTTTACCCGACGTAGCCCAATGTCCATATTTTGCAGTTATTCGCAGAGTCCAACTTTATCTGCCCTACTCAAGCAGTACCGCCTTTTCTTCAAGGTCAAGCCCTCGACCAACTGCATATACAAGAAGAATTCTCCTTCATCCTCTCTGTCCAGCCATATATCTCAGGCAATGGAAGGCTTGGGAGATGTCGACACAACCACCAAAGATACTGACCTTCCGCAACAGTGACTCGGGGCTCTTTACCAAATCTGACGAGCCAACCAAGTGACCGAAGAAAATAGTACTCTTTCTATATAGGACGTGATCGCCAGCTTCACTCTTGGCTCGGACCTGATCAGCAGATGGGAAAGATGCCCCGGGTCCATTGTGTGTGAAGAACGTAGAGTCTTTCAATACAACTCTGGAACTCTTGGAGACAGAATGAAACAGGCAGCGAGCTTCGCATCTTGGAAGTTATGTATCTGATGATGAGGTGAGAGCATGTTGCTTAGGCAGCATTGCTAGGATTTAGTTGTTGGTTCAACCTTTCAAGGATGAAGGTCGGACAACTGGAAATCCCTCGCAACGTCAAATCCAGGTTTCCTACAACGAATACGCTATAACAAGCCATTATTTGAGGGTAGATAGTTGACGGTCGTTATCGTAGTACATAATCTATCCTAGCTTAAATGCAGGGGAATTTCGTCTTTTGCGTGCTGTAGTTACAGCCAATTCAGGACTTCATGGCTTATGCCTTGCCACATCCTGCAAGCAGGACAGACTGAAATATAGACATGATTTATGCAAAAAAGAAGCTCAGTCGGGCAATATGTATTTCACGACAGGGAGCTCTCTTAAGATGTTAGCTCAGCTAGCGATGGTAGTCGAGGGCTGGCAGGCTTATGCTCCATACACAAAGTTCAGGTAGCCTGGAGTTCCCGCCAATTTGACAGCTCCTTACTTACATGGTCGTCCAGGTCCCATCAAGCGATCGTCTGGCGAGGTTACTGAGATGCAATGCATCAACATGGTGGCTTGAATTCGGATTGGGGGCGGCAACTGACTCTGATTGCGTAGGGCCAAGAAACGAGATAAACCCAGCCTCAACGAATCTTGGAGGAACTAAACCCAGACAAAAAAGAGACGGTTGGCCAATGGGCTCGCCTTGATATCTCCGTGGAGGTATCTCCGATCGTTCCGATACAAGATGCCCGTGGGCGGATTTTAAGCTAGACTTTGCCTTAAGTCCGCCGGTAGCGGCATGAGTATACGGCACAACGCTTTTGCTACATATGTCACTACATTTCGTGGATTTCCCCTTCATACTAAAGAATTTGCCACGGCATCTCGTGAACCGTATGCAGTATGTCTAAATATAAGCAGCTGGTCCTTATTACCGGTGAGTTGCCGCACACAAAGACACACAGGCTCTCCATTGAGATACCCAACTAGGCGCCAATCAAGGCGTCGGCTTCGAAACCGCCAAGAACCTAGTTCTTTCTTCGGTCAAATACCATGTCATCATTGGAAGTCGAGATGAGGCCAAGGGGGAGATAGCAGCACGGTCACTCCAGTCACTCGACGACATCAAAGGAACAGTCTCCAGCATTCAGATTGATGTTACAGATGATAACTCCGTTGATGCTGCTGCCCAGACTCTAGCCTCTGAATGGGGCAGATTGGATATTCTGGTCAACAACGCTGGTATCATCTCCATGGCTAGCCCCCCAACGCGCGAAGCTTTCCGCGGGGTTCTCGAGACGAACCTCGTTGGTGCACTAAGCGTCACCGAGGCGTTTCTCCCTCTTCTTGGCAAGTCGGAGCATAAGCCTCCTCGTCTCATCTTTGTCACTTCAAGCACTGGATCCATCACCCTTACGTCCAACCCTGAATCGCCGCTTCATAGCGCTGGTGCGGTAGAATACCGGACTAGTAAGGCTGGGCTGAACATGCTGATGACGATGTATAACATTCGGCTTAAATCAGAGGGTTTCTTGGTGTTTGGTGTGGATCCGGGGTTGTGTGCGACGAACTTTACGAGTGACGTTGAGTCTCTTAAGCACCGAGGAGCAGCTGAGCCGGCGGAAGGAGGTGAACGGATCGCGTGTGTTGTTAAGGGTGAGAAGAATGAAGATGTTGGGAAGGTTATTGGAGTTCAAGGTGTAAATCCATGGTGATACCATCGATTTGGTTTACGGGAAATACGTAGTAAAGGGGAGGTATAAGATTGACGATTATTTGTCTCTTGGCTCTCGTATGTCACTATCACTTGAACATGCTGGAATCGGCCCCTGGATCATTTGATAGTTTATTTATTGCTGAATTATAATCAGGAATCATATCATCTCTAAGCTAGATATCCCTTTCAAGCAAACATAGTCAAGATTAAATAACGTTAGCTGCCAGACTGGTCCCACTGATGCTTACTCAATCCACCATGGAAAACCCGAACCTGATTCACACCGCAAGTACAAAAGGTTTTTCTTACGCCTCTCACCGTCAGGCATCTCTAAGATCCTTGGAAAGCCAAAGATATTCAATTCTTATCATGGGATTGACTTGGCTCATTACCGGCTGCTCCAGCGGGTTCGGCGAAGCCCTCACTCGTCAACTTCGATCTGCAGGTGATAACGTCATAGCTACTGGCCGCAACGCCGAAACAAAGCTCTCACATCTCAAAGAAACTGGCGCAGCTATCCTAGACCTTGATGTTTCGTCCTCTCCCGAGGTCATCAAGTCTAAGATAGACAAGGCTTGGAGTATCTACGATGGAATCGATGTTGTCGTCAATAACGCGGGGTATATCCTTAGCGGGGCAGTGGAAGAGCTGACGTGAGTATTATGCGTTCTGATTTAAGTTGATTGTAGCTGATGATAGAAGTCAGGAGGATATGGAAAAGTCTTTCCAGGTCAACTTTCACGGACCTATGAATATCACCCGCGCCGTCTTGCCGTACTTGAGGGAGAAGGGATCTGGAACTTTGCTCTTCGTCGGATCCCAAGCTGGCTGGCACGCTGACCCCAGTGCATCAGGATACTGCGCCAGCAAATTTGCCCTAGAAGGTAGGCCGCGTCCACGCTTCCAGCTCTCACTCACTGACAGCTTCAGGCGCCGTCGAGTGTCTATCCAAAGAACTCGCCATCTTCGCTCCAGGCCTAAAAGTTCTCATCGTCGAGCCAGGATACTGCCGCACTCCAGTCTTTAACAAGATACAGCACGTCGAGGCTCGTGTTCCAGAGTATGCTCAGTTCAACGAAGCAGTTCGACAGGCCGAGGCAACTTTGACAGAAAGTTCACCGGGAGATCCTGAGAAGGTTGTTGCGAGGATGGTTGAGCTAGTCAAGGGCACCGGCATGGCAGAGGGAATGAAAGTGCCTTTACGGATACCCTTGGGGTCGGATAGTTGGTCGAGAGTGAAGGCCAAGTGTGAAGAAACGCTGGAGATTTGCCGTGAATGGGAGGAATTGGCAAAGAGCGTTGATATATAGCACAGCCTCACATAAGCCGAAATGACACGAGCCAAATCACCAGAAGAAATCAATTTGACGATGTGAAGTGCATGCTTCGCAAATTATCCCAAACCATAAACCAACTTCCTCATCCAATCCCTATCATAGTTCCCACTACACAAGATAACCGTACTCGTCTGATGTTTAACCTTGTCCGCAACTTTATTAAACCCAGCAAGCGCCAATGCCGAAAACCCATCAACATACTGCTTCTCCTGCAAATGAAGCTGTCTCAACGCCATCAAGATCTCTGCTTCCGTACACGTTACAACATGATTAACAGTCGCCCTCGCCGACCGGAAGTCAATCCCATGCCGTACAACATCCTTATCTGATTCGCACGCAGCAAGCGTAGGCGATGTTTCCGTCTCGATGGGGAATCCAGCAGATAGTGAAGCTGCAAGTGTCATTGAGTTTAGTGCTGTAACGCCCCAAACTTTGACTTTGGGTCGTAAATCGCCAGCTTGCCTTTTTGCATCTGTGGCGAAGCAGCCTATGGCGCTTATGAGTGCAATGTCACTCATGGGCGCGAAGATATGGTGGATATCCCTCTCGTAGGCTTCGAATTGTTGGAGGACTTCGACGCAGACGGTGCCTAGACCTGCGAGAACCATCATGTCATCGCAGGGTGAGAAGTAAATATGGCCCGATCTTTTAGCAAGGTCTTTCGCAAAGGCCCTCGCTTCGTTAAGATCATGTCCATATCGCACAATCTCAGGACCGTACTGCATCACCTTCTCAAGCAGATGTTTCTCAACAGCCATTGGCATGACAATAGTGACTTTGGTTCCTAATGCATGCGCCGCAAGAGCAGCACCCATGGCATGATTCCCCGTCGACGCTGTCACGAATGGCTTTTTGGTAGGATTGTTCTTCATTCTTGCTATGGCGCCTCGGAAGTGGTAAGAACCAGTGAACTGAGTGTGATCAAGTTTGAACCAAAGTTTTGAACCGTATTTTCTACTGACGACTTTGGCTGGGATGAGAGGCGTGCGGCGGACGTAGAGTTTGTTGGCACTCCATTGTTCAAGGGCTTCTTGGCCGATAGCGAAGATCTCTGGGTTGATTGGCATTATGACGCGTTTAACATGGTGCTGGGCTTGTGCTTATGGAGTGGCGGGGCATGATGGAGTTTGCATTATTGTGTGTCGTTATCCAGTCATGGTTTTGGAGGATTTAGTCGCGTTTTCGATGCCGGCGCCAAAGATTGATCGCGTCCCGGCAAGGAGGCTAAGATGGACTGTAATTGGCTGTTGGGCTTCTGCCGATTTTTTCAACCCTGTCTGCCTGTCGATATGCGGGGTCCTCACTTTGTCTCACATCAATTCTCATCCTCATGATGAGAAACCGTCAAGAATCTCACTCTATAACCCTGAACATAGCTCTGAGTCACATCTCAAGCACAACTCTCATTAACTTTGTCTCCCGTCTCACGTACTAAGTATATGACGCAATGGAGCCGTCCCAAAGACGACGTGCAGGATGCACTGAGTGCAAGAGGAAGAAGGCAAAGGTATGCTCGCCATCATCTCTTGTAGGTTATATATATTGACATTAGACAAGTGCGACGAGAAGAGGCCGTCGTGTTCACGATGTTACAAGTACCCTCACCTATGCTCATATGAGTTGAGCGTCAAGAGCTTCAGAGTGGCGAAACGGAAATCAGCTACTAATGCTCAGGTATGGTTCATTTACCTTCAACTGGAATGATTCAATTGAATACAGACTCACCTAATTACACTTTAACAGATCACGACACAGCCATCTTCAACCGAGGAGACGGCCGGCGAACAACAAATGTGCCTAGCACCAAGCTCAGTTATCACTTCCAACCAACTCATTTCTTATACCGATACATCCGACACATTCGAGAGCAACTTTCTTTCATCACCAATTCCAGACGATTCTTCTGAATTCTTGTTTTACTTCCATGCATTGAGTCCACCAAGGCTCAGCGTCTCCCTCTCTCTTCCGTCCAGCCCTCCAATCCGGTCTGACCCTCGGCGGATCTACTTCCAGCACTTTGTAGCCCATACAGCAATAGTATACTGGCCACTACAACCGGACATGGCCCTAAGCTTGCTTCTACCAGCCGCTGATCTTAGCCCTTGCATAATGGGGGCAATGATCGCCGCCAGCAGCAGCCAACTCTTCAGGATGGCGCGAAACCCAGAATCGAAGAATGCAGCAATATCGGCGACTGTGGAATGTTTGGGAAACCTCCGAGAAGCACTTACTACACCACGATTCGGCGACTTTGGTGTGACTATCTTGCCGACGACGTTAATGCTGGCTACGACATGTGTCTGCGCAGGGGATACTACGACCTTTCGGAAGCATCTCAACGGGGCTCTTCATATCGTTCAACGCGATAAATCGAAGTATAGCCTGGATCCTTTATGGTGGATGAGTCTCAAGTGGCTTGTTCACTGCCTTCTGATGAACAGACTTTCAGGCCTGCCCTTACCATCACGGCAGACAAAGGGGTTCATCGACTGGGACTACCTTTTGACATGTATGCCTGATTTAGGGCGCATCGATCTCACTTCTGGCTTTTCTAGAGAGCTGGTGATTACTCTGAATATGGTTTGCGAGCTATCTGAGCCACGTTGCACAAATGTCGATGCAAGTGGTGAATTGTATGGAAATGATCTAGCACGCAGTGCACATTCTCACGAACTCGAACTGCGATTGATCGACCTTCGGAATAAGACCGCTTCAACGGTGACAGACGTGGTGCTCCGGGCAGAACTAGAGACCACCCATAGACTGTTCACTGATGCAACACTGCTATGTCTATACAGACGGGTTGACGAACTATCCAAGAACAATCCCAAAGTTCAAGCAGCAGTGAAATCGATTATCAACTCATTACAGAACATTCACAAACAGTCCCCTGTTCACGCTCAACTTTTGTGGCCACTTCTTGCAGCAGGCTGCGACTCAACGACTCATGCCGAGCGCACTATTGTCGTGGAGACAATGGAGAGCATGACTGCACGTGGAATGGGCAGCTACGAAAATGTCCTTGAGTTCATGAGGGATTATTGGAAGAATGGCGGCGAGATGAGATGGGATTTGTTCGCCAAGCAAACAGGAAAAGACCTCGTACTATTCTGATGTCGTCAATGGCCAGTAACGATGTGAATAGCACCGAACTCATAACTGCGCCTTCACATCTTTATCGGGCCAGCGGATAGTCACGGATGGCCTCAAAGCCGAATAGACTGAATATTGATGCTAGTCGGTCAGAATACACCGCTCTTCATGCTTTTCGGAAGAAGTGAGCAAGCTCGCTTGCGGCAAGATTGAGCTGCATTGCTACGTCGCACGGCCACAGTGTTGGGATTGGGAGGTAACCTCGGCAATCGAGCACGGCGATCGACAGCATAAACACCATATATGGACCCAGCACCTCTAGAAAAAAAACTCTTCACGATACTCATGCAATGACTAAAATCAACATCTGATGTCAGTTCATCCAAGGCTCGGCTCTTCACCGGCGGTGATGAAGCAATCACCAGCTGAATAGTCCAATGATCTATCATCCGCAGTGCCCATCATACTCATAGGGTAAGATACGAAAGAAGAAGTCGAGATTAATTCCACCACGGAGAAACATTCTTGGCCTAGTGAGATCAAGAGAGTAGGACCGAAAACTGCCGGTAGGGCATTATTAGTCAATGAAATCATAGGCTCAAAGAGGGATACTACACATGCAGAAATCCGGGGTTGAGAGCCGAGGATGTATGCTAGACATCTGCAAGTCCACTCACACTTGCGGGGGCGGTCCGAATAAACGGGAAACAATGCTAAAAACGGTAAAAGTGCTGAAGGCTTTCAAGATGTTTTTCCAAACGAACAACAGGAACTGTTACCTAGTTGGTACTAGCTGTAAAAGCTCCGTGATGGAATAGGGAGGTGAACCACTTTGATACCCATGCAGAGAAGTTAGACAGACAACGTGGTGCATGATACGCGCAGGGAACACGCGGAAACTCCGCCTGTCAACGTGACACCAAGGAGATCGAGTTTCGGGCCGATACCAAGTTAAAGAGGTCATCAGGCAGGTGTACCCCTGTCACGATGATCACCATTGGAGCTACCGTCTCAACCTCAAACGCTCGTGCACTATAATGTTTAATGACATGACCCCGCAGGCGCACCCAATCAGACGCGAGAAGTCAGCTCCGGAGGTTTTTGGGCTTTGGGTCGGCTGTTAACCCACTGTTAACGAATCCTTCGGTCCTTGGTGCTATAGCTGAACAATGCTCTAACACTGTAATTAAATCCTTCTCATCCGAAACATACTATTCGTCTTGTCTTAAATCATTTACAATATTATGATAAAAGGGCTTTGTCCCGCCATGTCTTGAGATTCATCAGCACGCTCAACCTTCTCCCTCTCATTCACAGTTCAGCATGAAGTTCTCTCTCCTTGCAACCATCGTCGCCAGCATCAGCCCGCTTGCACGCGCAGCGGATGCAAACGCTTGGAAGTCGCGAAATATCTATTTCGCACTTACTGATCGTGTTGCGCGTAGCGCTGATGATACTGGCGGTAGTGCATGCGGAAACCTCGGAGATTACTGTGGTGGAACTTTTAAGGGTTTGGAGTCGAAGCTTGATTATATCAAGGGCATGGGATTTGATGCCATTTGGATTACTCCTGTCGTTGACAGTAAGTGCTGCGAAAAACTGTGCGAGAATGTGACTGACGAGTGCGATAGATACTGATGGGGGATACCATGGATACTGGGCTAAGGATCTGTATGCGGTCAACTCCAAGTATGGTACTGCAGATGACTTGAAGAGTCTTGTCCAGTCTGCTCATGATAAGGTAAGCCAAATTCCTCTTCCCATGCTGTTCCGCTGTGACCACCTTGGTCTGGCCTCGTGATCCCGTGCTGACTGTTCCAGAACATGTACGTCATGTGCGACGTCGTCGCAAACCACATGGGCAAAGGCATCTCAGACCACAAACCCTCACCTCTCAACGAACAAAGCTCATATCACACTCCCTGCGACATCGACTACAACAATCAGACCAGCATTGAAGTATGCGAAATCGCTGGTCTCCCTGACCTGAATACCGGCAGCGACACTGTCAAGCAGCTCCTCTACGACTGGATCAAGTGGCTCGTTTCTGAGTACAGCTTCGACGGTATCCGCATCGACACCGTAAAGCATGTCGAAAAGCCGTTCTGGCCTGGTTTCCAAGACGCTGCTGGTGTTTACGCCATCGGTGAGGTTTGGGATGGAGGGCCTGACTATCTTGCTGGTTATGCACAGGTCATGCCTGGTCTTTTAAACTATGCCATGTACTACCCCATGAACCGGTTCTACCAACAGAAGGGCGACCCTTCAGATGTTGTCGCCATGCACGATGAGATTAGCAACAAGTTCCCCGACCCCACTATCCTCGGCACCTTTATCGACAACCACGATAACCCTCGTTGGCTAAGCCAAAAGAACGATAAAGCTCTCCTCAAGAACGCCCTCGCATACGTCATTCTCGCCCGAGGCATTCCCATCGTCTACTACGGAACAGAGCAAGGCTACGCTGGCGGCAATGATCCCGCTAACCGTGAGGATCTCTGGCGAAGCAGCTTCAGCACCAATGCCGATCTCTACCAACACATCTCACGACTCTCCAAGGCTCGCTCAGCGGTCGGTGGCCTTGGCGGAAATGATCACAAGCATCTTTACTCTCAGGATAGTGCATATGCTTGGAGTCGTGCGGACGGTAATCTCATTGTTCTTACTTTGAACCGCGGGCAGGGATACTCGGGACAGTACTGCTTCAACACTGGAAAAAACAACAAGACTTGGGACAGGGTCTTCGGAAGTGGAACTGTTACCTCTGATGGCAATGGACAGGTTTGCGTTAGCTACACGAACGGTGAGCCTGAGGTCTTGGTTGCGTCTAGTTAAATGGCATTAAAATGGGGGTTGGCTTAGTACTGGGTACGGTCTTTTTCCTCGACTCACTTTATGACTTTCTTACATACTGAGCTCAGTTTGAACTCAACTTTTTTCTCTTTGAACTTTACGCTATTAGTGTGCACACTATGTCTGCGTGAAAACGTAGTGCATCAAATATTGGCTACATGTTGGCTGTAGGTGTAATTGTATTGATTTGCTATGGTGCTTAAGGGTGTGTCTGACAACCTACCAACGTCCTGGCAGTGCTTATCGTCATCTTGATTGGCGCCAACTTTGTAAAAACTGAAATGTTGTGTAAGCCATCCAAAATTCCAGGTGCTCATTATTCTCAAATCACGATCCATGCAGCCGCTGCGGCTGAAAGCCACGTCTTTTTATGAGGTTGGCCCCATTGCGTAAAATTAATCTGCAATCTTTCATTTTACATTACTTTACCTTTAGGATAATAAGTTGCTAGAGGCGTCTTCCTGCTGTGAATCAGCCTAAGGCCTGCCTATAGGTAGTATAAGGACTTCTGTTTCAGCTGGCTACTCTGCGCCACCACCGTAAGTTCTTAGAAACCAATAAGATCTCAAGTTTTGGGGCAGTGTTAAGCCTCACCGTTTAGTAATGTCTCATGACGATCAGTGGGTAAGCGTGACTGGACAGTGCCATCCACCTACTAGGAGTATGATATCATTGTGTAACCATTGACTCCATTCGTATTTCTGGTACCTGGACCTTCAGGGTCTCAGTCTCCCCCAGTTCTTATTTTCTGTGGAACTCGTTCAAACCTTTCAACTTTAACCTGATCGAGATCTCAAGTTTTTCGCTCATCGTTCCACCTTGAGTCACTTTATCTCATTTCCATTCAACTTCTTCAGTCCGCAGTTTTAGCCATGGCTGCCGAAATAGCCATTGCAGCTGTTGGTGTGACATTGGCTGGCATCCAAGTCGCAGCGGTCATCGACAACTATGCTCAGAAAAGACGCAGTCCCTATGCACGGCTCAATCGAAAGATAGCAAGTCTTGTCGATGCTGTGTCTTTGGAAGGTATGTTTTTGAGACATAGATGACTGTAGTCTCCACACGCAAGTTTGGATGGAAGTAAACATCGACTAATCTCTTGGGTGAGCAGAACCTCCCTTCAACAGAAAGAAAATTTTGAACCGGCCTAAATTTATCAAAAGGGACTCGAAACTTAGATCGATGATGAAGAGTATGAACAAGTCATTAAGGAAGTAGATTTACTTAGAAGGGTGTCTATTGGGTTGCTCAATGTAGTTCGGGAGCTTAATATTATAATAAAATATATATACTCTAGTTAAAAAATAACACCAGCCAAGAGACTTGTGCTGGATCGCTTTCTAGGTCTTGGTTGCCTCGAGCTAGATGACACAAAAATGGGTGGGGCTTAGTACGGTCTTTCCAATCTACTGTCTTACATTTTATTTTGACTGTTTATGCTGTACTTTGCTGTATCAGTTACACTTACTTGAGATCTAGTGCAGTTCGTGAATCAGTCTGATTATTCTTGTCCTGCATGCATACTCCCCGCCACGTAGCCAATCGCTAAAGATCTCAGTGCGCAATTGCGCACAAAGAATGAACTGTATATAACAATGCGGCGCTGTGCATGCACAGCCCTGCTAGGCTGACAGCTCCCCGCTCATGTGGTGATAGCACATTTCATATCTCGACATTCTCCACGTCCCTCTGTTCCTTTGATCTATCTTCATTCAGGCGCCTCACCTGGACGAATAATTTAACGATTGAGTAGGAGCCAATAGCCTAGCCAACAGTTCAACGCAGTTTGCGATCTACATCCAACAAGTACAGCGACAAAACGGCACCATGGCTCCCTTTGCCTACCAGCCTTTGCGTCCCCAAGAACTTCGTATTCTTGAGTTGAGCTCAGGTTCACCAGAAGACCCTCTCTCTGGCACTTTGGTGCATAGAAAGCTATCACCTGAAGACTCCGAAGTCCCAGAGTTCGAAGCACTGTCTTACTGTTGGGGTGACCAATCTCAGTTGGAACCCATTACACTTACGACGAGACACTCTAGTGAGGAATTGCTACCAACTGGGAGCTTAGAGTCTGGAGACATTGGTATTGGACCGAATCTGGCTGCAGCGCTGCGTTCTCTTCGATACCCTTCTGAGAAGCGAATACTCTGGTGCGACTCTATCTGCATCAATCAAAAAGACCGCGATGAACGCTCGTCTCAGGTTCAACGCATGTACTTGGTATACACCTTTGCCCTGAGAGTCGTTGTATGGCTCGGCCCAGCGACATCCTGGAGCGACCTCTTTATGGACACACTTCAGCAGGTGGGAACGCATGTCAAGTCTGGTCACTGGGACGAAGTTCGAGGCACTTTCGTCTTCGCTTTCAACACAGTGACAACAGCGGGGTCTCCCGTAACATCTGATCCTGACCCTGGAGTGCTGAGAAGAGAACAATGGCACGCTTTAGAGAGCTTCCTAGCTCTGGACTGGCATAGACGCCTCTGGACTTATCAGGAGATTATCTTGGCCAATCAAGAAGCGTCTATAGTCAGAATAGGTGGCAGAGAGATATTATGGACCAGGTTGAAGTGCTTGGTAACTTATACGTGTTATCTGGAGCTTTTGGGTGAATGGTTCGTTGATGTCAACAGGTTTCGGGATAACTGGGAGCTCTTCCTTCGCAAGGTGATAGCATGCCAAATACCGTGGACCAAGAATGGCTATAGTTGCATACCTCTTCTAGATACCACGAAGCAGTATCAATGCTCTGACTTTCGCGATAAAGTCTTTGCTCTTCGGGGGTTACTCAAACCTGCTGTGGCTGAAAGGATGATGGTGGACTACACCAAGTCTGCCAAGGAGGTTTTCACTTTGATCTGTTTGGATCAACTTCACCACGAGTTGCAATTACAGTTCTTGAACTATTGCAACATGGACAAACGGCCAAGTTGGGTAGCAGACTTGGACAGACCTCTTACCAGTCTTGCTCTCAGTTGCGACTCAGCTGCGAGGTCTTGCACTTCAGCCCTGTTGGTGGAACCTGATATACTAGAGGTTCCAGGAGTATTTTGCGACCAAGTATCCTGCGATCCATACCTCCTGTCAAAGGGAAACTCGTCAACATCAAAGAAGGAGCATATCGACGTATTTCTTGACATGATTCAATATCTCGTGGGAAGCGATCTTGTTCTTGAAGGCAAATGTCTCGACAGGTTCATCATGATGATTATGTCAGGAGCCCTGTGGGATTTTGACCAGCAGAGATTTGACCCTCCCGGCAAAAGGCGGCTGAAATCTTTGCAAGACTGGCAAACAAGAATAAGAGACTGGATGAGCGGTATTTTCAACGATGATAATCCAAAAGTCCCCTGGCGAGAAAGCGACTCCGCGTATCTACGCTCCATCGTCCCAGTCGAGCCAGCAATCGGGTGTTGCAGAACCAGCAGCGGTAGTTTCGCTCGCGTCCCAGCAGCGAGTCGCGCCGGTGATGTAATAGTAGTGCTCCTTGGTTTGTGCAACCCCCTCGTGCTACGACCGCAAGAGACTCCTGGGTATTTTCACGTCGTGGGGCCTTGCTATCACCCCGACTTCGCCAATAGTGAAGCGTTGCTGGGCGATGACTTCCACGGCTGGGGCTACGTATGGAATTTGGTTCCATCGATGCTTCGCTTCTTTAAAGACGGGCATCCTGATCGATTGACAGACCCGAGGCTAGATGATGTTCCTTCGAGCGAGAGTTTCACTGAAGGGACTTTGGAGGAGAGCGGTCATGAATGTCCGATTTGGATATACAAGGATCCATATGGGTGCACTTACGAGACGTCTTTCGATCCTCGGATGTCGGAGAACTCGTTGAGGAGCAGGGGAGTCCCAATAGAGAGATTTCGACTGATCTAAAAGTGGATCTTGACATAATATATTTAGGCACCGAGCAGTACAATAACCCTGGCTGTTATCTAATTATTTGCGATAGAGGGGAGATGGTAAACAGTTTCTTGAATATTATAGTACTACTAGATAGATTCAGTATGCCATCACCTACGTCGGCAGAATTACCGCGTAATCTTGCCCAGCGTTAGTCGACATGTGCCGAATTGGTTGGTTAGCATTGACTGACCATCGCCAAGAAACCAACATGGAGTAAAATGTGATTCATTCACCGACATCAAGTAAAATTCGCAAGGTCAATTATTGTCACGGTGAGAGAACAGGTATCTGGCACCCCCGCACGATAATTGGTCAACCGCGGCCAAGAGTTGAAAGAGGTTTAGATCCAATGACGTGACAGCCAGGAGTAAAATGAAGCTTAAATCTCCAGTGCATGAGTCACTTATCGCCTTGCATCCTCCAAAAACATCAATTGAGTATCTGTCAATAACTTAAGGGTTTAAAATGGTCGTCGGCGGCTGGGAAAACGCGGTGCGTAGAGCCGCAGATCGCGGACTGCAGACGCTCAAGGTCAATTGGCATCTCGGCTTCACTGCGTTCGGTGGACCGCCCGTCCACTTCAAAATCGTCAGCAAAACCTCCCATGGTTGTTTTACAGTATCGCTAACAATGGACAAAGTTTCATGACAAGTTTGTCACTAAATTGCAATGGATCGATGAGCAAATCGTGAGATTTCACGCACTAAAAATTGAACAAAAGACTGACAAGCGCGCTTAGTTCCAAGAGCTGTTCAGCGTCTCTCAGGCCCTTTCTGGTCCAGCAAGCACCAAGATGCTGTACTGCATCAACTTGATCCACGGAGGAGTATTCGAAGCTATCCTTGCATTTCTTATTTGGAGGTAAAACCTCGACCAAAGTCACAAGACCTGGAACTAAAACTAATCTTCATCAACAGCTTACCCGGTTGCTTTGGCATGTTTGGCCTCTCGATCGGCGTCTCCAACATCGGTGACACCCTACCTCGCGCTGTATACGCTCTTCTATCAGGCCTCAACGCTGCAACAGTCGGAATCATCGCTCTAGCAGCAGTTGAGCTCTCGGACAAAGCAATCACGGATCAGCCTACGAGACTGGTCTTGTCCATCACTGCGGCTGCTGGAATGTTGTACAACGCTCTCTGGTACTTCCCTGTCCTCATTGTTGCGGGCGGATGTTGCATTGTCATCTTCGACTACCGCTGGGTGCATCGTCCGGTACGAGCTGTGAAGAACACTCTTGTTCGGATGAGGAGAGGGGGATCAACTGGCGATGAAAACATCCGGGGCGCTGAGAACGGAACGGACAACGCCAATAGTTCGACAATCGCCCTTCGCGAACAGGAACCCACCGAGTCGAGGGATGACGAACCAAGGGTCGTGCCCCAGGGATATCGCCTCAACTTCTCGTGGAGATCCGGTACAGCGATAATCGGAGTGTTCCTGGCGAGCTTCATTGTCGTCATCGCCCTGCGAGCCACACTGAAGGATGCACCACTCCTCTATAAACTCTTCGCAAACTTGTATCTCGCCGGCACCATCATCTTTGGAGGCGGGCCTGTGGTCATTCCCCTACTTCGTGAATACGTCGTCGCTGAGGGTTGGGTTACACCGCGTGACTTTCTCATCGGTCTAGCGATAGCCCAATCCTTCCCAGGACCAAACTTCAACTTTGCCGTGTTCCTTGGTGGTCTTACTGCTGCGAATAACGGATATCCTGCCATTGCAGGAGCGCTGATTGCTTACCTCGGTATCTTTGTCCCGGGCATGGTTCTCGTTCACGGAACGATGGGCGTTTGGGGAGTTCTGAGAAGTCGCCGCTGGGTCAAGTCGGCCGTACGGGGTATCAATGCTGGTGCAGTCGGGCTGATCTACACGGCTGTCTATAGAATCTGGCAGGTTGGATACATAGATCAAGGCTTCCAATCTGGCAAGAGTCTCGCTGACGATCCTTGGTGGGTTGTTGTCACTGCAACGGCTTTTGTGGGAGGACGGTATTTTGGTGTCGCACCACCGTTGGCGATTCTGCTTGGTGCTTCGTTGGGGTTGCTGAGGTACGGCATTGTTACGGCATGAGTTAGGCTCGTCACCCGGGAGCAAGCAGTTGCATCGGCGAGGTCCGAGATTAGGACCTCAGTTTGGAAATTTATCGAATGATGAATTTGAGGTTCTCACTCATTGTGTAAATTAAAGATATAAAGTTCGCCAGTCGACGATACATATGGTACGATTAAGATATGAAGGCATCATGTTCTGGTGGGGCCGAGCGGCGACTACTCGGGATGGCTTCCGTGATATGAAGCCCGGGTTTGTAGCTTGGGTCTTGGCCGGCTCTCGGCAGCGAAACCGCAGATGACAGACCTCAGGCTGCAAAGAGTTTCCGAATGCGTAAGCTCGATTTATTTTGAGCTTGCATTGCATGCGGTGAGATGAACCTTCAACATGTAGCAATTGGCAAAAGATAACGCCTTGAGCCTCCAGACCAGACCTCGGCATTTAGGCCGTTCCTCACCCGTTACAGCATATATTTGAGGCCACCAATAAACCCAAATGCTACGGTATTCCCTCTACCGGTGTAGCATCTCAATGCCGTGTTCCAAGACCAACCACATGATGCCCATAATCCGGAGTAGACACCGATGAAGCGGGGAAGAAAGTGGAGGTTGAGTTATCTTTTGGTGGTGGACAGTGTATCTTTGCGGCGGCTACGCTAACGAATTCTGTGGTCCTCGTGAGGAGCCCGTCTCCAAAATTCGTTATCTTATCCAACCAGATGATGCCGTGATGTTTCTTTGGCGATATCGGATGACGACCCGATGCGGGCGTCCTAGCCATTTGTTCCAGAACAATTGATGGCTTGGATGTTTTTTAAATGCAGTCTTACCCAACATCCATCTTCTCCTTCTCTCTTACTCTATTCCATAGTTATAATCTCTTGTATTCAAGATTGGGCTCTGCAGTCGCTGACCTCTCACCGGAATAACAACCCGCCTCATCCCCGCCAGCAAACCTTGATAATCTTGCATAATGTCGACAGAAAACACAAATCAATCGATCCTCATTCTCGGAGGCGGTTGTTTCGGTCTGGCCACAGCATTTGAACTCGCTCAGAAGGGATACAAGAACATCACAATTCTCGAGAAAGATGTTGACGTACCGAGTCGCTTCTCCGCTGCTTATGATCTAAACAAGGTCATTCGTGCCGAGTACGCCGATGACTTCTACACACAATTGGCCCTCGTATGTCACAGCGACTCATCTCGAGTTACTTACTGAGTCTTAATCATAGGATGCAATCCGAAAATGGCAATCTGATCCCCTCTATTCTCCTCACTATCACCAAACCGGCTTTCTCAACGTCACGTCCGGCAAGGCCGCACAGAACACAAAGGGTGCAGTGGAGAGCTACTTCCAATCACTCCAGAAGAACCCAGCTTTCAATGGCCAAACCACTCGTGTGAACAGCAGCAGGGAGATCAAGAAGCTCGTTCCCAAGTTCAGCGGCCCTCTTACCGGCTTCACCGGATATCACAATAAGCTCGCTGGTTACGGCCACTCCGCCAATGCTTTGAGAGCTGTGTACGAGCAGTGCGTCAAGCTCGGTGTGAAGTTCCATCTTGGAGCGAAAGATGGCGAGGTTGAGTCATTGCTGTATGCGTCAAGTCGAGAGGGCACGAAGTGTATAGGTGCCAGGACACGGGGAGGCACCATCCACTCAGCAGACAAGACCATCGTCGCTCTAGGCGCCGACGCCGCCAATATTCTTCCACGCATTGGAAAGCAGATGACCGGTCGAGCATGGGGTGTCGCGCATATCCAACTCACAGACGAAGAGGCCGCCGAACTCAAAGGCATCCCAGTCACCAACGTCCGTGACCTCGCCTTCTTCTTCGAACCCGACCTGAAGACCAAGAAACTCAAATTCTGCCACATGGGCGGCGCATTCACAAACTACGCCTTCTCCAAAGACGGTCTCTCCATTCCCTTCCCCGAACTAGCGGATTCACAATTTATGCCTCTTGAGGACGAAACGCACATCCGCCTTCTTCTCAAAGAAGTCTTCCCTCAATTAGCTGACAGACCTCTGATTGATCAGCACCTGTGCTGGTTCGCTGACACGGATGATTCGGACTTCATCATCGATTATGTTCCTGGTACCAATGCGACTTTGGCGGTGTTGAGTGGTGATAGTGGACATGGGTTTAAGATGTTGCCCATCTTTGGGCAGTTTGTGCATAAGTTGCTTGTGGAGGAGAAGCAGAGTCAGGCGAAGTGGCAGTGGAAGGATAGTAAACCTAAGGCAGCGGCTGTGTGGAGGAGTAGTGACAGTCAAGAGCTTGCTGCTGTTCCTCGGGCGAAGCTGTAGGAGCTCGAAGTATAGAGTATATGTCTAATATGGATGTCTATTTCACTTATAAGCACTATCTCAGATATCTGCCTGTATGTGCTCGGTAAATTGACGGGCGACCATGGTCGAAGAGACTCGTCCGACCAACAGAAAGAAAGGGGGCAAGTATCAGTCCAACCCGTCTCTTTTCGGCTATTACGAGCGGGCAAATGGCGACTCTCATCTTTATTCGTCAGCAGAATAACGAAGTGAGGGGTCGATATCTCGTCCGAGTCTTACAAATCCTCCATTACACGACACCACCAACTGGCAAACGAGGTGCTGTTATTTCCGCTTTGGGCCAGCATCTTTCGATTGCGTGATCTTTCACGAAATAGATTGGATAGTTATTTATGTTGCAATCAGTTTGCATATCGCATGTCGAACGTTGGCCAATGGGGTCTGTCGCAGTAAGTCTTGGTCATTGTGTGCCATCATGGCGTGACTGGCCGAGTTGGGGTCACTGCAACAATAGTGAGGGGATGATGGTTGTATATCAAGATGCTGCACGCTGCTATAATTCCAGAGACATCAATATCACCAGTTGCAAAATTGAATCACCACATAAGAATCCTAAGCCCAATCAATACAAAATGGTCCCAGCCCCAATTGACCCCAGCATCAAGGATGTCGCCGAACCCATCAAAGACACCCTCAAGATCCCCGACGCAGCCAAGCAGCGTCTCGAGAAATCGGGTGTAGATCTCTCCAAAGGCTATCCCTACCGTCCTTCTCGCCCTTTGTATCTCGATGATGTCTACAAGATTAGAGACAAGCCTCGCGATCACATTGACGCTGGTGCTCGAGCTGACAAGTCAAAGAAGAGCCTTCTGTCCGCGGCGACAAAGGTTACTGATCTGACTGCTTACATCGGCACGGAAATTGAAGGTCTCCAGTTAAAAGACCTTACGAACCAGCAGCGAGATGAACTTGCTTTGCTGATTGCGGAGAGAAGTGTTGTGTTTTTCAGAGATCAGGATCTTTCGCCGCAGCAGCAGAAGGAGCTTGGTGAATGGTATGGTGAAGTTGAAGTTCATGTAAGTGATACTTTTCAAATTCTCTTCATAGCCTATTCTGACGCCGCGATAGCCTCAAGTTCCACATGTCCCTGGCGTACCCGGTGTGAGCGTCCTCTGGCCTGATCTCATGGCCACAGAGCGCCCAGCTAGTTTCCGTCAACCTGGCGGTGCATCGCGCTGGCACACAGATCTCGTCCATGAAAAGCAGCCAGCCGGTATCACCCATCTCCACAACGATACTATCCCATCAGTCGGCGGAGATACCCTCTGGGCGTCTGGATACGCTGCATATGAAAAGCTGTCCCCAGAGTTCCGCAAGATCATCGATGGCCGGGAGGCTGTTTACCGCTCTGCTCATCCCTATCTCGACCGTGAGCATCCTGAACAAGGACCAAAGTACATCGAGCGCATTCATCCTATTGTTCGTGTTCATCCTGCCACGGGCTGGAAAGCGCTCTGGGTGAACCGTGCGATGACTGATAGGATCGTTGGTCTTGATCGAGCTGAGAGCGATGTCATTCTCAATTACTTGTATGATGTTTATGAGCAGAATGTTGACATTCAAGTCCGATTCAAGTGGACGCCAAGAACATCTGCCCTTTGGGACAACCGGTAAGCTTCAGCGAATTCACCGACATGTCAAGTGCTAACAGGTCTTAGTATCACTATTCATAATGCAAGCTGGGACTATAGTGGAAGAGAACCGCGACATGGCACTCGAGTGACTTCTTTGGCCGAAAAGCCGTACTTTGACGCATCGGCGCCTACGCGTCGGGAGGCACTGGGTCTTTTGGGAGATAGTGAGAAGAAGGAACTTGAGGATTCAAAGTAAAGACCGTAGGTTGCACTCATTGCCCATGAGATCATGCTTCGTATTTCTGGGTAAAATGAATGATCAATTGATAAATATTGAAACTAGATTTACCCCTCGTGTTTAACAACTAAACGCTCTGTGGTTTCCACTTCAAACCCGTCATAACCTGAACTTCCATCTAAGCAAAGCCGGTGGCAACAACAAAGCTAACATCATTGACAAAGCTGCTCGCAGCATCAAAGTCATGAACACCACCATTTGAAGCAGCATACCCAACGTTGTTGTAGTGTCGAATGTACCTGGTTGGATAGCTCCATGATCGGAACGAACTTCCTGATCCACTGATACCCTTCTGGGGGCAGAAGGTTGCATCCTCACCGAAGATCTTGCTTCCGTCATTACTGTTGACATAGAGCTGGAAGCCAGAGTGACGAATGTAACTACCAGGAGTATCGTTAGACTCGAAAGATACACAGCCGCTGTTGGCGAGACCAGTGCGGACGGTCCAGCTTGCTGACTTCTTGAGGGCGCTGGAGCTGGAGCTGGAGATCACTTGGGTGTTGACGTTGGAGGAACTGTGTGCGAGGACGCGGTCTGTGTAGCCAGAGGTGGTGACTTTGAGGGTGACGGATGATCCGACGGTGAGGGCGGTTCCGCTGGTCAAAGATGTAGTAGCGTATTTGGCCGCAACGATGTTGGCCTGCACGGAGTTCTCAGTCGCGTCAGAAGGGTATCCGCTAGTCATTACTCCTTCGTAGAAAGTTCCCTGGGCTCCATTGCTGTTGTCACCGCCAATACCGAGAATGATTGCTCCTTCTTTGCTCATGGGGTTGTATCCACCATCAGGGCGCGCACCGCTGTAGAAGGTCGATAGTGAACCGGAGGCGGCATTTCCACCACGAATGGCCCATGTGCCGGGCTTGCCCTTGACGACAGCACTGGTGAAGCGATTGGAGATACTTGGGTTGGCAGTGTTCTGCTTGGCGCCCTTTCCAGAGAAGAGGCCGTTTTCAAGATCAGCCATGATCCAAGGGCCGCTGCCGGAACCAGAGCCCCAGACGGTGTTGTCACCGAAGTAGATAGCTTCCATGTGTCCATTACCAGTGTCCTTGCTATTGGTCTCGGCATTGCCGTAGTCGAAGCAGCAAGCACCGTTGTAATGCGTTCCGTCGAGGACAGCATACATACCCTCGGGCTCATCACCAGTGGCAGAACCGTCAACTTGGTTGTTACGATAGCCGGTACCAGGGGAGATAAACACTCCGTAGGCCTTCTTGCCGTTCAGCGTAACAGGTGCACCATCAGCAGCGGCAAGGTTATCATAGCCGTTCACATCAGGGCCATTGAAACCGCCAGGAGGAGCCTGGGTCAAATGGTTGCTTCGGCCAGACTGATCATAGATGATGGTGATGAGACAGGTTGTGCCGCTGCAGAAGGTGTCTTGGGCAGAGGAGGCTGCGACACCGCCTGCGGAGACAGGCTTGATGTCGGTGAGGGCACCATCTGAGGCGCGCTTGATCTGGTAGAGACCGCCGGTATAGCTGTCAAAGAGAGCGCGGGTAGTGCTGTGAGCGGCGATACAGGGTGTTCCGCCGGACTTGTAGATGTCGCATGGTGCTGCTGAGACAAGGCGGGCGGTGGTGGCGAGACCAAGAGCGAAGACGCTTTGGAGAAGCATTGTGATGTTGCGTCCGGGGACTAGGATAAGATGGGTAGAACCAGAGCCAAGTGTCTTTGACAGGAGATTAAAGAAGAGCTGCTGAGTTAGAGGGAATAGAAATTACGGCACAGAATAAGAGCTCTTTATATAGATATATCCATACTGAGGGTCTCTTGTCCGACAACCCTCCGATGCCCTCCCCCAGATCCCATCGCGACAACATCAGACGAAGTGGCTAACCACCTTCCTATTCCGCTCACACTCTCCAAAGGAGTAACTATTCACAAATTTCTCCGTGCACAAATCCGTCAAAGACTGGTGCGCCAAGCGCTATTCGCCCGCTTCTCCAAATCTGCGGGGTATGCAGATCGGCGCCATCGTCATCTGGGGTAAATACCCCAGGGGGAATCCGTGGCCCGGGCCTTGATGTAACCATAAACCGGCACTTGCGTGCCGAATTTGATGCGGACAAATTAGATGCTGGAAAAGGTTGATCGATGCTAAGAGAGCCAATGGAGGAAGAATGTGGGGGATGCATTTAGGGCCGAGTCGTGATGTGGGCGGTATTGAGATCGTCGTGACCTAACCTGATAGACTCTTTGACTAATGGGACTAGGGATGGTGAATCCTCGTGTCTGGTGTCTATGACCTCAAGACCGCGGAAAACATATGACCTGATCGCAAGGGATGATAATAATTAGTCCGATAGAATACTGAACTTACCCTAAATTGACCTAAACTCACCTCGACTCGGCACTTGTCGCAGCCTGTTCCCATCTCAAGCGCCGCATCGTGACTGGAACCGCTTCACTTCTCCCAAAACGCCCCAATAAAATCCTCCACATCCTTCCAAAGAGCATCCGGCTCCTCAAGCGCAGCAAAGTGTCCACCCTTGTCATGCATTTTATACCACTTGACCTGCTCCGTCTGCTGAATCCATCTCTCCGGCGCCGTGACAAGTTCCTTCTTGAACGCCGAGTGCCCAAGCGGTACCTTGAGACTCTTCCAAGCATTCATCATGAGCTCATGATCCTCAAGAACTGTGAGATGAAGGTAGATGGAGGTAGGGTAACAGCCTGTGAACCAGTAGAGCGCTAAGTTTGTTAGGATGAGGTCTTTGGAGGGTGTTTCGTCGGACCAGCGGTGCATCTTGTCGCCGATCCAGGCGAGGAGGGCGATGGGGTTGCTGCCGAAGATGTAGCCTGCCGTAGCTGGTTTGGTGCCATCGAGCTGGATGAAGGCTGTTTCTTTCTTTTGAAATTCTCCCATTCTGCCGAATGCTTCCAACTCGTCGGGAGTGTATTTGCCGGCCTTGATACCTTCCTCAACATCTTCACCTGCAGGAGGCGAGATGTTGAGCATACTCATATGAACGAGCTTGCATGCAGGATCGAGGTTTGCAATGACAGGTGCGGTCCAGCCACCCAAATCACCTCCTTGGGTCATGTACCCTGTCTTGCCAAAGCCCAGGGATTGCATCATCTTGGACATAAGGCGGGCATTATCGATATGAGTAAATTTCTTATCGAGTGGCGGTGTATCAGAGAAACCGAAGCCGATATGGTGAGGAACGATGATGTGATAGGGTAGAGACTCAGGGTCGTACTCGGATTTGAGTTTCTGAAGGATGGGGAGGTATTCAACAACAGAGCCAGGCCAGCTATGAAGAAACAAGATGGGGACAGCAGATGGGTTCTTGGAGAACAAAGCCAAGAAGTTGATCTTGTAGTCTTTCGAATCGTCATCAGTGGCAGTGATGTCAAACTGCGGAATTGAATTGAGAGTAGCCTCCCACTTTTTCCAATCGTAGTCATTCGCCCAATACTCAACCAATTCTGTCAAAGTACCCCTGGGAAGACCAAAAGCACCATCATCACGCGAATTCCAGATGTTAGCTTCTGGAATGGGCGACAGCTTGAGGAGTGTCTTCAGCCGCTCAACCTCACCGTCAGCAACGGAAATAGTGGATGATGTAAGATTTGCTGACGCGGGGATGGGCCAGGGCGGAGCGCTAAAGGGAAGGGAAGACATTGTCAAATATGGAGTGATGGTGCTTATAATGATTGAAAGAGGGAATGGGATTCGAATATAAGTGTTAATGGTCTTGTTGATTGTTCTTATGTGTTTTTACTCAACCTTAATATGGACTTCTGCCTTGGGATGTTGATCCCTGGAGGCTGAGAAGCGTGAGGTTGATTGGCAGGATGTCAGATTTCTAGAAACTTCGCGAAATTACTTCTCACTAGCTCCATAAATAAATTAAAGAATTACCTAGAGACTACTGGAAGGTTCTGATATCAATTGATTGATGTTATTGTGGTGTCGTTACATTAGATAGGCCTAGCAAGATGTACGGGCTTCAGTGCTCATAGAGGTGGCAGGATTTCCCTCTAGTCATCGGCATCCAACATAAGAACATTCCTCTCTGTAGCCATCCTCCTCCAGTCGTCACCCTATGTGGAATCCAATCATCTTCTCTGCTAACTATCAATTGTAGCAGGGTTTTTAGATGATAGGCCACCTCCCAGCATGGCTAAAACAGCCGTGTACGTTTTGCCTGATGCGGATTTGATCTCATCCCAGGTTGTGATTTAGTGCTAATTTCTCTCTTTTATTCCTCATTCATCAATCTATTTAGCTAACTATACGTTAAATTTTCTAATTCATTTACCTACACTCAACCTTCATCGAGAGATACAGCCGGAGAATCTCACATGAGATCGCGTATACTTTGGGGGCTTCAACATCAGATATCTGCAAGACATGACACTTATCCCGATTGGTGACCAGGTTGGCCCGATTGGACATCCCCATCTTAGGTGTAATTCTTGTCATAGAATAAAAGCCATATTCTAGAACCTTGAGGGTCCGTCCGAGAAGCAACCCCGGCGCATCAACACTCAGCCCAGATGACAGACACTGACTTGAGTATCGTAGTAAGAGCAAATACTTGCGATTCCACAAAATCCCATCCCTTTTGTCTATCAAGACTTGAGACTTGTTCAATCTAGTGTTGTCCCAGTGACCAAACAACCGCGTAAGTGCTTGCGAGCCATAGAGTTGAACTGTAGACTGCCGGAACAGGTATCATCCGTCAAAAGTGAGAGGCGCTCGCATGTGTCTAACTGAAGTGCCAGAATTAAGACAATTGAAGGAAGAGGAGCCTTATTGCGACGGCAATGTCAAATGTCTCAAGGGCCTGGTTTTCATTTGGGCTTATCTGACACTGGCGCTAGTCATTATCTGCCGCTGTGTCTGTGAGCAGGCCATGTGCCATGTTATGCGGTGTGAGCACGACAATCTCTCCGGTCACGAGGACGTCGATCAGCGAAAAGTTCTATACTAAGCGTCGCACAGGATAAATGTTTATATATATCTCCGCGGAGCCCAATTTTTGGCTTTTGACCGTTTGAGTTTTCTCTCCAACCGATTTTTGAACATCTGTCAAAGACGGGATCTTGAACCATCTCCGGGGTTCTTATCTATGTTGCATGTGAGACTTGGAGATAGTGGCGGTTTTGGTGTGACTGCTTATCTCTGCTCAATGTTCTAGACTCCTGCCATACAGCTTCGACAGACATGCATCGAATCAGCAATGGCACCTCCATCAAAAGTTGGATCCGTGCAGTTATTGCAATTAATTTGAGCTCTCGCCTATGCCGCCTGAGAAGATTATCTGACAGTAGATCTGGGCATCTTCCCGTCCTGGATTTCACCAATGGAACACTGTTCTTCATGCCCGACACAGAAGCGATAGGCCAGTTAGTGCTGCAACCTTATCACCAGACCCTGGAGGGTTGTGTTCAGCCCGGAAATGCAATGCATTGACGTCACAGGTTCGAGATCTGTACTTTACTTTTCCGGTAGATGTACAGAATCTGATATCGAGTTCTCGTTTGTATTTCCACGGATAGGTAGTGCATCACTCTTATAGAATGGCGTTCCCAGTCTTTCTATCGCCTAATCCGTATTGTTCTAACCATCCGTCTCGAAATGGCTTCTGACTCGATGCCTGTCAAAGCGACGGAGACTACTCCCTTGCTACCATCCCACAAACGCGGCATCAAGGCCGCCCTATCGACAAGCAGTGCCCCACAGCAGGACAGTCTACCATATAATGACTACCATACCATCGACTGGCTTCAAGACCTCGTGCAAGATAGTCATCGACGCGACACCTCAAGTCTCTATTCTCGACGAGGAATACGCTATCGCATCGCCAAGCTATGGGACGCTTCTCAGGGCTGGGTCGCAGCTTTCGTCATCGGTCTTTTCACTGCCTCCATCGCAGCATTCGTAGACGTCAGCGTTGAGGTTTTAGCAGATCTCAAAGATGGTTACTGCACCAACAACATATTTCTGAGTCACCGAGCTTGTTGTGCGTCAGAGACAAACTGTCAGAACTGGAAGTCGTGGACAGAAAGCTACGTGTATGCATACGCCATCTATGTCGGCCTTGCTCTGGCCTTTGGTATCATCGCTGGAAGCGTCACCGCGACTACGAAGACGAATCTCACTGCCGTCGCTCCGGAGAAAGAACGATCGTCTGCAAGCGCAAGCGGAAAGGTTATGTACATGGCGGCAGGAAGCGGCATCCCTGAGATAAAGACTGTATTGTCCGGCTTCTGCATCCCTCATCTCTTCGATCTCAAAGTCCTTATCGTCAAAGCCATCGGATCAATCTTCGCAGTCGCAACGGGCATGTGTCTGGGAAAAGAAGGTCCGTTTGTACACATCTCAGCTTGTGTTGGGTATCTTGTTACCATCTGCATCCCCAAGTACGCGAGTAACCAACGGAAATTGAGGGAGATGCTCAGCATCGCATGTTCAGCAGGTTTATCTGTCGCTTTCGGGGCTCCTATTGGAGGTGTTCTGTTCAGCTACGAGGAGATCAGCACTTACTTTCCTCGTCGAGTACTTTGGCGAAGCTGTCTATGTTCAGTGGTGGCGGCGGCTGTTCTCAAGGCACTCAACCCTACAGGTACCGGTAAACTTGTTCTATTTGAGACCAACTACGGCGTCAACTACGATGCTCTTCACTATTTTGTCTTCGTCATTCTCGGCGTCTGCGGTGGTGTATTTGGTGGAGTATTCTGCAGAGCCAACTTCCTGTGGTCCAAGTCGTTCCGAAAGATTTCGCTCATCAAGAACAATCCTGTCTTTGAGTTGGCCCTTGTGACGTTGATCACTGCAGTTCTTCAGTTTCCGAATATGTTGATTAGGGAAACTGGTGATATTGTGATGCAGCGATTACTTGTTGACTGCAATCAAGTTAACGAGGACTGGGTCTGCCAGCAGGAGGCCCAAGCTACTGGCAAGGGTACCTACTACGCATGGCTGGTCTCCGGGACATTCGTCAAGCTATTTCTAACGACCATTACATTCGGCTGCAAGGTCCCATCTGGAATTATCATCCCCGCGATGGATGCAGGTGCGCTCTTTGGTCGAATGATCGGGCAACTCATCCCCAACATCTCACCGGGGGTCTTCGCCATGGTCGGGTCAGCAGCCTTCCTAGCCGGGGTCAGTAGAATGACTGTCAGTCTAGCTGTCATCATGTTTGAGCTCACAGGAGAAGTCAACTTCATTCCGCCTTTCATGATCGCCATCCTCACTGCGAAGTGGGTGGCTGATGCAATCAGTGCCGATGGTGTTTACGATCTTGCTCAGCATCTTCAAGGACATCCCTTCTTGGAGGCTGAGGGTGCTATCAGCAAGGTTCGAGAGTTCAGAGACGATGAGGGCAGTGCGATAGTAGACGCTCTTCTTCCTTCGGGAGATGCCACGGACGACGCTATTGTGTCTGTCGGTCCGGACTATCGTGTCTTCACATCAGTACTCCAACACAAGCTCTCTTATCTTCAGAACAGCGGCCTGAGCGACTCTGGACTTGTGTTGGTTAACGACAAGGGACTCTGTCACGGTTATATCTCGCATTATAAACTGGAGCAAGCCTTGCAAATGATTGAGAAAACTGATGGTGTTGAAGAGTCTAATGAGATAAACGCTCTTGAAGGGACTCTTGCGGAGGCGATCGATAGAAGTCCTCTCACCCTCTCCTCAAGAGCACCCCTTGAGTATGCTGTGGAGCTATTTGGAAAGCTGGGTATTAGTTATCTGGTCGTCACTGAGGAGGATACAGCGAAGGTGCTGGGAGTTGTGTCTACGAAGCAATTAATCGCTTTCTTGGATAGGTTGAAGTAGACTTTGAGTATTACATGCCATAGAGACATACGTTATGAGAAATGCCAGGGTTCAGTCTGCGATGAATGCGCCAGTGCTTGGGCTTGCGCAGTCTAGCCTCTTAATAGAGATCATTGTGCCACGTAATTCTCCAAGACGGTGTCAAATATCCAAGACTTGTCCGATCCCGGGTAGGTTCAGGGGCTGGAAGGAAATAAGACGGGATTCAGCACTCAAACGACCCGCGGAATCGCGATGGGAATCAAGAATGCCGATTGAGTCTTGGCCCGGCGCCTTCGCTTATTAACGTTTAATTAGCCTACTCTCAATTCAATAACGTTTCTCTCAACGTCCCAGGCCGTGAAAGTTCTACGCGAAGCTACTGGTGCATAAAGCGCTGTCACGAATTTCCGGTTATGCAGTGGCTGAAACTATTTAGGTGACAGCTAAGCCTTAGTTCCAGGGCTCTAACTCTATAAATCTTAAGACATTCTAGACTAGACATTCCGCGTTGCCTTGATACATTTAAATCATTGCAACATCTCACAGTGAGGAAACGTTGCATTCGCGGACCGGCAGTCACTCACAAGTCCGCAGCGTCGCATCCCCAAATCATCCCAACTTTCGGCATCGTCATTATCTCCCAGCCAAGGTCAATCCCTGCCACGGCCTTCTTTCCGCTCCCGCTAATTCCATTAGTCAGATAAAACAGGGGCCAAAAGCCAGGAATGCAACTTAATAAACTTTATGTGGCTTGCGGACACGACTCATGCGCCCAACGCGTTATCATTACGGGTTCTTGGTTCTCCCCCATCACAAAACCGCTCAATGCCCCTGAACCTGCGGCCCGTCAAACGGAGGCACCGTCTACGTCGTGCGTAGCGGAACGTCAGCGATTCGCTAGACCCGCGATATCCCTCCCCCTGTCCTGTCTTGGAGTGCCGATCTAGTCCGGCACGGGAATAGCACGCCCTGTGGCGACAAGACACGTGCATGCCGCTCAAATCCCCTGGAGGAAATCTCCATGATCAGCAAGTTTGAGCTTGCTTGCGTCTCTCAGCTTGCAGCTTCATCTCGAACATGGCATACCAACGCGAGTTCGAGATGCAAGCCCTCCCGCCATCGCCGAAATCCCGAAGCCCCGAACCACAAGTCGACGACTCTTCAGCATGGAGCCGTCTCATGACCAGCTTCTCCCGTGCCCCAGCGCGACATGGTGAAAATGATAGTCTCAGCAGCTACAACAGCTACGCCTTCAACGGGCGGCTGTTCAACATGAAGAAAGCGAACTACAACTCTGCCAACACAGCACTAGCCCGAGAATTGAAGAATCGGCACTTGCAGATGATTGCGTTCGGTGGATCTATCGGAACGGGTCTTTTTGTCGCGTCGGGTGTTGCGCTGTATCGCGGGGGACCGGTCTCGCTGCTTCTGGCGTTTATCACCATGGGCGCTATGCAGTTCTTTACGATGCAGGCGCTGGGGGAGTTGAGTGTTGCGTTTCCGGTCGGAGGATCGTTTGCGAATTATTCGACGAGGTTTTTGGATCCGAGTTGGGGATTTGCAATGGGTTGGAAGTAAGTGAAGGCGAATAAGTGAGATGAGATGAGATGAGACTGACTTGGCATAGTTATACGCTGCAGTATCTTATTGTGCTGCCGCTTGAGATCATTGCCGGGGCATTTACGACGAATTACTGGAACCCCAATGCAAGCAAGAGTATTTTTATCGTCCTCTTCTTCATTCTCATCCTTGGTATCAATCTACTCGGGGTGAAAGCCTACGGCGAAGCCGAGTTTATCTTCTCAGCCGTCAAAATCACAGCCATCGTAGGCTTCATGTAACAACCCCTTAACTCAACCACTCCTTCAATCTCGTCTAACAAACTTAGTCTTCTCGGTATAATCATCAACATCGCAGGTTCCCCAGAAGGAGACTACATCGGTTTCACACGGTGGCACAACCCCGGCGCGTTTCACAACAGCTTCAAAGGCTTCGCGAGCGTTTTAGTAACAGCAACTTTCTCCTTCGGCGGCACAGAAATGGTCGGGCTCGCAGCGGCCGAAACAAGCAATCCGAAAAAGTCCATCCCCGCAGCGGTTAAACAAGTCTTTTGGAGGATCTCCCTGTTTTACATCCTCTCGATTTTACTCATTGGTTTACTGGTGCCGTATAATGAGCCGAGATTGCTGGGGGCCAAGTATGGTTCTGATGCGGCGGCTAGTCCGTTCGTGATAGCCATTGAGATGAGCGGTTCGGATGTTTTGCCGGACATCATGAATGCTGTTATTCTGATATCGCTAATTAGTGTTGGGAATACAGCTGTGTATGCGGCGTCACGGACGTTGGCGGCGTTGGCGGAACAGTCACTTGCGCCAAAGATGTTTGCGTACATTGACCGAACTGGACGACCTCTCGTGGCGATTATTTGCTGCGGCCTGCTAGGTTTACTAGCATTTACCGCCAACTCGAAGATCCATAACGAGATCTTCAACTGGCTCCTTGCGATCAGCGGGCTCAGCACCCTCTTTACATGGAGTTCCATTTGTGTCTGCCATATTCGCTTTCGAAGAGCATGGCAGCTATCAGGATACAATGTTTCCCAGCTTGCCTTTCGGTCACAGGTTGGAGTTTGGGGATCGTGGGTCGCACTCGCAGCTTACGGAACTGTTCTGGTTCTTCAGATATGGGTTGCCATATCGCCGATTCAAGCGGAAGGCGCAGATCCCCTCACAACGGCGGAACGGTACAAGAACTTCTTTCTGCAGATTCTGACAATCCCTATTATCTTTTTGTTCTATTTTACGCATAAGATATGGGTGGGGACTAAGGTGGTGAGGGATAAGGATATAGATATTAATACAGGGAGAAGATATCTCCATGTTTGGAATGAGGAGGAGGAGCAGGCAAGGCGGAAATGGCCTTTATGGAAGCGAGTGTATAACCATTTATGTTAATATTATAGAGACTAGAATATGATAATTATTTAGTTTGAAGAAACTGTGCATACAGTTTGCGGTTGTGAACTGGTCGTATTGGCGTATTGGTACTAAGAATCGCTCGCCAGATGACTCACTGCCGGTCAGCACCTGTGGAGTTACACCATGGGTTGATCGGCAATCCGGCCGTATCATAAAAGAGTGATCTCAGCCAACGTCATAAGAGGAACGCAGAGCCTCATGATCCCTCCATGTCGTATCGCTTCACCACATTTCCAGAAGCTTCAACGACAACAATGTCAGATCACACACTTTGGCAGTACATCCGCCTCAAAGCAATCGTCACTTTCATCCGTCTTATAAACTACATCTTCACGCGTCCTCACTTCACGCCCTCACCAACATGCATTCGCAAGCCTATCCGCATTCCGTCTCGTGACCTCAATCGCTTCATCAACGCTTGGATCTACTACCCAAACAAATACACCGACACTAAAAAATACGGTCTCGTAATCAATTGGCACGGCGGCGCTTATACCCTCCCGAATCTCGGCATGGACCATCAATTCTGCGAGAAAATAGCCACAGAGAACAATGTCCTAGTTCTCGACGCTGATTACCGAAAAGCACCCGAGCATCCCCTTCCTGGAGCTGTAGAGGACGCTGAGGATACTTTCAGATGGGTTGACAGTCAGGCACAAATGTTTGATCTTGACAGAGTTGCCTTGTCGGGGTTTGGTTCTGGAGGAAACCTAGCGCTTGTTGCATCAGCTGAACTGAGGCGTGAGTTCAAGATGAACATCAGAGCGGTATACGCTTTCTACCCAGGCGTTGACTTCTCCATCCCGCCGGAAGAGAAGACGGTTTCGAAGTCCATTCGACCTCTTCCTGTGTCTTTTCAGCACCTTCTCACTGAGGCGTACGTACCGCGCGTTGAAGACCGCAAGTCACCCAGAGCATCGCCCATGTATGCCGAGGGGACCTCTTTCCCAGAGCATGTTATGCTTGTTGCTTGTTCTGACGATATCTTCACGCCTGAGATTGAAGTTTTCGGAAAGAAGTTGGAGCGGGCTGGTCGTGATGTTGAGATTGTCAGGATCGAGGGGGCTCATGGGTGCGATAAGACTACGAACCCAAAGACTTTCAGGGCTCAGGCGAGAGATTTCGCGTATGCTAAGGTAGTAAAGAGCTTACAGGGTATTATGCAGTAAGAATGAGTACGGCGAAAGCCAGGTCAAGATGGGGGGAATGCCATGAAATTACATTGAGTAGGAACAGATGAGCATTTAAATTTACGGCATAAGTGCTTCCATATCTGGTACAGTGGTTATCGTTGAGGTAGATCATTGATGAGTTCATTCGTAGCAGTTCTGGTGAACATGCAATATACTCACAGGAACAAGACACATCAGTCATGCCCAAGCGACCCCAACAATGAAAGGTGCAGGACTTGAGTTTCACACTTTTTTATCCCAATCTATTCTTGTCTTAAAGTTGTATCAAACATAAGCATGCATCAAATCCTCAAGCAATACAAGATTATCATACTCGTGGCAACAATTCCCTGATTCCAGCCCAACAGCACCAACGCGACCATGAATGCCGAGGGAAGTCTCACAGAGATGAATGAATATGATGTTATTTCCGTCAAGTTCGGACAGCTAAAAAAGTCAATGGAGGAAGAGAAGCCTGAATTCCGTCGTCGTGAACTCCTGCAGAGTCTGAAGAACACACGCTTAACACGGATCCTGCGGAGGGATATCCATGAAAGGGGTGAGTCTAGTCGGGAAAACTAAACTTATTATGATAAGAGAGGGTGATATAGCCAGTTCCATTGATTTGAAGCATGTATGCATTCATTTCCAGTGGCAAGTCCAAGGTAAGTCACTTAAGATAGGCTGCCAGTGTCCGCATTCGCATAACAACCTCCAGTGGCCATCACTGCCATGGTACCTCAGCTTGTCTCACCAGGTACTGTCCACTGCCACATGGAAAACTGATCCCTAATGTTTTGTCCCGTCAAACTCTTCCTGGTAAACTCTTTACCTTTCTTCAACCACATCGCACCCAGCACCCAGCACCACTCTCCCTCATATCAAGGTTATCAAATCCTCACCCATGATGGCGTCCAACCCTAAAGATCAGCATTACGAAATGCTCGGCTCTTCTCTTTGGAAGTGAGTTACTTCATGAATGTATGATTCAAACAAATTACTAATCTATATGTCAGGCTCTACGAAACCGGGATGTACTCCGACCTCACTATTACCTGTGGTGACGACGTTCACAAGGTGCATAAGGCTATCATATGCCTGCGATCAACCTTTTTCACGGTCGCTTGTAATGGACATTTCAAGGTTGGTCAAAGTTCTCTCCGTGGCTTGTATGTAAGACTGATGATGAGTACAGGAGGCTTTGGAGAATAGAATCGATCTCCCAGAAGATGATCCTCACGCAGTGCGTGATATGATCTATTATCTCTACAACCTCGACCTTGTTGGATACGAGTTCGTCCCAGAAGACGGAAACTTTCTCGAAGAAGAGCTCTCAACAACTCAGCACGACGATGATTTGAAGCAATTCCTAGAATCCCAAGGCCATCGATTCGTCGGGAATCGACGGGTCAAGGGCATGGTTCCGAAGCTCGGAGTGCAGATTGGCCCTTCTTCAAACCTCTGCCTGTTCGCCAAGGTCTATGCTCTGGGAGAGAAGTACGGAATCCCGGGGTTGAAGCTCATCGCACTCACCAAGTTTGAGAAACTCGCCAAAGCATACGCTCACACCGAGGACTTTCGACTTGCAGTGGAGGAAGTCTACACCTCCACGATTGATGAGGATCGTGGTATGCGAGATGTCGTTGCCAGTACCGTGGAGGAGAACATGGACCTGTTGGAGGACGAAGCCTTCGAATATCTCGTCAAAAACACTGAATTGGGATACGATCTTCTTATGAAGACCGCGGCGATCCATCGCTCAGGGGGGTTTAGAGTTTACTTCTAGTCTTTCATCGCAGACTTTGCAACGTCACCTCCGAGTTGCATCTCGACTATCCTTAGCAGCCTCTTGTCCTTGAAACGTCGGATGATGAGGAGCTCAATATTCAGCTGTTTCCATGGAAATATGACAGAACTTCCAGGCTTGACAGTGGCCTCTATGGTGTCACATTAATTTGGAACGACAGAGTTGCCAGACTCACCGAACCTGGTACAAGTTTTCCTCACAGTCACCCTTTCCCCAGAGACTTCGACCAAAAAGATGAAGAGTTTAGACCATTGATGAAGATTTTAGGTAAGCTTAGTACAGCTTAGGCCTGTAGATTAGTTCTTCCAATGAATAAACTCTGACATCATAAATTAGCTTGGCCCATCCTCAAGTAAACGAAACCTTCAACCAATTAGACTTTAATCTCAAGTGTGTAATATCACAAAATGCAGTTTCTTGCCTAAAGTCTATTATTTAGACTCCGTAAGCAGAAGTCTTATCAAAACATATATCTAAGGGCCTATTACACGGGCGAATCTACTGTGCATGCGTCAACCTTTCCACCATGGGGGACCCTATGGACTACAGACTAAATGGCGGCCAACCACCACTTTTCAACACAAGCGAGAGGAGCAACGAGTGTGTACAGAGCCTTCCCGGGTAAGATTTGATATTTGTTTGATACTCTTTTCTCTGGCTGATTCATGGAACAGCATGCTCGAGACCGGTGAGCTTTCCGACCTCACCATCATTTGCGGCAACACCCGGCATCGTGTGCATAAATTCGTCCTTTGCACCGGGTCTAAATTCTTCAAAGTCGCTTGCACTGGCATGTACAAGGTAATATGACTCAAATCACTATTTGCAGGTCGTGAGTCGGGAAGCTTACAGCAATATCGTAGGAATCCGATGGAGAGATCAACCTCCCAGACGATGATCCCGCTGCCGTACGAAAGATGATTCGTTATCTATACAATATCGACTACAACCCTTCAAGGACCCGGATACCGGACTATGAAGACGATGTGGAGGCAGAACCATCCGATACAGAATACGACGCTGAGGCACGGTATCGAATGAAGCTCTTTGGAGCAGAATTTATCGGACGGAAAAGAATAAAACAGCTCAAAGAGCTTGAATGGGGAGGCGGGAAGTCCGAGGAGTCTCCCATCTCTTCGCAACTCTGCCTACATGCGAAAGTGTATGCGCTGGGGGAGAAGTATGGGATGCAAGGTCTTAAGAAGGCAGTCCAAGGCGCCTTTGAGAGCAAAATCCAGAGTGGCAATGCTGGGGTCGACGACTTTGCGGAGGCGGTGGTGGAGGTTTACACTTCGACAGTCAGCGAAGACAGGGGTTTGAGGGATGTGGTTGTCAAGATGATTGAGCAGGATATCTTGCTGTTGGATTATGATGTAGTGCGGGAGGTCATGAGGGCTACTGACTTTGCGACGGATGTTCTGCTGTACATGTCGCAGGGACTGAGGAGTCAGGCAAGGTTCAAAGATTCGCCACAGACTGTAAGTCTGAGAGTTTGGGGGTCTTGACTTCACTAGGAATCTATATAACTTGGGATCAGTCGTCCTCCCCTCTCCTCAGAATATCCTGCACACAGCTCATTACCATATCATAGGCCAAGCCCTCTTCCTTCAGAAACTCCTTCACGTCCTCCCTCTCAAATATGATCGGCTTTGACTTCAGTATTCTGACCACAGCGTCGCGAAGAGGACGATCACCTTCGGCGGTGCAGGCGTATGCCTCCCTCATCTCATGTATCAGGTCCCCAAGGTCAAAAATTCTGCTTCTACCGAACTCCTTTTCACACTCGGTTTCGAAATTATGAGCAGCTAGGGCTTTGAGGCCAGGAATGCCGTACTTTTCGCCTAGTGCATAGACTTTGTAGTGAACTCTTAGGTTCACGTAAAGGACGATAAAGAAGCATACAGCTGATTCTTCTAGATGATGGATGAAGGCACCAGTAGCCTGCAGTGTGATTGGATGCAGAAGAGACTGCGAGATAGAGGAGTTGCCACTAAGAGAAGGACGAGCTCTGTTCAACAGTGCTGTTGATGGCTTGTAAGGAACTGCAGGCGACTTCTGGTATTCCGGGCCAAAGTCCGCGTCGTAGGGGATAGTGTATGTTTGATGATAGAGATACTCGATCATCATGCTCACGGCGAACCGTTCATCCTCGGGCAGCTCCACCTCGCCAGTCTGAGCTTCCTGTATCAAGTAAGTAAGAATTCACTAGTAGATTAGTGGAAAGTTGCCTTGAATCCACTCGTGCATACTGCTTTGAAGAAGTCAGATCGAGGGCAGATGATTGCCTTGTGGACTCTGTGACGCGCCTTGCCACAGATGATGACAAAGTCGGAATATTCACCGGTTTTGAGGAGGCTAGGCTCTGCGTTAGAACCGAAGCTTTTGACCAGATGTGATAGGAGATACTCACTTTCCAAGTGCTCTCCTCTGATCCCCGACGTGGTCAAAGACCGTAATGTTTCGAAAAGACATTATGGGTCAAGGGTCTTGTTCTTCGTTTGTGTGAGAGAGTTCTCCGGATCTTGATGCGGGGTGCTGTCGTAGAGGTCTTGACGGCAGATGGAAGCACTCGCGAAAGCATCTACTGACGATGGTGGAAGATGAAGAGTGAGAAGGAGGAGGCGTTCCTTTTATAGTACACAGGTTTGGTTATATTCAGGCAGCGATGGTGACAATACACAGTTGTTGTTACCGCCTGGCCAAATCTCGATACTTTGTTGTTGTTGCCATGTTTGCACAAGGCATGATAGGCAATATCCTGGTTTCGACAAAACTGTGAGTTAGTTTGTACTATGAATGATGGACTGTTTAGGCTGCACAATCTTGGCTAGTTCTATGACAATACATATTAAAGAATTGCGTGGGGGTTTGCCAGTCCAGTAGGAGTCTCTGATGAAGTGAAGTGAAGATTGCAATGTCTTTTGGTTCAAGATGCGTTTTTGCTAGATGCATAGGATAAGAAAGACATGGCTCAGAGAGAACGCGTTGCTAGTTTGCTTGGAAATGAATAAATACTGCATTCGATGTGAACCATCTATACTACCTTAACTAGGTTATGACAGTACTTAGGTAAATTTAGCTTATCTTGGGCCATCTTTAGACCAGTACATTTAACATACGTCTTCATTCCGACGCCATTTCCATCACAAGATCAAAACTCAAGCCCAAACCAGTATCCTTGAGGACTTCCTTCACCGAGTCCTTTTTCAGCAGATGCTTATTGCTTCTCAAGATCGCAACGACGGCATCACGGAGGGGACGGTCCGTTTCAATGGTTGAGGAATATGCTTCTCTCATCGCGTGCAAGAAGTCGTCGCTGTGGAGATGAAATTGGGCCTCAGACTTGAATTTGCAAAGAGCTAGTGCTTTCAGGGGTTGAATGCCGTACTTTTCGCCAAGGGCGTAGACTTTAGCGTGGAGATGCAGGTTTTCGGCAGGAATAGATCGCTGAGGAGCAGACGGCTGCTGAGGGGGAGGCGGAGTTGGCGCTGGCGCAGGTGATCCAAGAGAAAATGAGCTGGGTGTGGACGATGATTGATTAGGCGAACCTTGAAACCCATTCTGTGCTGGGGCGGAGCCGACACCTGCGAAGGAACCACGTCCTCGTCGGCTCTGGCCACGTCCTCTCCCTGATTCTTGGGAAGCGGCAGCTGGCGGAGGAGGAGGAGCCGCGGCTGGACCGAATGGAAAGGGCAAAGGGTGAGAGATGGGAACAATCGAAACCTCGGGCAGTGCAGTGAGCCTCTTTACCCTCTTGTTGCCAACGAATATTGCCCCGTAGAGCTCCATCTTGCTCTTTTCGTGCTCGTCATTGTATTCGGTCTCAGAAAGATATGCGTCGATGAGGCCATCACTATGGATATACATCCTAGCCGACGGAGCATACGCATCGTGATAAAGATACTCGATCATCATTCGCACGGCAACCGGATCGTCGTCAGGCAGGTTGATCGTGCCTGTTTGTGCTTCCTGCGAAAGTCAGCTTTGGTCTCGCCACGAGCCTATCGCAAAGGCACAAACCTTGAATTTGCCATCGCACGCGGCCTTGAAGAATTTGGATCGTGGGCAAATGATCGCTTTGTGGACGCGGTATTGATCTTTGCCACACGTAATCGTGAGATCGGAGTAATCGCCCGTTTTCAGAAGGCTGGATAGCGGTTAGAGGCGCGATCACAGTTGAAGAAAGTGATACTCACTCAATAAGCGCTTTGTTCTGAGCGCTCTGAAAGGCCATGGCGGCGGAGCTGCGGTTCGATGTGGAATGCAGAGATGTTGTGAGATGAGAGATCAGAAGTTGTGATTGAAGAAGAGGAGGTAGCCCAAGACTCAGGATGTCTCTTCTAAGGGACCATAAGACTTAGGTAAATTTAGCATAACTTAGTGAAGATTTAGTGGGCCTTAGATTACTTTAGGGACTTTGACAGTCGCCGTCAGAAGTCTTGCTCCCTGGAGTGACGACATCTGTTGGCAGCTGGTGTGGTTACACAACAACAAAAAGTCCCACAGCCTGTCCAAACAAATGAGTGATGGCACTGTCTCTTTGTCATACTAAGTGGCAGCAAGTGTCAGACACTGTATTTCATAAGTTAACGCCCTTTGCTTCGGGGTGTTATGCCTGCTTGTTCAAACAACATCCCCCATGTATCTCTTCCGGAAGTTACTATTGCTCTTTGATTTGATCTTTGGATTGAACAAAAGAAATGTGCAAGGAGCTTCCACCTGTACTTTTCTCCTCTGTTCATCAAATGCCTCTCTCAGCCGCGTCAAGGTCACCGGCAAATATCACCCCAAACGCGACGTGTTCTCGCATCCTCCCAAGGTAGGAATCTTTGACCAGAAGCTCAACGGGGACAATCTTTGCCCGGCCTTCTTTTCTCCATCCTACACCTGTAACCTTACCAATCACCTTCCCAGGCATTATAATCTCGTGTGAACCGCTATGCGTGTGCTCTGGTTCGTCAGAATCCAGCTCCTGAATGTCAAGGCGAAGCTGATGCGCTGTTTTGACTGAAATGTAATTACAGCAGCTAAGTTTATCCACTGTGGCGTTTTCTACTAGAGTTTCTTTCCCGCGGTTGATTATATGCCCTCGAATGGCCTGGACGGTTCCTCCGCGTGACTCATTTTCGTGTGTCGAGGTGTTTATTCTCAATGGTTTGGGCACCTCCAGGCTATCAGGGCTTTGTGGAGTCAGAGGCGTGTCCGGAATTTGTGATGATGGTGATGGTGGAACTGAGTCTTGGCTGGAAGATTCTCTGCTGCTGGAGCTATGTCTTGATGCCTCTGATGGTACTTCGCGCGGCACTGAAAGGCTTTGAGGCTTTGAGGGTATCACGCCCGGGGATGTCCGTGGAGTCTGAGATGGAGGAGCTGAGTTGAAATGCCTGTCTCTGCCTGACTGCAACGACGTCTTTCTTCTTGTCCTTCTTGGCACCTCTCTTGTGCCTTCGCCGTCAAGAACAGGTGGTATTTCTCTGTGTATGCTCAAATGAATCTCTTCTGAGGCAGACGCCCTGCGACCTGGTGATTCTCTCCTCGTTTCAGGTACCGTACCCGTCCGTCGCACGCTTCTCGCCAACCGAAGAAGAGGCTTGGCCGGGGCATAAAATTCCGCGCCTAACTCTGAATTAAGACTTAAGTGATGCTCCTGCATTAAGGCCTGACACTGTTTCTCAACCATCTTCAACTGGCCACGTAGATGCGACCTAGTTCGCGTCAGCTGCTTCCTTGTTCACCAGAAGTCCAAACTTACATCTCTTGTCTTAAACATTGCGCGACTTCGCTTGGAGACTTCTCCAGCATATACTGGTTGACCTCTAGTTTGATGATTGGACAGACAATAGATAAACACGTCGCTACAAGCTGCATCTCCGGGAACAAGGACTCGACTTCCATTTTATCCCATATACACCACTTTAATTTCTTGTACAAGTTCGGTTGTTTCTTCAGTTGCTTCAACTCCTGTTCTTTGTCCCTCATCTGATTGCTGAGAGACTGAGTACCTGAGATAATGGTTTGCATTGAGTCAGTGTCGATGATGTACTGCAAGATCTTCGACGGCGTGATGCTGATTCGCCTTAGTGTCGAGGAATGGCTTTTGAGATCTTCCAATGCAATGTCGATGCTGATGGCAGACGTTTGGATACGAGTCGCCATTCTATGGATCTCACTGGCGACGGTGCCATTTTCCGAGGCGATTCCTCTGAGGGCTTTGACGAATTTGGCGGTTGGCCTGATTAAACCCACAATGGTGATGGCACTGGCCAAAGCTCCGACAGGTTCCATATTGAACTGTTTCGATAAATTCGACTTCAATATTGCGAATACGCATGTGGCCAAGATAAGAGAGCAAAATAAATCCCAAGTAGGGCCCGGCGCATCTATAACTTATATCATCCCACATAACCTTTCTGCCTTGCGGTACAATGGCTTGTCATTTGAGACTACACCACAGCCTACTTTTCGGACGAGATTATCGACGCACTGTGACATGTGGGTGTGCTCGGATTTCTGTTTCCGGCAGACAGTAAGCCTACGGGTCAGTCAACGATTGACACGTCGAGCTGCACAATTGTCACAATCTGGAACCAACAGCACAGCCTGGTTCCCATCACCCCGCCTCAAGCAGTTGCCTTACTTGCAGCACGCCTAAACAAGTCAAGACGTGAGGCGATCAATGTGGCTTCATACAAGACAATACTTTACCACCATCTCGAACTGCCACTGGATGATTTATGAATCCAGAAACGGTATGCATAGCGGGGAGCGTTCACAGAGTGTCAACGGATATCACGAGGGAGGCTTGGAGATGGCTGTCGACATTTATGCCCCATCTACGAAGAAATCACGATAACACAGAGCACAAGCAAGAACAAACACCAAATTGAAATAAATCTTTACCCAAACCACAAACCTCACCCCAAAGAATGGTTCAGTGAGACAAAGCAACAATCTCGCCATCGCTGATAAATCCGCTGACTAATCCCATCTCCCTCGGAACATCAAAACCCCGATCCCTTGACATCATCCTCAACTCACTCCCCCAAGCTCACACCCATCACAAAATCACACCCAGCCATGGCAAAGGCAGAGCTCGGACTGAAGATCGGCTTCTACGCCTATCCTATCGCCCTCTTCGTCACGCTCCTCGGCGTCCAATCCGCTCAGTTCTACATAACCCGCCATGGCAGCACGACGCGTAAAGTCGCGTTGGACAGTGATCTAAAACAGCACATCGACAAGATTCGAAAGTTTTACTCGCGGTGTATTTGGGTTCTGCAGGTTGTGCTTTCGGGATTGTTGATTGCGAGCGTGGTGTATGCTACGAGGGAGGTTTTTGCGGATCAGGATGGTGTGAAGGGCAGTGTTGTCTTTGCCTTTAGCGCATATCTCGTACGTTTCCCGTTCCTCTCTTACATGATGGGTAACTAACCAATTTCAGGCATCTTTCGTTGGAGTGCTACTCTACTACGTCGCTGGCCTTCTTCCAGACCCTGAGGGACCGTGGAATCCGAACTCTGCTCACCTTTCAGCATGGTGTGTTGGTGCGCTTGCAGAGATTGTCATCGCAGCTGCTCTTTCAGCCGTTGAGCCAAAACTTCGAGTATCACCTGGCTTTGTCGACACTCTCAACATTCTCGGAGCTGCGAGGGTTCTTGTGCTGGCGCTCATGATCGGAGCGTTGGGTTTGAGAGAGTACAAGACTAAGGCCTTAGAACCAAAGTCTTTGCCGGAGGAGAGACAGGGACTTCTTGAGAATGGGAATGGGGCAGCGGATGGATATGGAAGCATCCAGCCTACAGCTGCTGAGCCTAGAAGGACCCAGGTTTCTGGGACAGGATGGCTGGATTACTTTGCTGGATTCCGAGTCTTGTTTCCCTACCTCTGGTAAGTCCCTTTCCTCAAACTCGGCACAATCACTAACAGTCACAGGCCAAAGGGCTCACCCGTCTACCAAGCCATCGTACTAATCTGCATCATCCTCCTCATCTGCCAACGCACCGTCAACGTCCTCGGGCCCCTCCAGCTCGGCACCCTCGTCGACAGCCTCGGCGAAGGCAAACTTCCCTACAAAGAAATCATTCTCTACGTCGTATACCGCGCTCTCCAAGGTAACCAAGGCGTTCTCGGCGCCGCGCGGTCCCTCCTTTGGCTCCCTGTATCTCAATCTCTCTTCCGTCGTCTCTCCTCCGCTGCGTTTGAGCACGTCCTCAGCCTATCAATGGAGTTCCACCTCAACAAGAAAGTCGGCGAAGTCACCAGCGCCCTGAGCCGCGGCGCTTCCATCAACACCTTCCTTGAGAGTTTCTGCTTTCAGGTTTTTCCCATGGTGTTTGACATTTTCGTCGCTGGTGTGATTTTCTTTGTGAAATATGATGCTTTTTACACCATCATTGTGTTCTTCATCATGTGGTCATACATCTTTTTGACAATCTACGTCGCCAAGTACCGAGGAAAACAACGAAGAGACATGACCATCAAGACTCGAGAGATGGAAGCCGTCAAGACGGATGCTATCGTGGCGTATGAGACGGTTCAGCACAATTGTGCTGTTGCGCGTGAGACGGCGCGCTTTAGAGAGCATGTAACTGTTTTCCAGCGCGCAGAAAGATTGGTGCAGTGGTCGTTGAACGGGTTGAATCTCACACAGAGTTCGATTTTCACTCTTGGAACGGCGTTGCTTGTTTCGGTGTCGGCGTACAAGATTTCAATCGGGGAGCAGACCGTTGGTGAGTTTGTGAGTCTGATCAATTACTTTGTTCAACTTCAGGGTCCTTTGAACTTTTTTGGAACATACTATACCATGCTTCAGAATAACTTGATTGAAGCTGAGCGTCTGCTTGATATCGTGAGTACTCTCTCCTTAGCGAAAATCGGGTATACTAATGGAAATAGTTCAAAGAAACACCTGGTGTGGTTGAGAAGCCCGATGCTATCCCGTTGCCCTCACCCAAGGGCGAAGTCTCCTTCAACGATGTCAAGTTCGCGTATCAAGTTAAGAAAGGCGATCCCGTCCTCGACGGCATCAACTTCACTGTTGCCCCAGGCACAAAGACCGCTATTGTCGGAGAATCAGGTAGTGGAAAGTCTACCTCTCTCAAGCTCCTCTTCCGCTTTTACGACGTCACGGATGGCTCTATCACCATTGACGGCCACGACCTTCGAGATCTCAAGCTTGAGAGTCTTCGCAGCAACATCGGTGTCGTTCCTCAAGACACGGTTCTGTTCAACGCGACGATAATGTACAATCTTCTGTATGCGAGACCAGATGCGACGGAGGAAGATGTTTACAAGGCATGTGAGGCTGCGAATATTCATGAGCGCATTCTCAACTTTCCGGATGGGTATGAGACCAAGGTTGGAGAACGAGGATTGAAGCTGTCTGGAGGTGAACGCCAAAGGGTAAGTTACAGTCATTGATAAGCATTGTGGACTGGTCACTAACGTTTGTAGATCGCCATCGCCCGCGCCATTCTCAAAGACGCCCGCATCCTTCTCCTCGACGAAGCAACCGCCTCTCTCGACTCACACACAGAGCGTCAGATCCAAGATGCTCTCGAGCGCGTCACCGAAGGCCGCACAACCATCACAATCGCGTAAGTCTCTCCAACCTCTCCCCAAACATTGACTAACAGTCTTCAGTCACCGCCTCTCCACCATCACAACATCAGACCAGATCATCGTTCTTCACAAGGGCAAGATCGTCGAGCGCGGAACACACAATGAGCTCTTGGCTCAGGGAGGACGATACCATGCTATGTGGGAGAAACAAACGACTATTGAGAAGAAGGAGAAGGAGAAGAAGGAATTGGAGGGTGAGGCGTCGGAGACTGGGTCTCAGTAGATGATGCAGTGTAGGATATGTATTGTAAAAGGTTGGAAAGTCATGGCAGCGATTGGCTGTCGGAATTGTTGGCTAGAAAGCATGGCGGGTAATAAAAGTCATTATTTGTTGGACCTCGTATTGTACTCTGCGTGTCAGTCCATCTCGAAATGAGTGAGGTTGGCATCGCACCGCATCTCACAACACCAAACGGTGGTCAACTTGGCGTTCTTCACGAAGCAAGCAATCGAGGCCGACTCAACATTAATTCAGCCAGTCCAGGCAACCATCACTCCTCATAACCGCACCAATCGAGAGCACTGCATACAAAGCTCCATCAAAACACCAATAACACGCAAGAAACCTGTCACAACCTCCAATACAGCTTAGCCCAACCTGCTTTGCGGGGTCACTCTCCTCCGAGGACTACGCCGACGTCATCTCACAAAGTTGCTCCGCGGCACGGAACGGTCTGGACCAAAGATTAACTTGGACGCGCGTATGTCGGCTGATGAACTCATGCAGTGTTGCACTGACTGACTTTGGGGACCGTCAGATTTAAATCTGAGGGACTTGTCAATGCACTGACGTGTTGAGATAAGCCACGAGGCTGGCGTGTCTTGAATGGGGGCGCTCAGAATGGGCTTCAATGTTGAGATTGAGCATTGTTGATGCCCAGACAAGCAGTCGCACGATATTCAGGGGCATCACAGACGTGAAGAAACATCGCTGGCATTACAAATATTATAGTCGTATATAATTAAGCATAACCCCGTCTACGTGAGTTTAATAGCGTCCTTGGCGTCATCACTAGAAGCCTTGTCAAAAAACCGCATCCAGCACTTCATCATGAGCATGTTGATCAAGTACAACCCTCCGCTCAGCCCAACCGCACCGAGCATGTACCAAACCCACGGGTGATCACCCAACCACATTATCGCCTTCGTATCGCCGTGGTGCCACGACGCACCCTCGTAATCAGTCAAATAAGGTTCAAGCTCGGTCGCATTGATCACCTGCACCGTCGTCTCAGGCAACGAGGGTTGTTCGAGCAGATAGTTCTTCAGCGCCATGGTGAGGAAGAGCGGTCCGGCTGATACCATGACTGCGACGTGGGGGAGGATGTGCGCCCAGGGACGGGTTATGTCGTTGTAGAGTTGGATTCGGGAGAGGGCTTTTGTGAAGGCGGGATGGTGTGCCGAGGTAATCATCATGTCGTTGGAGACGCCGGTAGGTGTTGTGCTCTTGAAGACGGCGTGGTGCTTGCTGCCGTCGGCCTCGATTTGGTGCAGGGGGATGGTCGCGTTGCAGAGCGTGTCCATGTCGAGATAGATACCGCCATAGTGGTGAAGGACAAAGTATCGAATAGCATCAGCGCGCTGAATGTTGAAGGGGAACGTATCCCAAGTGTCGAGGAACCAAGGGTACTCTTCCGAGATAAAGTCACGAGCCTTCGCGTCCGTCCAGTGCTGCGACAGTTAGCATCCATCTCCTCAATCAAACCACCAGGAACTCAAACAAACCTTGTACTCAAACTCCGAGTAAGTCTCCCGACAACTCTTTACCAAACCCTGCCAAGCCTCAGGGATAGTCTCATTCGCGCTCGTCTGGTGAAAAATCCTCGGTATCGTCCTCTGCGCGGGGACATCCTCGCCAAACGACGTATCATTCAGGGGCAACGTTAATCTCGCACCAAACAGCTCCTCATTCCGACGCAGCAGCGTGATGAGCGGGTAAAACGCATGGACGAGCACGGCGACAATGAGGAAATCGATGAGGAGGAGGATCACGGTCGAGCGGCGCAGTCGTGGCAGGCGGAGGTACTTCTTTGGCACAGAGGGCGTCGCCCATTCGAGACGTTCTTCATCGTAGGAGTTTTTTCGTTCGGGACCGAGAATCGGTGAGGATGACATGTTTGGGGTGAATATTAAAAAAAGTATTGAAGAAGAAGAAAAGAGAGGGAGGGAATGGGGACCGGCGAAGCGGCTTGGCGTTGCGTGCGCTTTTGAAGGAGTGGAAAGAAAGATTGAATTGTTTTGGGGCTGAGATTAAATCTGACGCTGCAGAAAAGATGGTGGATTACGCCGCAGGGACAGTGGCAGTACAGTTGCAGTGCACCAAAGGGGGGTGACCCTTTCATTATCAGTGGAGCAGGCCCCCTAAAAACAAAAGCGAGAACGAAAAATCCGAGGATGATTAGGGGGTCCGCGGACGACGGGATTGGCTGACCATCACCCCACTCCGTTCCCCATCTGACAATTTCAGCGGGTACGTTTTGCGCTGAGTTTATAGTGGCCTCATGCTCTACAGTTTCTGTCATCTGCTGGCCCCCCTTCCAATCTAAAATTTAGCCTCTGCGGAAATGGATCATCTACGTCACCAGAGATGCATGGCCCAAGTGATCAATTGCCAATTGATGCTGGCGCTTCAGGGGCTGCCTCCCAGATTCACAGCCAAGACACGTAATAACACAGCGCTCCAACCCGCCAAGCTTATCCATCCCCCCCTAACGCCCAAGGTAACGCTCTGTCTTTTTTTAATTCCGTAGCCCAGTGTGTGCGATTCAGCGGTCGGTAGCTGTGATCAGAAATCCTGATCTCAAATCAAATCCTTGTTTTGACCTGGGGAGCAAATCTTCCCTCCCCCTGTCCATTATTCTCCGCGTCTTCCGAAGCTCGTTCTTTATTTATCTTTTAACGTAAACTTATTTACATCTATCGACTCACCCGACCCAACCTATTTGTCGTGACAACCTTTAAGCTTCTTTTTTCTAGATACTCTATTTTTCCCCAAGTCTTTCTTTATTTTTTTTGCAGGTCGGCACGTGCCGCAGTAGAGGACATCATGGCTCAAGCGCAAACTCAACAGAATGAACAAGATTTGGGTGAGCCGCAGTTTGCCTACCACGCCGTCGTGGAGCCAATCGTACGTATCTCTGTCCCTTGATAAACTCCAACCGCGGGCAGAAGTCTAATGTTATGGCCTCTTTTTGCCGGCACGTGTAGTTTATTGTCGGTGTTATGGTCGCCTCATGCTACTTCAACCGCCTCCGAAACTTCTCCATCATCCCTTCGTCAAAGAGCGCCGACCAAGGTCTCCTCGGCCAATCGAAGCTGGAGCCATGGGACGAGGAGGACGTCCACGACGAGACGGAGCGTCTGAACCTCGCCGACGCAGCGTCGCCTACGGATACACACCCGCCCAAGAAACGAACGTGCTGTGGCACTGTTGTTCACACGCCCAACTCGAGCCGGTACGCGAAATACTATCACTCGCGCTTCATACAAAAGTTTCCGTTCCTCGTCGAGATGTTCTACTGGGCTGTCAATCTGCTCTTCTACGTCGGCGTCAAGTCGGCGAGTGAGCTTATTGCCGCCACAGATGGCGTTTGGCAGACGGCGGAGAACCATGGAAAGGCGGTCTTGTGGTTTGAGCATGAGGGCCCGTTCAGCTGGATGTTTCCTCTGCGTGAGATTGATGTCCAGAGCTTCTTCAGGAATGATCACCAGACGATGCTGACCGTCTTGAACCGCGCCTACTCCCTTATTCACATCCCCGTCACTGTCAGGTTCGTTGTCGCTGCTACTACCCCTCGTGTGACGAAACATGGCTAACAAGCTTCAGCTTCCTGGCATGGTATTACTACGCCGCACCAACACACGCCCAGTTCGCAGAGGCTCGTCGCATGATGACGCTCACCAACCTCTTCAGCTTCGTCGTCTTCACAACGTACCCATGCATGCCGCCTCGTCTCCTCCCCGAAGAATACGGTTTCTTCGACACGGTCCGCCGCGAAGACGCCGAGTCCATTTACGCCACCAACAAGTTCTTCAACCAGCTCGCCGCGTTCCCCTCGCTTCACTTTGGGTACTCGTTCTGCATCGGCACTGTCCTCCTGTACCACTCTGGCCTCTTCCGCCGACGCCTCGCCCCCCGCGAGAAGCGCATGAGCAAGGCGTGGCAGGTGTTCTTCGTGGTGCTGAGCATCGTGTACCCGGCGTTTGTGTTGACCATCATTGTTGCTACGGCGAATCACTACTGGCTTGATGCTCTTGCTGCTACGGGAGTTGTTCTGGTTGCTTGGCTGTCGAACCGCCTCTTGCTTGGTCTTTTGCCCTTGGAGGATCTGTTCCTCTGGTGTGTCAAGCTGGAGAAGCCCTTCCCTACAACCGGTAACCGGGGAGGAAAATAAATGACACTCAGCATGCTTTACTCCATCATCACATAACGATATCCCATAGCAACACACCGCAATGAACAAATTAATTAATGTTAATCTAGAATAATGTCAATCAATACGCATGTACACGCACACTTCCTCTTGAACCCCCCACTTTACGATATCCCACAAGACGACATGCTCACGTGCTCACCTCCAAACAAGGCTTGCACCCATGCTCGCCTCGTCTAGCGGTGCGGAGAATGTGAAATTGTGGTGGAGTTTTGACCATCCCCTTTTATGCGCTTGACGGAATTGAATGTGGGACCTGTCGAAGGATCGGACCCGACGAGATTACCGTGCCGAATCCCACGACGGAAGACGGAGAATCAATGAAACGCCGTTGGAGTGATTAAAATCTGACCGACTTTGTGTGGCACCATTTAAATTCATTCTGGCTGACGAGAGACGGGCTGAGCGAACGCGCGGACGAATTAATACGCGTAGATAAGATACGAGCAAGATGAATACGCCAAATACGCGAAGGTTTCACAGAATGTTGATCGGCATCGGTGAATACAAAGTGTCGAGAATCGGGGTCTCGGACGTTGGAATTTAGAGTTCAATTAACTTTCAAGCTTCAAATTTTCACTCAAGGGGCACTTCATTCATTCCTCTCTATTTTCATTGATCCAATCACGCTATGGTAGAGACTCACTTGTCCAATGGACCCTGTATTGCTTGTATGGACGACATTGCATCCGAAGAAGCCGGTTGCACTGCAAGGTGAGATTCTTATCTCGTGTTTGAGATCCCATGTGCAAAAGGTCTCTGGGGAGTGTCACTATGATTGCGCAACGTCGCTGAATTAAAAATGAGCCATTTTTTTCTATACTCGGAGTTGATACATGCAGATGAATCCCGCTGATTCCGTAGCTAAAGCGGATTCGCTGTTTCGAATTGTTCTAGAATTGAAGATGATCTGATTCATGGTGTTGAAAATCTCAGGTACCCGATCGGTCTACCCTGAAGCTCTCCGCCAAGAATGGGTCCGTTCTCCAGACCCTGAAAATCCAGCGCAAATCTTTTGTGTGCGATATTCAGGGTCCAGTCCTGGTGAGATGCTGTGAGACGTGGATCAGAACACATGTTTTGCCATGAATTTTGGTTGTGCCATGCGGATTTCAATGGTTGGTTGCCGCAGTCTTTCGTACAGCGCTGTTGGTGCACCACTGTACCATGCGACGCAGCTCAGCACAATCCGAGACCATTTGAGAGTCAAGGCATTTGCAAGACTGAAATAAATCATGAAGATCTTGCCAGAGGCTTAGAATATTATTATCATAAACTTGCTTAGGCTTAAGTTTAGGGTCAAGTTTGGGCCTTGGTTTGCGTTTCCATATGAGCACAGCTTGACAATTGATGCGATTGAAGACGGCGGGCTAATTAGTTACAGCGACATGTGATAACCCTGCTCCGCCCATCCAAAGACATTGTTATGATACCCTTCGTTTCTTTTAATCCTTACTTCCCATATTCCCATCATTTACTTCTTGGCAACGGCCTTGGCGAGGTCAGCCAAAGCCTCACGGCGCTTGAACTTGGCATCCTCAATGACACCGGCATCAGCATCGCTCGAGAAGTTTCCGCTCCAGGTGACGAAAGTAGCGCCCTCGTACTTGCCCGAGGTGACGGGGTAGGCGCGCACGGTGCTGACGACAGAGGTGTAGCTGAGCGCGGGCTGCGACGAGATGACGCTGTAGGTGATGTAGTGGTCGATGGACGAGTGCTCCTCCTGCTTGACCTCAAGAACAGTACCGTCCTTGAAGGTCCACTTGACGATGTCGGTGTCGGGGGATGCGCCCTTCACCCACTCGCTGGAGGAGAGGGCGGAGTAGAACTTGGAGAAGTCTTGAAGCTTGATCAGGTGCCAGACGTCGCTGAAGGGGGCTTCGATGACGGCGGACTCGAGGACCGAGGTGGAGGTTGGGATGCGGGACATGATTGCGGTGAGCGTGGGGATGAAGTTGGATTGATTGATTGAGTTTTTGATGGGTTGATTGAAGTGAAGTGGTTGTTGTTGGGAGAAGGTAAATAGAGGGGTCACAGGAATATTTGGTGGTGGTTGCTTTAGTGTCGTCATAGGCAGCTCAGAGCTCTCTACATTGGGCAAGAGCTACACAAGCTGTGCCGTTTTGAGGAATGGGGTGCCTTAGGCAATCAATGTCGTCACCATCAATCACGCAGTTGACTGAACCATTTGGGAATATCTTCAATTCATTATTCTACAGTACTTCACTCAATTGCTCGTTCAACCGCGTCAAAATTTTCTTGAAACTTTTTTTTTTCTTCACTGGCGGGGACCTGATGGGTGGAACCTCAATTCACGATCGATAGCACCAGGGGAGGGGAGGGAAGAAAGCTTGGGGCCGTTACTCTTAGTGACAGAAATACTGAGGTACAGTGGGGACAAGTTTAGTGACTCTTGGACTAGCTATTTATGTCGCCTCAGTCTGGCGCCAGATGTTTTTCTTACTCCCTGGGACCAAGCTAGACGTTAAAGTGAAGAGGAGCCACTCAGTTACCCACCAGCTTGAATGAATGGCTTGCATTCACTGGTGTATAAAAAGTTTGATGTACGTAAAAACAATGCATGTTCTATTTCTCGAGCTACTCCAAAGTACACGCTATACATGGAGGAAGAGAAAACGTGCCTCATTCAGGCTGCCTGGCTTCTCGTTCGGCCTTTTGGCTTGCCTGTTTATGTGATCTAGTAACTGCTCTGAGCCAGTAAAACGTTCCCAGAGTGAGAGGGATGGCGAAGATGATGTACATCCACCACTGGCTGGACAAGATAAGACGTCCATTCTTGCCGTTGTCAAAGTCAAAGTTGAATATTCCCATACTGAAAATAGTCTGTGTTGCTGTCGTTAGTATCTCTTATCAAGTCCCTATTCTCGACGAAAGGGCCTTACCGCCACAAATGTCAAGGGGAGATAAAACATGGTCAGCTTGGCAATGGCAATCATGGCCTCACTATCAAGCTTCATGGCAACCCCAATCTCATTCATTCTGATGCTATCTTCCCGGTTCGCCTTAGTCAACCTCGTCGTTGCCTCGGTGCTAGCCTTGATGGCGCATTTTGTTCGGAGGCTCAGCATAGATGAAAGCTTTGTCAAAAGGCCTGGTTAGCGACACGCATGTCAAAAAGCAAGGGGAAATATAACGAGTCGTACCGTTGACAAGCAGATGTTCACTCTTCTTATACGCGTCTCTTGATAATTCTTGAAAGAAATTGCTTGTGAGCGTAGAGTCTGGAGATTCTTCTTTACATGGAGGTAGTGATGTTGAGGTATTGGCAGCAAATCTCTGCACTCTCTGTATTCACTAATGGTATCCTCAATAATTTGAATCATGCCTTCGACGAACTCCAAGATCTTCTCCATATATGGGAGGCAGATCTTGAGCTGGATCGCCGTCTCCTTGACTTTTGTCTCTTCTTCCTCTACAATCTCGTATTTGAGAGAGTTGCTATATTGCTCCTAGATACGTATGTCAGATATATGTATGATAGTAAGGAGATGACCTACCATTTCACTGATAGCTGCGGAAAAAGGATGTGCGTTCGCCCCCTGCTCCTGCAGGATGGAACTCAGCGCACAGGTGAGAAAAGAGAAGGGATCATCTCGAAGGCCCAAATTCCTTGAACTCTCTGATGTTGCAATTATTCTCTCATCAGCTGGTATGGTGCTTGAGTATACTATACGCGCCTGTTTACTCTCGGTGTTGAGGCTGAGGTAGAAAAAGGCTGAGTCTGCAAACATATGGCTAGATCCCAGTTCTGTCTCGAATCTGAGCGTAGGGAGCTCTTGGTTGTACTCGATAACGGGGTCATAGTCATCGCCCATGCGTAGATTTACTATGGGGAGATTGAACCAGATATCTATCTCATCAAATCAGCCTCCCTCTCTCATGGTACGTCCATTAGAGTGTATGGTGTTATACCGTAATGCGAATCATAGACTCGCCGTCCTAGTCCTCTGAGGACGTTGTAGTCTGACTCTGTCGAGATCCAAGGAGCGAAACCAAGACTTTGACATATCTCACGAAAGTCGCTGGTATAGACAGATGGACAGTATGCGCGGTTGCTTTGCTGCTAGACGGTTAGAAGAAAGGCCCAACGATTGATCAGGGATAAGCGCGAACAGAATATGGATGTTCCCATCATCAATGGCGGTAAGAAAAGTCTCCATTTCGTCATATTCCTTCACGAAGAAAGTTTTCATCTCAACTTCTGTTGCAGTCAGCAAAGGATCCTGAAAACAAGCGTACGTGGTGCCATCATAAAGTTGAGCATACCAACTCCATTGTAGGAAAAGCTCCGATACGTGAAAAATAGTTCATTCTTCCAATCGTCAATTTCTCGCATTCTCGCAAGGCTGTATACTCTGGGTTTGTCCATGTCGGGTGCGAAGGCAGTCGGTCTGGGTTTTCTGCTGAGGTCTTTGCTAGGACCAGCAGCTGGATTCGATACCTGAGATCGCGACATGGTGCTGATGTTCACAGATCCAGCAATCAAAATGGCACTGAACAAAAGGATTTATTGACAGTTGAAGGCGATGAAAGGATTTGAGAGTATTTAGGCGTGCAGTCTTACCTTTGGTCGCATTCGGGGTAAGCCGGCCTCACAGAATGCCTTACCACCGAACGCTGTAAGATGACGCAGAGGGAAGTAGGCTGAGCCCGGGTTGCTGAAGCACCGCATTATTGGTGGAAATTATAGGCGTTTGATATGCAGAGACACTTGCATGTCTACGCTGTGTCATTGCAAAGGGCGAAGCAGCGTGGCGAACATTTCATTGTCCAATACAGTCAATTGATGATACTGGCATCAGAATTGGCGGCCCATTCGACTATCCGCAGCATCCAACCTAAATCTCTTCAGCGCAAAGAAATTGTTCGCTCGCTCAAGTCGCCCTCTCCATCGCTTCTCCTCCCTTTGCGCTGCTCTGTCGCTGGTGACTTTGAGCCTCGAGAGCTGCGCAGCGAGAATAGCCTCATTTGCCTGCACTACCTCTCGACTGCCATTGACCGCTCGTCGATGCGCGATCTCCATACCCAGTTCTATAGGCGCTGAAGGGTCTAAACGTTTCTGATCTGCTGCCTCCCGACGACCAACGCGAGGTTCTTCATGTTTACGATGAGAGATGATTCTTCCAGAAGGTAGTCTCACCGGATCACTTGTATCCCGCTTTCTACCCCCCAAAGCATCTCCGCATCGTGGTATCTCGTAGAATTCTTCTGTCTCTGGTGAGATGTCAAATCGGGAGTGGCCTTTGGCTAGCATGTGATGCTGGATGCCCTCAACTGTACTCCGACGGGTACCGCAGCAGATGCATTCTCTGTACGTGTTGATGACGAAGTGAAGATAGGAAACTAGCGTTTCGAGATCGACTGCTAAGAAATCTTGGAAGGGAATATTGAAGCCATGCGCTATGGAAATATGTTTCATGCTCTCGTCTAAAGTTGAAGAGTCTTTGGTGCAGAAGAGGCAGTGACCGGGGACGAACTCCGTCGCCACGAGTTCCTGGTCTTCCTCCAAATCATCCTCTTCAGCGTCACTTTCGGACTCCAGGACATCGACTTCAAACTCGCCTCCTGTCTGTCTTGAAGACGAAAACAATTTAGAAGAAGAATTTGGCGTCGACGACACTGCAATACCATGGACTTTCTCTTGTAGCTTTTGAACACTTCAAGCGACGGTTAGCTTTCGCATGTGCTGTGGTAGAGGGAGAAATACTCACTGCCCGTCGCTTTTGACATGGGCTTTCCATGTATCTAGTCCTCGCAGGTCGATGTTGCATAGTCTACAGACTGAAGGAGTCTGTGAGACTCCAAGTGTCTGCTGCTGATCGCTGTCAACAACACTTGTGTCTGCCATAGTCAATTATCTGGTCTTGCGAGTTGTGCTTGGGATGGACTATTAGTTCGGCCGGGTTCGAGATGCTTGATACAAAAGGATAGACTAAATAACAACATGTTTGAAGCGGTTAGTGAGTTTATATATTAGGTCCTACGTAGGGTATTGGCGTGACGAGTCGAACTGGCGATGCCCGTTTCGGTCATTTGTGGCGATGCTCACCGGGCTTGCGGACCCGGGCCTCCGTGGGTCCGGTCAGGCATAACGATACAAACTACATCTGGTATAATTGAAGAACTGCCTACTCAAGAATCACCATTCTCCAATCAATATCCAACTTCACCCAGTCCTCCTCCTTCATTACACCAAGGCCAATCCGACTCCAAACTCCCGACCCAGGTATCTTTTCCTCAACAGCCATGACGTTCAGCTTGACCACCTCATCATCACCTTCATAAAACCCATAGTACCTCGAAATGACAATGAGACTGATCGTATGACTTGTCGCAACAGGCTTTCGTCTCAAGAAGTTCATTACCTTGCTCTCGGCCGGATCGCTATCTTCCTTCAAGGCTTCTTCAAAACGATAGTAAGATTTCTTCATGAATGGCGATGAAAGTTTCAACTCAAGTTTGACTTGCCCGTCGGATGTCACCATATGTATGCCGTCTCTATTAGTGATTTGGATGGAAATGTTGGCGTGGCTCGTGTAGAACACTATCCTTCCTGTGTCATAAGGCTCAGGTTGGTGAGATTTATCGACTGTTAGTGATTCCAATTCCGAAGCCAGAGAGAGATGATCCGTCTTTATCGGGCCAGCTACTTTGGTATCGCCGATCCAATCGTGGTCGGACTTCTCAGTAGACTTAGACACGACTTCGTCATTCTTTCCGTAATCATTCACTCTCCTCAGCGAAGTGCCCTTGATCAAAGAAACACTACCATCACTCATCAACGAGTAGAACGCCAGCAGCGACTTCATCTCTCCGACCCCCCTCTTACTGTAATCCTCACCGATGCGAAGACTCGAACTACCTCCGATGAACCCTGTCCAACCGAGCCAAGACCAGCTGGGATATGGCACGCTGCGCGATGATCCACCAGAAACATAAGTATAAGTCTCATCTCGTCTATCCTGCCCATACTTCCATGTAAGCGCTTGATCAAATGTGCTAGCGTTCAGACCCCAGTGAATCTTCTCATTGTTCAAATGCTCAAACCGACGAATGATTCCAAGAAAGGCGGGTAGGACATCAGAAGGGTAAGTGAACTTTCGCTCAGAGAATTGTGTGATGTAAGTATCGAAGCTCTCTAAAGAGAATTTAGCTTCGTTGTCGTCCCATTCATCGTAACATCCAAATGAATAGGATCTTGCAAAGGCTGTTGATCCGGGGATGTCAAGAAGTGATTCTTCCTCCCATGTCGTACCATCGCAACACCAGTAAACTTGCTTGTTGGTGAAGATGAGTGAGCGTCTAGACAGAAGTCGCTCTTGAAACGTCCAGCCTCTGGTGTTCCATGTCGAGAATTGAAGGGTATCTTCTTCGGATAGAGTGACGAGCGGCGTGATGTGCAGCCCACTTGATGAGACCTTGACTTGCCGCTGAAATACATCCCGTGGATTGCTAGGGAGTCCTGCGAGTCCAGAAGTTGAATCTTCACCACAGGCAGCTAGTATCGTAAAGAGCGCCTTGGAGTAGATCAGATCCATCCGTGCGATCTGATGACCAAGATCTGCAGGGTCATCTTGCACAATACACAGGGCATCAACCCAGAGGAACCTCTCGCCGACCTGTTCCGTGAAATGCATTGCATCTTTGATGGTTTGAGGCACGTAGATCTCGCTCAGACTGTTGGGCTGCTGAAGCCGTGATAGGTTCTCACGAGTTAACCGTCTCTCAAAGCGCGATTGTTTCGCCTGTTCGCTAGATCCCCAGACATAGCTGAGAGCAACGTAGCGCATGGTTGGGAGAAGGTCAACGATTCTACATTCCTTGACATCGATCACTCGACATCTGTCAGGCCATTCAGCATCGCTATCGCTTAGCCACTTTGGTTTCCGACAGTCTTCTCCATGCTGGTCTTCGCATTGCTTGATCCAGCGCTGAGGAATGGTGAGGTCTAGTAAAGACCCTATCATCCGACCAGTACCGTCAAGTAGAATATCGTTGCTTACAGTTTGGCTCTCTTTTGACGGCCAAACGGCTTGTAAAGTGATCGAGTTGGCGAGTATAGCCAGCCAGGGACATGGTTCTAACCTGAGCAGAACACGATTCACGCCTCCAGTCTCTGGATCAAGGCGATCCTCTGAATCCGGCAGAATTCTGTCCGAGGAGAAATTTCGCGATTCAAGATAACATTTGATCGGCTCATCATTGACTGTAAGTCGCAGCCCATGTATCTTGACTTCCTCGTGGATTTCAGGCTCCTCGCCGGGGACTTCACTTCTGAAGTCAGGATGTTTCGTCGAGCAGCCGTAGGGCGCACGTATGTATCGTTGGCGATGGGCTTCGATGATAAGATTGCAGACATCGCATTCTACAGAGCGATCCAGAATTTCCTGTAGTGTCCCCAGGCAAGGATCCGGAGGCGGTCTGTGGCTGGGATTGAATGGAACAGGATCTGGAAAGAAGAGCTTGTAAAAATCGATGGCGGCGCAGGCCGAGCAAAGCCTGGGGAATTTGTCACTCATCTCGTCTTGTACTTGTTGATCAATGCAAGAGAAGAGGCCGTTTAATTTTGGCTGTTTTACAATGCGGGGATTTAATTGCATGAAATACTGTAGGGCTGAATGTCAGCAGGCAGATGAGATGGGGTTGTTGAGTGGCGCAGCTGGCGTTAGTGTAGCAGATAAGGCGGTAGCTCCAAAGGGCTGACTTAAAGGCTGAGACTGACTGGGGCCATATTACTATCGCTGTCACAAGTGATGAACGAGAACGTAGATAAGAATTGAGTCGTGATTCAACCGTAAATTTGGTCCGAGTACCCCCAGAAGATACCTTCACTCAGACACCATGGCTCGTTTTACTCTGACTTGATGTACTCAGCAATGTTGGGTCGAGCCTCAAAAACCTCCTTGAACTTGAGAAGCACATCAGGAATTTTAGACTAGCATCCCGTCAGTCTTAGTTAACTATTACCAATTTGTCCAGGGAGAGGCAACTTACAGGGATGGTTTTGGTTCGTGTATCGTTGTCAATGGACTGGTAGATTGCAAAGTCGGTGTAGCTGACTTCATCACCGAGAAGGTAAGGGCCCTCGCGGTCAGAGTAGTACTTAGCAATGAGATCGTAGTACTTGGGGAGGAATTCGTTCTTGTACTCGTCGGTTGCGCCTTTGAGATTGGCAACCCATTGGGACTGTATTTCAGTTAGAGCTTGCACGATGAATGGTGGAATTGGTGCTCATACTCTCCAATCGACGTAGATGTCGGAGACGGCATCTACCAAGTACTTGTCCTCATTCGTCTGACCGTCATACTTGCCGAGATCGCGAGAGAGGAAGCGAAGAGTCGGGATATGCTATTAAATATATTAGCATGCTGTTTAGAGTTGAAGAAGGAGTTTATAAACCTGAGTGAGAATGAGGCCCTTGTACTCAAGCGAAGGAAGGCTTCCAGTGCGGGTAATGCCTTGTTCTTTCAGCTTCTGGCTGGTCTCTGGCCAGGTATCAGGGTATTTATAACGCTTCTCCTCAAAGTCAATGCCAGCATCCTTCAAGAACAGCCTATCAATTGGTTAGTCCAAGAGCACCTGGTTATTCCAATGCGCGCTGGCATGTGCGACATAATACTCACTTGACAACTTCTCCGCGGCCAAGCTTGCCAATGGCGAGGTAGTGGTAAACGACTGAGTCTGAAGACATTACGGCTGAGTATATCAAGTAAAACGGGGTAATATGGGAATTTAATCGATTGCTGCTCTATTACTGTTGGTGATGAAGCAAATAGTGACACGACGACTCCCAACCCTTTTTATAATGCATCATGGATCACAGCGCCCTTCTGTCGGCAGAATCTCGGCTGCAGTCAGCGTTTTGGAATCAAGCAATTACGTGATCAATGAGGCGCATCTTACTGGTGATTCCAAACTGTGCATCAAGCATGTCAGCGGGCTAGACTAAGGTGTCCGAAAAGGTTCGCCAAAAGAGGGGATTGCATGACGCTGATCAGGACATGTCATTGTTAAGCTCCGAAATGATTCGGAGATGTGTCCTGACTACGAGAGCACGAAGGTGGCCGCCGGCAATTGAACAGGTAACTAGTGCCAATGGATATTAAATTGCCGGACAGCTAGTGTCAAGAATGTCCAAGTCATCACAGGTCTCATACCTCGTGCAATCGTCTAATAAGTGTCCTCATACTCGTAACAAAGGAGACCCTTCTTGATATGCATGACATCTTTGACCTTGGCCTTGAGCTTGACGGTCTCGCCAACAAAGATGCCATGGTTAAGAGTAAAGTTGCCAGCAACCTCGAAGTTGACAAAGATGTCTTTCTCGCGCTTCTTCAGATCGCGAATTTGCCATGACCATCAGAAGCGATCAACGTTGGCATGATGGACCCAGAAGAAAGGATCAGCGGCTATCAGAGTCAGGGCATCAAGCATGGCAGATGATGAGAGTGAGAAGCAGTCCAAAAAGACGTGACATTAACCATGGTGTAAACCTCAAGATAACCGCGCAGCAATATGCAGGGGGAGTATCAGATGCAACTAGTCATTCAGAAGGCTCGATACGAGTGATCGACAAGAGAGAGGAACAGGAACGCTCCTTTGTATGTTACGACTTTCTTTGCCTCAATCTAAAGGTTTTACGAGACTGGATCTCGTTACTGAAGAGTACCTGCAGTATGACATTGCAGATGCTGCTACATGCCCGTTGGTTGAACGCCCGGCAAAAGACCCTGTGAGATTCCCTGTTAAGCAATGGATCCGGGGCCTCGGAACATCGCGGATCACCCTTACCTGCGAGATAAACTTGGTCCCAAGGCTGGCGGATTTCCACGACCCGCGCCGCAGAATCTACACAATCTGCAGGTTAAAGGCATCGTGAGGGGAGCATGTTTAGTTAGCTTCGTTTGAGTGATTCCCTGATGATCCGATTCTTCTTTTGCTAGCTCCACTATACTGTAACGGTCAATGATCATCTACAAGTCAAAAGTGCCTGGAGGCACATATGCCTGTTGGTTCTGGGTAAATTGAAAGGGTTGTTGTTAGTCAAATTACACTGCATGGCTTGGCGTAAGCTCCCTCTCCTCACTTCCCCTCTCCGTCCACGATCCCGACGTCAAGGATCCTTGCGCCGTGCGCATTGTCGTGATATTTCGTTCGTCTCTTGGCTTACCCATTTCGTAGACCTTTCCCTCCAAAGGAATAGCATCGTTGCTGCCACCCGCAGCGAAAGGATCCTCATCTCCACTGTAGATATTCCTTCTCGAGTTTACCGCTGATTTGTTCAAAACTCGTGACTGTCTTGCGCTCTGTCTAACGTCGTGATACCGATTTCCGTAGCCTGGGCGACCGGCTGACGTACCTGATAGCGTCCAGCCCATTCTGTGCAAAGCGCTTTGAACGAGGGGCTTGAGAAATGGCGCAGAGGATGCGATCATGATGAGGATTTGCTCAGGGCTGTCCGGGTCGCGATGGAGTTTGTGAGTGCCCATGCATCCTTCGCCATGCCGAATCCTTTGACAAGGGTTGCTTTCACGATGAAGCCGACGCTCGCAAACATGCCCAGACCCATAAGTGCGTCAACAAGGATCTTCTCCTTCAGCGAGCTTTTAAGCTTCCAGAGGAAGAGTGTCGGTGCTAACGATAGCATAATGTCTGTTGCAATGTTCATACCAGACCCAATGTTGAACATGATGTGAATGCCAGGTTGGGGAAGGCAGCTTGCTCCTTGTACTGTTTCCAGCACTGATACATCCCAAGATGCTTCGAGAGGTCGGCATTGAAGAAGGATGAAGAATGTGTTTGCGACTCCGTAGGCTATCAAGATGCGAAGCAAAAGATGCGCCGCCATAATACAGTTGACTGGATTCGATGCTGACTTTGATAAACATCATGGAAACGCCCCAGATGGAAATCGCAAGAAATGTGTATTTTCGTGACTAAGTCACTTGAGATTCGATTATGAGTCATGGTGATGTGTACATCTGCGATATGAGGAATCCAAAATCGACGACAGCTGCGCACTGGATCAAATAACCGTCAGTCATAGGCCTCCAGAAAGAATAGAAATAACCAACTTACCACTCCAATCGTCATACTATAGTCCTCCCAACCCACCCTCCAAACCGGGTTTACTCTCAGCCATATCCTCGCTACAAACATAGCCAACGCAATAGCAAGAAGGGGTGATGTTATCCCCAAATGTGCAACCGCAAGATTGACAGCTCGTTGGGAGACGGGGAAGAAGGGACTCCCATCGGTGGGAGGGTTTGAACTTAGCATCCATGAATATAACAGTATATCAGTTATTTAAAACATGAAAGGAAATACCCTAGAAGGGGATGCAGATATTCAAAACAACACATCAACTTCTCCTTCAGCTCCTTGGGAATGTAATGCATCCTCTTTCGCATTGATCACCAAGTGGACTCAAGCTCGCAATTGTTGCCTTACAAGTTCAGACGAATCGCTTACACTCCAGCGGTTTTGACATCTCAGCTCCGCAATGAAACGGTGATACATGAACCCTAGTCAAGTCTATTTCCATGATCTGATAAATATAGCAAGGCCCTATAAACTCAAATGTCGTTCAGTAACCACTGCAATACCTCCACAGGGGTCGTGCATTTTTCGGTCCTATCCCCACTCCAAGTAGGTATCATTGAATGAAACAGAACTGCTTCATTCCTGCAAACGCCGCAGGTTTACATACATTACTTTTCGTGCACTGCAACCAAAGTAATAAACGTTTGATCGGACCGAACTTGAGTTCATATTCGGCAGTCAGCCTTACGGTTGATGGGCTTGGCCGGTTGGTAAGGTTATTTGAGCCGCAGTGGCGATTTATATATCTAGTCGATGTCTCGTAAGTACGGGCCGCATTGGAAATCAATATGCTTCGAAGGATCATGATTCGTTAAGCTATGGGCTGCAATGATTACAACTACAACATCATCAAAGACACAAGGCGAGTAGTTGGTCAGAATCAAGTTGGTCAATGTCATGAAATTCCTTAATTATGCCTTCTCAGAAAAGCTGATCTGGTAACTCATATCTAAACTAGAAGAATACAAAAAGACAACGCTTCATTAACAGAAATACCGGTAAGCCCTCTTCCACAAAGGCCAGGTAACACGCGCCTCCCTTTCCTGGTCACTCATCAAATGAACACGATAATAACGTCGTCCAGTCTGGATGTCAATATCATCCAAAGCCACAAAGTTTGTCCTGTACCAAAGCTTGTGTCCAAGGTACATGATCAGGACAATGGGAACAGCCATGAGGTTAAGGAAAATATTCTGCACAATATCGTTTGTGCTCTCGTTCTGCTTGTGATCAACAGGATCGACGGCTACCCAGACTTGACTCAACAAGACAAGAACGTAGCCAGCCAGAGCAAACCAGGAGCCGTATGTGCCGGGTCGTGAGCGGAATGGTAGTTGCTCGAGGGTGTGTGCCGCATGTGCCCATGCGTTGCGGAAGCGGATATGAGTGAGACAGATGCTGCCCCAGGTGAAGAGCGTTGCAAGAGAACTGATGGATAGCAACCAGTTGAAGACGACATCGTGAGCCTTCAAATCAGCGATGAAAGCCAAAAGCCCAATACAGCAAGAAAAGAGAATAGCAGCCAAAGGTCGACCCTGCTTATCAACATAGGAGAAGATAGCCGGTGCCATAGACTGATCAGCAAGAGCAGCGAGTGTTCGCGAAGAACCAAAGACGGAGGAATTGCCAACGCTGATAACAGCGATGAGAATAACAGCGTTCATAACACTAGGCAGCACAGTAGTTCCAGCAGTTTCGATAGCGACGACAAAAGGTGATGCCGCAGAGTTAGAGGAGCTAGCGTCCAAGATTCTCGGGTCGTCGTGAGGAACAAGAAGGCTGACGAGCATCAGGGCTACGATGTAAAAGAGGGTGATGCGCCAGAAGACCTGCTTGATGGCGCTGGGGAGGGATTTGCGAGGGTTGGCTGTTTCTGCTGCTGCGAGGCCAATGAGTTCGGTGCCGGTGAAGGAGAAGCATGATGTTACGAGGACGGAACAGAAGCCTTTGAAGCCGTTGTTGAATAAGCCAGGGTCGATCCAATAGCGGCCTCCGATGTAGCCAGAAGTAGGTTCACCTCCTATGTTGATAACAATTCCAAGGAGGCTATATTTGTTAGTCGCTAGACTTCTTAGATTCTGAGAGAGTAGTGGGGAAGGCTTACATGAAGGCTACGATCGCAGTGACCTTGATGATGGAGAAGACGAATTCAGCTTCACCATACGCTTTGACACCAAACAAGTTGATGATGAAAATGGCTGCTAGGAAAATGGCAACAAAAACGGATTTGGAGATGTCTTCGTTCCAGTAAGTGATTGTGAATGCGCCAGCGATGATCTCAAGAGGAAGAGTGAAGAGCCATTGAAGACAGTAGCTACGCAGGTTAGCGATGCTCTTGTGAGTGAGTGAGTGAGTGAGTGAGTGAGACTTACTTCCATCCCATAGAAAACCCCCAGGAAGGATCTAGAAAGCGAGTCGAGAAGGCAGAGAATGAACCGGCGATGGGGAAAATGACACAGAGCTCGGCGAGCGATTGCATGGTGCAGTATTGAAGTGCGCCGATGACGATGTATGAGAGGAGAACACTTCCTGGACCACCTTGATGAAGAGCACTGCCAGAAGTGATGAACAAACCGGTACCTATCACATGTTAGCACGCCTCTCACGATCACCACTGACTTTCACGTACCGATAGCACCGCCAAAAGCAATCATCTGCAAATGTCTACCCTTCAATTCCCTCGCCAGCGCGGACGTAGCAGTCTTTGCATTGGCCGCACGAATATCGAAATATCGATCCCCCGGAACATGAGGCTTCGGTTCAGAGTGATACCCGCCCTTATCCCAGCCCTTCTTCAACTTTCTCCTGTCCGCTCTTCTGAATCCATCGAGCCAGTCATTCTGCTCCTTGTCATCTTCCAGCTTCGGCGCTGAGATGGCCCATGTTGTTGTGCTTTCATCCTTGTGCGAGGCATTGCTCATGTTTCTCATCTCAATGATCTCGACATCGCGAGTGAGTGCCACTTCGACTTTGATGTCGGTGGTCTTGGGTTGATCATGTGACATTTTGAGGGTAGGTTATTATGTTATGAAAACGAGAGGATCGTGGGTGAAAAAACACAAAAAAGGCGCCAAGCCTTAATTGATGTGGTGGAGTCAGATCAGATCAGATGCAGGTAACAATTATGTAAAAAAAGACAAATAACGTGGGAATTATGGTCTGGTCCGTGAGCCGCATGTCATCGCAAAAGTACTGTACGTGCGGTTAAGAGAGACAAAAAAAGAGGGAAGAAAGAAGCAAGTGATCGACACGATTTGACGGGGAAGGCCACTAGATAAAAACAAGATGCAGATGCAATGCACAAGAGAAAAAAAAGCACGGGCGAAGGAATGAAAAGCGCAAGCAAGGCACGGGAGGCGAAAGGGGAACTTCGGCCACTTCGGGTGCAATGAGGGGACAGGATCCTCTTTCTGGGCACTGGCCCGATGAAACTGTGGTGGCCAGCCCCTGGCCTGACGGGGCGCTTTCAACTAACTAGACTAATCTGCTTTGAGAGTCGACAGCGTCAAGTGGCGTGCCTCCAGGCCAAGACTTTGACATGTCGGGATTGGCTACTTCAGAGTCCAGCATTCGAGAGGCTTTTTTTATCGCTAACTACAGGCTCAGGGAGAGGTAGAGGCCAGAGAAGGAAGGTGATTCATGCTACCGCGTGGCAGAGGAGGGGAGGGGGGAGGGGAGGAGGTAAGGTCAGGGGTTTGTCAAAGTCTAGACCCTGACGAGTGAGGGACCACGATTTGAATGCTCCGTGACAGTGACAGGCGTGATACAAGAAGGGGTCTCGTCTCTGAGCCAGTCATTCTCTGTACGTGATAGGTTTGTCACCCAGTAACATTTCGCAAATCAGCCTTATCACTCTCACCTAAGATCTCCCCTCCCCCTCCCCTCTCCACTCACTCACTCTCTTCGTCGACCTCTTCAACACTAACTAGGTAACCTGTCTAACCTGCACTATCGAATAGCGCTCCGAGTTCGGCAATGAACTTTGGCGCCATCACGGTCTAGTCCGGGCCAAGAACAGAAATGTCGCCCAGATCCCTTTTCTGGAATGATGCCGCCCAGAAGCCAAGAACTCTATTTACGTAGGTCTTTTACATATCCAAACGCAACATGACTTGGCTCGATTAATTAATTTAATCTACCCAAAACCACGTGGTTGTGGATGCCAATCAAACTGCTTAGCACGCCGCACGCGCACACGACTCCTTCGTCCAATTTGATCAAGCCCGCAGCTGCTGAAGACACGGTAACGTCGCAAATACCAGCTAGTAATTGGAGCTTGCTGGCTTGTTTCTTACTGGTCTTATGTCAGATGCGGCGCAGGATTTACACGTGAAAAAAGTAAATGAATACTCACAAGAGCAATTGCTTTTCTGGGACTTGATTGGGGAGGTTCAATTGGTACAGGGAGTATATCTGCGCGACGATCCCGCAGACGCCAGCGGCAAACCATAGCCGAAACGCCCTGATCTCCAACCGTCTTGCACCTTTCCAGGGGATAAAGCCGATGCTATTGAAGATAGTCGCGTTATCAAACGTCAGGTATACCGCTATCAGCAGCTGTCGAATGACCGTGACGTATGCTAGGAAATAGTCCTGGTGCTTCCGCGTTAGTGCTCGGGCGGCGCAATTGAACTGCTGGACGAATCTGCCGGTCCGGAGAATCTTTGCCGTCAGTGCTAGTTGTTTCATCAGGAGCTGCCATCGCTGGATTGAGGCTATCGGGGCGTCGTTTCGGCCGAGAAGCCAGGTGGTCGTGCGGGATGAGAAGATGAGGAGTTTGAGGAGGATGTCGCGCTCGGCGGTGGTGAAGCTGAAGTTTGAGGTGGTGGTTGTTACATTTTTTGTCATTTTGCGCGCTGCGGAATGAGGGTGAAACTGTAAGGTGAGGATGGTGAGGGTGAGGTGAAGCAGAGGCGGTGAACTTGCTGGGGTTGTGATACGCCAATAGGGTCGAGTAGCACGTCACCTCTTTGGGATGCGGAGAGCGTATTCTAGCGAGTCAACTCGACGATGTTCTCGAATATGAAAAAAGATGCCGAGGCTCGATGATAAGAAGATTTGGGATTAACCTCATCGCAGATTGACGATAGTGGGTCATAACTGAAAATGGGAGACATCCGGACCTCGCAAGTTCGACCCAATGATTAGACGAGTATCAACTAATTGACGGGGCACTTTTACGAGCATCAAGTCTCCAGTATATGTCTCACTATATCTTGGGACGAAGCTCATTGCACACAATACTAATTTGAGCGTTGTAGCGCATAACGACACTTCTGTCACCAAACTCTAGGGTATTTTTCGCTTAAAGCTTCAACGGTTATCTTGACCCTACCTTGAGAAACAATCGAAACCCCTTGAAATTTACCACTTATGACAAGAACAAACAAGTGGGATGACTCATCTTGTCTCTCGATGCATTATTGTCCAGAATGTAACTACTGTGTATCTGCCCTGACAGCAACAGAGACCATCGAACACTCATGCTCGACGTGGGAATCAACCTCGGATCAAACACCAAAAGCAGCACGCCACATCCGCAGATAGGAAAAGACGTTCTATTTCCATCAGTCATATATCACATAATATCACGGCATCTATAGTCGAAACATCGCGAACTCATTGCTCTATCAAGTCTCCTCCGTATCTTCATGATAGCGGAAGCGGACTTCGGCGGCTTCAGACGCATCGAGACCACTGTATCCGGCTCCACCTGCCACGAGCCGAGGCTCGGTCGCCAACCCAATAGCTTGGGTACAGCGCGGAATTGCAGCGCGAAATTCCACAATCATGGTGAAGCACGATTCGAGACATTGGCGGTCTTATTCCCGTATCTTGCGGCAGTGGCTGAAACTTGCCAAGGCGAGAGCCTAAGGCATGAAAAACACGTTAGATTCCGTTTGCATTTAAGCTTACAACGATCGACAAGGCAGACAGACACGTGAGTAGGAAGAGTCGCAAGATCTATACGGATAATTGGTAGGTTGATTACTTATTGTGTTCCATTATTAGACGCGTCGGGAAATAAAGGATGTGATCGCGTCTTACATGCATGGAAGATCATCGTGCTGATTGGTCCGCTCGGTTTTTGATACAGTCATTGTGGATGATCGCTGATCCTCTTTTGAGGCTGCCGAGGGGGCCATTTAAAGAGAACAGCAGTCAAAATTACAATTATTTTTGGGAAGTAGATAGTGAATTATCATATCGGCACTTCAAAGACATATCTAAAGTGATGGAATTGACGTGGCGCAGAGGCATGACAAGTCCGAGTCCGACGGAGAAGGCTGACATCCGAACATCACAGTCCACTCAGCATCCATTGATCAACAAACATGTCACCGATCGTCTCAGATCCTACCCAATCATCGGCCTCTTCCCATCCCTAACGAGATTATACCCACAGTAAGCCGCCAAGATGCCGTCCTCATTGGCAAGACTACCAGCTCAGCCCTACCCATCAACCGGTTTCCTTCTGATCCTCCTTTCTTTCTCTTCTCAACTTTAATTCAAGCTTGAAATTTCTTTCCCGTGTACAATTTGTTTACTCTTTCGACTCCACTCGCTATCATGTCGGACCTCAAGCCTGCGACTGACATCGACTCCAACGTCTGGTATCAGTTGTCCGAGTTGGCTGTTGACGACAATGATGGGGCCTTGAAGTCCATGCTTCAGCCTACCGCGCCAGGAGGCGATTTGAGAGTCTGGGACGCCAATAAGCAGTCATACTGGCAGTTTGTATGCTTCCCCACTCGCGACATGAGAATAGACGCTGACACCGTGTAGCAAAAGATAGGAAACGAGCCCGGCCGCTACCAAATCCGATGCTCTGACACGACCGTCAAGAAACAATTATCCGTATGCTACCGGCCGGAAGTAATCAACGAGAAACTCCGTACAAGGCCGTGCTTGATGCCCATTGAAGACAGCGAAATGCAACAATGGGATATCTCGCTATGGGACTCTGATACATATCGATTGACGAATGTCAAGAACGGCACGAAGTGGAACTTGGATTGTATTCCTAATGGACCGGTTATCTTGAGCTCTGACCTTGAGGGGGAACAACCGCGGCAGCATTGGTTAATGAGTAGTGTTGGGCAGGTTAATAATGAGATGTACTCTACGGTGTACACTGCGGTAAGCCAATCAACTGCAACATACGTGACCACCGTGCTGACCGAAGTCATAGCCGCCTGAGTCGACGGGTGAAAGCACCGCTACGGCTGGCACAACAGGGTCCGACTCAACAGCTACCACTGCTACTTCAAACTCAACCAGTGACCCCAGCAACACAAGTAGTGAGAGCAACGACGGTGGCAGTGGCAGCAGTGGTCTCTCAACCGGCGCAGTCGCAGGCATATCCGTCGGCATTACCCTAGGCGTCGTCGCACTCGCACTCACAGCATTCTTCTTCTGGCGCCGCAACAAGCGCAATTATCAAGTCGCCGGCACCGGCTCACCAGACTCTCCCGGAACACCCGACAGTTCTCCCATGGCTGTGTCGCCGAACCCGGCATACAGCTCTGTTTACTCAGCTGAGAAGAACAATGCTTCGCTGGCGGCTGAGATGATGCATGAGCAAAGACCTGTTGAGTTATCGTCTGGCCAGCATCAGAGACATGAGTTGGCATAGATGAGGCATGGATTGGAGTTACATTCACTGTACATATCACAGCAAAGTATTCCAGCGAGGCGCATGATTTTCTGATACCATCATTATACAATACACAATCAGTCACTATTTACCTGGCTACCAGAAACAAGAGCCCTTGGCGAAACAATTAAAATGCAAGTAATAAAAATGAGATCATTGCAATAATATGTGGGAAGTGCAAAAGAAAGGTCTCGGAGGGAGTCGAACCCTCGCTGGCGGAATCAGAATCCGCAGTCATAACCGTTAGACCACGAAACCATTAAAGGTAGGACCTTGCTTGCTGGAAGCGGAGAACTCAATTGGCATCTAAGTTCGCTACCCTACACTAGTCTGCATCGGCCCACAAAACCAGACAACGGATGCTTTCGCTGTCGAGGTTTGTTCGATCCTGGATTAGTTTTGGCTGTTCGTCACATGATACCGTCTTAGTGTACGACTTGGAAGTATTACATTTAGAGGATCTACATGTGGCCGCAGATAAGAGCTGGAATCTAATACGACTTTGCCCCAAGAGTCTTGATTGCATATTGGCGGAAGGAGTCCATATTCGGCCGGGCTATGAACTATTCACAGAGTATAGTTCGAAGTATGTAAAGCGTCAGGAGATACAGAATGAGTTTTCATGACTCCGAAGACGACAGAACGATACAAAGACGCAGGAAAGGGGTTAATTGCACAAAATGTCGTTTTACACCAGAAAATAGAATAAGAAACTTTGGTATATCATGTATTGTGTGAAGACTGCCAGGAACATCCATAAATGGGAATCCATATCGGTGCCTTGTAAAAGAATTCAAAGCTCTCGTTATCTGCCCAGCCTAACTGACCAACACCCGAACATAGTTGCCTCCCAATCTCTCTCTCCGTCGTATTTTAGCATCTCTCCTTAGATATAAGTCTTGAGAAGAGAGTTGTAGTACGAATAACCAGTACCGCTGGGAGGCTCAAAGCTGAACATGTAGTCCGCCCACCAAGGACCAGCAGCCCACCAGGTGACACCCTTCCAAACATCAGAGTTCTCCTTGAGATAGTCCAGCATGTTCTTGACAGCAGTCTTGCAGGTGTCGTTAGGACCGCCAGCGACTTCACCGATCATGCCGATCTTCTTGTTCTTCCTCAACCACTCGGTGGCAGCCTTGAGGCGCTCGACTCCAATGGTGGTAGAGACACAGTTGGGTGAAGTTCCGGAGCTATCAGAGTCGAGGTACTGGTGCATCTCGTACACGATCTTGTCAAGAGGGTCGGTGAGAGCCTGGTGATATTAGCTACGGGGATCAATACAGAAAGAGGGGGAATGCATACCTTCATGTTGTCGTTGACATCAGGCCAAGACCAAGCACCAGACCACTGGTTACCCTCAACAAAGATAGTCTGAGTAGCGCCAGCATCACGAATACCGTTGATGGCGGCCTGGTTCAAGTTCAGAACAAGAGTCTGATCCATCGTATTGTACTCATTGTTAGTGTCAAAGATGATCTTGCTGTTGCTCTTGAACTGGGTAGCAAAGTTCTTCCACCAGGTCTGGAAGTCAGAAGTGGAAGTGATGATCTTGTTGAAGTAGCGGCCGTAGTTGTGAGGGTCGAGAATGACGTTGGCGCCCTTGCCGGTGATGTGGTCCACGATTGTGGTGAGGTTCTTCATGTAAGCGGTGTCAAAGGGCCCGGTCATGGAGCTGGGGTTTGCGCGCTCCATGCGAAGCTGAACGCGGAAGGCGTTGTAGCCCTGAGAGATAAGAGTCTACACCATGTCAGTAATCTTTTCTCCATTCCATTGTTTCTGACTTACATCAACGGCAGAGGGATCAGGAAAGATGAAGTCCTTTCCCCAAGTTCCAGGCAAATTGCCCTCGCCAAACTCACCACCCGCCTCATTAGTACCAAACCAGAGAAACTTTCCGTTTCCAGGTGTACCAGTAGGTGTGCTACCGCCACCAGTAGTGGTCTTGAGGGTAGTAGTAGGCTCCTCAGCAGTGCCGGGGATGCACTGGCTGTACCACTCATTGATGACGCTGCACTTGTAGCCGGAGACGCAGGTCTTTGAGCCAGTCCAGCCGTTTCCACCGCATTGGGCCCAGGCGCCGCTTTGGGCGACTGAAAGGCCGGTGAAGAGGCTGAGAGCGAGGAGGGACTTCATGATGCTGGTTGATTTGAATGCACTTGTCAACTGAGGAGTTTGATGAGTTGCGGGATTCATGAATCTTTTATATCTGACTTACCAGGGGTAGGAAATTGGTTCTTAGCCATATCGGGAGTATATCTTTCGACGATGTCGGAATTTGTTGCTCGACATCCGTCGAACCATAACTGGCGTCACTAAGATGAGCAAACTGTCAATCTTCCCGCAAAAAGCCAACTAACGGCCCGCGATCCGTAGCATTCTCCGGAGTTTTCACCCGCCAAGCCTCGGATAGTCCATTGAACAGTCATCTTGAGTATCCGGAAGGCTTCTCCATCCGGGAATTGTCACTGAACCGATCCGTAACTGACCACGGAAGACGTGACTCCGCGCTATGGACATCACGGGCACATGACCAATTTTAAAAGTGCGACTAAGTGGCATATACCAGCCTGGTAAAGTAAGGAGACATTGCCGTGTTTCTGGAGTCGAATCGTGGCATTGTGTGGGGATCGGAGGTTGGTCCTCCGAGGCTGTTTTGAGATTGGAGTGATGCTCGGGTCTTCGGAGACAAGGCCCACGGATCCGTCATTGAAGGATTAATTTTGATAACACATTTCGAAAGAAATTAATTGGAGAAGTATACCGTCGCGAATGATACTTATTGCAAGTTCAAGATTGCTGTATTGTCGACTACTGCGATGGCTTGTAGTGTAAGATTGTAAAGACCGCGTCACTTGCCGACTTTCACTTCAATCAAACCCAGGTGTATTCAAAGCGGGGCTCAAGGAATTCGAGAACCCCTTCGGTTTTCAAAATTTGACATTTATTTGTTACTGTGGAGGAGGCTTGTCTGTTCCGGTTTCGCTCTGTGAATATGCGATTGCAAATGCGATATCAAAGGCGCAATTCTAGATAGATTGGAGACAAAACTTGAGAGAATGGCTGAATATCATTTATAGTATCAATAGGTGAGTCAACAGAAGCTCCTAAGATGCCACGTTCAAAACTGTCTTATTCGTAGGCACAGATCGAGCTCTAAGCGACTGCTTGTTGACATCGAGTAGTTCAGTATCTCTTACGCCGCAAAGAAGCTCATGTCTTAGAAAATGACTTCGAGTCTTTTCATCTAATAAATATCAACAGGAAGGGAACAGTCTAACATCGTTATATTCATATTGCCATGTCTTTTCACCGTTGTCACTTAGAGTGTAGTGCTATCAGTAGCTTGGTCGTGACCAAAAGAAAGCTACTCGACTGTTAGAAAAAAACTTTATCCAATTAAAAATACCGAGACCTAAACGCCATATGCTACAAAAGGTCTAACCCCCCCCTCATACCCCTACCTAAATTGTCCAAACCAGATACTATCATCCGGCCTCATCCCCTTCATAACACCATCCCTACTACACAACCCCCTCTCCTCCCCACCAACCTTCCAATTCTTCATAACCTCCGGCCTCACCAACATCTGCATCAACATTCCAGACTCAGCATGCCACGTATTATGGCAATGAAATGCCCATAAACCCGGATTATCCAGCACAACACGGATAACAGCCCAAGCATATCCCTCGACAGTAAGTGTATCTCTCCTCAGTGGGTTTTCCAAAAGGCCGTGTGACTCTAGGTATTTCGGGAGATCCGCTGCGCTGGGCGGATAGCCATCTCGGCCTTGCAGAAGGACGAAGAATTTATGTCCGTGGAGATGGAAGGGATGAGCTCCGTCGTCGAAGTTGTTGATGGAGATGTCTATTGTTCGGACACCGCTTGTTTCTAGCACAAATTCCTTTTGGCGTTCAAAGACATTCTCATTGATGGCGATGGGGTTCTTCACAGACGTGCTCTGTAATCCACTGTCGAGGAACCGATGTAAAGATGGATGCGTTGCGTTAGCATGCCAAGTTGACTCATTGAAGAACCCCCTCGCCAAGCGCCAATCTCCTATCTCAAAATTTGCGCGAAGAACGATGACTTGGTCTGCTGGGGGTGGCGATACAACTTCAACTGGTCGAAGAGCAGTGGTATTCAGATCTCGACAGATGACTTCGATCGCATCAGGCCATTCCTTGCTCTTTGGCTCTTCAGAAGCTGTCTTACCCTTACCGGTATATCGGATGATGGCTCTCGTTTCAGACTGAAGACGTTCATTCTTGTTCTTGAAGCAGTGCGTCACCATCCTAGCCCTCATCCAGAATGTCGAAGCTGTTGTGACATTTGTCTCGAGCACAACGCTGTACCGCTGTGCTGGAAGGACGTTTACTCGATGGATTGGCTCAGGATGGACGTCTGTGCCATCGACTTCTGTGACGTAGAAGGGATGCTCGTCGAATTGGATCTGGAATTCTGCAAAGGCGCCGACGTTGATGATGCGAAGCCTGTGACGCTTCCCAGCTTCAAGATCAATCATCGGTAAAGCAAGATCCGTAGTATTGCACGCCCAACCCTTAAAGTCCGCACAATCGCGAACATTTCGCCCATTGATAAGACCATTATCCGGTACCGGCTCATTGTTCTCCTGATCTGGCGCAAGATATTCCATCAAAAGCTCCGATGTCAAGTTATGGTAATGATCCTGAACCATAACAACTCTATCAGTCGCGTAGTCCATTTTCTGCAGGTCCTTTTCCTTCTTGGAGTGAACAACCATAGGTCCAAGTAATCCATCTGATGCCTGAGCGCTATGATGCGCATGATACCAATACGTACCATGCTGACCCTTGACATCAAATTTATAAGTATAGTTTGAGTTTGGCGCGATGGCGCATTGAGTAATGCCAACAGTTCCATCCATATTATTCGTGCCGTTCTGAAACATGCCGTGGAAATGAATCGCAGTCGCATTGACAGCCTTATTTTCAACATGAACGATGACAGTGTCGCCTTCGTTGCACTCAACGAGAGGGCCGGGATATTGATTGTTGATGAGAATCATTGGCCTGTAGACGCCATCGGGGTTGAGAACGGCGTCGTTGATGGTCCAGAAATATTCTCTTGTTGTTGGAGAGGAGTTGAGGTGCCATGATGATGAGAGGATGTATTCTTTTGTATCGCGGAGTTGAGGTGCTGAGGGGATGGGTTCTTGGTGTTTGATTGTCTCTGGCGTTGGAGCTTGTTTGCTTGGTTGAGGGGGTTTTGGATGCGCTTCTTTGTGTGTTGATGGTCGGACCTGAAGGTTGAGAGTGACTGCGGCCAGGAGCAGAATTGAAACAAGACAAGCGACAGCGATGAATATTGTCAAGCCCTTGCTTTTTGGTGTTTTGGTCTTCCACGAAGCTCTCTCAACCGCTTGCTCTGACTTCAAAGCAGCCTCATCACCAAGGAACCACGTCCCCTCACCATCTCTCTCATCCTCCTTCACCCAAGGCGACTTGATCTCATCCATAATTCACACAACAAATGGAAGAAAAAGCCCACGTTGTCATGTCGTTCGTTCAAAAGAACAAACTCCAGCTCCAAGATGAACCCTCAGTGCATACTTACTCCACCCACCCAAGCAGGGATCATCTTAGCGTGACGTTGAACCCGAGGAACCGGAAGAGTCGGCACGCGAGCAGAACCCTTCTGAGCCCCTAAAGACACTCACACGTGCCCTGCCCATGCAGTCCATTGGCGTTACATTCTACCCAGGATTATTGCAAAAGTTCAATATGATTTACACCAACGACGTTGCGTTGACCGACGGTGGAGAAACGCACGGCACGATATCCGTGCAGTTTGATCGGCATTCCTATATGAAACCCAATAACGCTGCTGCCAATTGAGCGTCGATCTTTAGCTCAAGTTCAAGTTTGTGTTTGAATTCAATCGTTATGCTCTTCCAAACTGCTACCATCTTGGCCGTCGCTGGTCTGGCCCTCGGCCACTCTTATGAGCCTCCCAAGGAGCATAAGCAGCACAAGGTTGAGACTGGCTGGGCGACTAGCTACACTGCCACTGGCACCGCTGAGGTCGCTGCTGCTGCTGCGACTGCCAAGACTAGCAGTCCTACTTCCAAGGTGAAAGGCAAGGCATTTGATCGCATTGCCATTATCTACTTTGAGAATGAGAACTACGAGAAGGCTTTCGGTGACCGTAAGTTTCCCCTCATCAATTGATCAAAAGATGAAGACTGACAGCCTTAGCCAACTTCACCTGGCTCCGCAAGAAGGGTATCACTCTCGAGAACTACTTCGGAGTGACCCATCCCTCTGAGCCAAACTACATGGCCGCCATCGCAGGAGATTACTTTGGCATGCAGAACGATGACTTCAACCGCAACCCCAGCAACGTCTCTACTGTGATTGATCTCCTCGAGCACCGCGGTATCTCTTGGGGTCTGTACCAAGAGGACATGCCCTACTCTGGCTTTGAGGGTTTTGCCTGGGTGAACCACCAGAACGGCAAGAATGACTACGTTCGCAAGCACAACCCCGCTGTTCTCCACGATAGCATCGCTACCTCTGAGCAGCGCCTTTCTCAGATCAAGAACCTCTCGCTCGTCGATACCGAGAAGTCTGTTTTCCACAAGGATCTCAAGGAGAACAAGCTTCCTCAGTGGATGTTCATCACCCCTAACATGACTTCTGACGGACACGACACTTCCGTTACTGTTGCTGGCCAGTGGGCACGTACTTTCCTCGAGCCCCTTCTCAAGGACAAGAACTTTATGCAAAACACTCTTGTTCTCGTTACATGGGATGAGAACGAGACCTACGCTCGTCAAAACCACATTCTCGGCATCCTTCTCGGTGACGCAGTCCCCAAGCACCTCGTCGGAACCAGCGACAACAGCTTCTACAACCACTACTCCGAGATCGCCACCGTCTCCGCGAACTGGGGCCTCGACACCCTCGGCCGCTGGGACGTAGGCGCCAACGTCTTCAAGCTGGTTGCGCAAAAGACGGGCGACAAGATCCGAAAGTGGAAGTCTCATAAGCTGGACAGCTACTTCTGGAACGCTTCGTATGCTGGTCCTTTCAACACCAATGGCGGAAACAAGGAGTATGTTGCGCCCAACTTGGATCTTGAGCATAGTTTCTCTGGACGAAAGGTCTTTGAGGCTATTCGTAAGGAGTGGAAGAAGAGCAAGAATCCTACTTACTACAAGGATACTATTGAGGTTAACGATGGACTTAACCCTCCTAAGGGTTATGAGCCTGTCAAGTCTACCTAGATTGCTGTATAGATACTCGGTGTCATCAGGACAATGTAAATAGCATCAATTCTATGATATCAGTCTAGATAGAATAAATAGCCAATTAGACTCAAGCTTGACCTCTAAGATTCTCAACACTGTTTTTTCAATAACATTTCAATAAATTCGTGGTTCATCTGCCAAGCACATGCCAGATCGCCAAGTCAACGGGCCGAACGATCCATCCATTAGCCTTTCTCGCTCCAGGGATCTTTTGCACTAGGACACACCATCTCCCAGGGGCAGACGAATCAAATAGCGCACTTTGGTCAGCGGTCGCTAGCGCGTGGCCGACCTGTAAGATGGCGGCGTTTCACCATGTGCGATGTAGATCACTTCGCTTGCGGGATAGTTTTCCGCTGGGGTCGGCAATATCATGCCGTGAGCTATCCTGTCTTGTCACCGATGAGATGCATTATGGGATGGAATAGGAAGGCACGTGGGAGGTGTGGAGGACTTATGATTTTGCTCTTTTGAGACTTTCTTCCTTCTTACATCTTCGTTTGTAACCTCGAAATCTGGAGATAAGCAGCGTCGTTCAAAATGAAGTCATCGCAAAGTCCAGCATTCAAACGCTTTCTATCCGAATTTACGCTAGGTTTCTCGGATGGACTTACAGTACCTTTTGCCCTCACGGCTGGGCTCAGCTCTCTTGGAAAGACGGATACTGTCATTACTGGTGGATTAGCAGAGCTATGCGCAGGCAGCATCAGCATGGGGATCGGAGGATATCTCGCAGCACGAGACGAATGCGCGCCTTGCGAGCCCAAGTCCAAAGATTTGGAGGACTCAAGAGAGAGCCATGAGAGGAATAGCGAAAGCGACTACATGGTTGAGCAATCCGAGAAGATGCAGATGCAAGCGGAGGAGTTGGTGCGACAACATCTCGAGCCTTTAGACCTCCCAAGTTCAACAGTCACGACAATCCTCAACACAATTCAACAAGAACCATCAGATCTACAACGCATGGTATCGCGTCTAAATTCGTTAAAAGACGACATATCACCCTCACAATCGACGCCTCAGTCACCAATCATATCTGGCCTCTCGATATCGCTAGGCTACACCATCGGCGGCATCATTCCCTTATTTCCCTACTTCTTTACCAGCACAGTTGGCCTCGGTCTCCAATGGAGCTCATGTCTCTGTCTCTTGGTATTGTTTGCCTTTGGAGCTGGCAAGAGCTACATCCTACAAACGGGAGACGCGTCAGTGCGTTCGTGGATGATCGAAGGGCTACAAATGTTGATCTTGGGTGCTTTGGCTGCAATAGCGGCTGTGGCGTGTGTAACTTGGGTTGGAGCAAATTGATGGATGCCTGAGTGGTGAAAGTTCAGGCAGAAACGTGAATGCAGACGCGGACGAATGAGTGGCTGAGCATTTTCGACTAACTTTGGAATCGGTGCTGTTCAAAACTCACAAGGGACAGCTATATTATATAATGCCGAAAGTATAGTAACCAATAACAACCAAATGACTTGTGGTACTTTTCAAATGTAAATCTCATTCTAGCATGACTCCAAACCACTTCTCATTCATGGTGACAACTCGATGAGATCCGACTTCTTCCAGGGGTATCTTTTCATCCATCCACGATGCCATGCAAACCAAATAAACATGTTGATATATCCTCCTTCTCACTGTACTGACTTCAGATCGAGGCTCCTCCGTAAATGATAAGACAAACTCGTTGAGGGACCACCTTGGAGTGAATCTTGTTGTCAGCATGTGCCTTTCGCCAACATTGAAGTGAACTTGACGACCTTTTGGTCTGCTTCATTCCCAGCTTCCTTGATAGTCCCCTTTCGTAGCCACTTCTGACTCTGGCTGAGTTAGTTCCCTAATCAGTCCCAATAGTTCCAGTTAACAACCCTCCTGTGTCGCCGGGCCACGTCTTCAATTGGCCAGAGGTGGCACAAGTGAAGTCCAGCGTTGAATCTTACATGTGATTCTGGGACTTCCCATTTGACCTATACCTGGCCCCTTTCCCAATGATCCATCCTTCCATGAGCTCTCACCTCATGATCCTTCAAAGGACAAGTAGGCTGACTCGATCCACCATTCTACTCCTCTTCCTAGCTGCTCCTCTGGCCAAAGATTCCAAGACAGTATGTCTGCCAGCCAGTAACCCAGGTTCTGCTTCTCCTAGTCCTTACATAAAATTAAGGGAGAAAGGAGGGAAGGCAGCAGGTGTTTCGGCAGGAAAACCATACCCTCCTCCGGGGCCGTACTGGTATCCACCTGCTATGGGGTCGTTAGCAGGGAGTGCAGAATCAAGCCAAGAATCTTGGCCAGAAGAAGCCGACACCTCCTGATCAGCCAGAGTCCCAGGCCTGGCAACACCCGTGTTGAGGGAGTTCTCCCAAGTCAGGTGACCAAGGAAGGCTCTTGGCGCAGAGGGAATTTGTGAGCCTGAAGCTGGGACACCACTGCGGGCCGCTGGAATGGGCTGGCCAATCTGCCCAGTGTTAGGCATGGCCCAAGGTTTGTTCCCCCCAAGGCCTTCGTCGAAGGAAAATATGCCCGGGAATGGGGCAGAGGCGACAGAAGAGACCATATACCTAGCTTCCATGGGGTTTCCAGGAATGACCTGCTTCATCATGCTGCCCCCTTGGCCAGCCTGCACTACCATGCTAACTTGCGGAAACCCCGTGACCTGGTCATTGACCAAAAAGTTCTGCTCCATAGCATTGAACTGGTTGGCCACGACTGGTTAAGAAACCGGGGCAGAAGAGGCATGGTGGGGTAGACGGAGAGCAGTGGGACCAAGGGAATGGATGGGATGTTGGGGACTGATGTGTAAAGGATTCTCAGTGACATCAGAGCCCAGCAGAGGAGCAGGGCCATGGGGACCTGGGGCCTGTATGGGCATCCTTACCCTCACATACGAGAACCCGTCCATCCCAGAGGGGACAGCAGAAGCAGCATGGTCAGGAGCAGTAACAGGGAAACCGGGGGCAGAAGGGACAGAAACAGGAGCAGGAGCAGCGAGAGTATGAGAGGTAGAGCGGTAGTCCATACCAGGATAAACTGGCTGCTCCCAGGGACGCTGGGCGGGCTCAGGTAAGCCAAAAGAAAGGGGATCAGGAGGGGCACTATATCGCCGGGAAGGGACAGGAGCTTGAGGCTTTACAAGGCCCCCTGGATTCTGGTCCCCGGCCATAGGGAACCCCGGGAATCTAGCAGCATAGCTCCCCGGCACAGGTGTAGAAACTGCGCGTTGAGGAGGAAAGGCGCGTGACTCTTGTTGAAGCCCCGCAACACCTTGTTCCTCCTCCGGCGCCTTTTTTTGCCGGAGTCTCCTCTTTTCCCGCTGCACAGCGGCCCTGGCTGGGTCTGTCCTGGACCCTTCTGGACGACCAGGTGAGGGGATCACCTGCACGTCATCTATAAAGTCTGTTAGCGTTGGTGCATGCTTGAGGGAGGGCTTGTGTTTACCTTGATGTCTTGGGGTGTCGACACACGTAGATGTTCGGTGCCCCACGCGGCACCTGGAACAGGCAATCTTTTCACCTTGCTCGTTGGTTCTCATTGTAGCTGGATATGATGAGTGGAGAATGTTAGGGTAGGAAGGAGTATTACCTTTTGTTGTTTATTGCTGTGTCAGGTGTGAGCTGTCGAAAGTTAGACAGGTTTGTCGAATGCGGTTAAGTGAGAAGAATAAAGAAAGGAAGACTGAGAAAGAAACTTGGTATCTTATAGTATGGGAGAGTTTCCAAGCGTGAGGGGGTGAGATACTAAAGATCACAGAATGAAAGCTTGTTAGATCAGGATTTCACTCTGACGAATGAAAGCATGGATAGTTCTGGTCGTACTGTGTATTTACAGTCCTTCACCTGGTCCTTGCCTTTGAGGGATGAGTAACACGGAGAGCCACGAAAGGTTCACTTAAGCAGACTGCCTTGATTCGTCTTGAGGGGTAATACAATGTACTGTTCTCTATCGATAGAGGCAAAGCTGGAGGCATCTTGATGAGTAGAGTTGAAGAGGGAAATGGAGGACGAAGTAACCTCACAACCCTTGCCAGTGAATCGTGCGTAATTCTGTCACTGCTTCTTGCTCCCCTGGACCCTCCCCTTCATCCCCGCATCTGATAAGTCTACTTGCATACTAATCTCCTTGATGACGGGAATCGTTTGAATCCCATAAGTGATAAGTTCATGCACAACTGAAACAGCTAGCCATGTTCAGTTCAGCTGTGGACGTTCTCGCCCATGGTGGTGGGAAGCCTTGTTTGGGGCGACGTTCCCCGGCCAGGGGAAACTATAAGGGGATTAACGTTGGCACTAGTTAATCTAACTTCCAAATCAGTGACAGACTGTGAAAGGTTTATATAAAAAAGCTTAATACAGAGTGTGAATATGGGCTTATACTATTTCCTGTCTCACTTGCTAACCTGAGCAGTCGCTGCTTTAGACTGAGCGACCCCTGAGCTGCAAAGGAGTGGGGCTTTAGCTTACAATTCAGCCCCCTTGGCAATTGCCAAAAAGAGAAAGACTCCATACACACCAAGGGAACTACATATGTGAACTCTTTGTAGAATTTACAAATTCCCAAGACCTATTTTAGGAGGTTGAGTAGCTAAATTACACAGAAAGGCTTACTGATATCAAAGAACACTGTATCCAAACTCACATAAAAGGCAAACCCTCAAATATTAGTAACAATGCAAATACTTATTAGCAGGTGATATTGAGAATAACTGACCTCAGTCAGTTCTTCCATCTACTTCAAAGCCCTAGCAATAATTAACAGAATGCTATGATGATTTGAATGCGGAAAGGGCCAGTCATCAGAATTAATCATGAGCGTCTCGACGATTTACTAATAGAGAAGATAGTAGAAAAATGAAACTATATTTAGAGGACAATGATAACAAACACTGAATTAGATGCCTTGGCGTCTCATGATAGCACGACCAAGCCAGAAATGGTACACATTCTGGGCATAGTATGGTACAATAACGCGTCAATAGTAACTAGAAGCTTCGAAGATCGGCATCATTAACAGGCCAGTCTTCGGTGTCTCCGCGAAGTCTGCCTAGTCATAACGATAGACAACGCACAGAAACAACCTCAGAAAGCGGTCATATGGGGCGTAGCAGCCGTGGGATGTTGCTTGACCAAGAAGCGGTTCCATGTAGGGGAGTTGAAGAAGCTCTGACATATCCTCTTCGTTCCCGATGCTGTATTCCGCGCCCAAGTGACCTGTTCTGTAGGCAGAAAAGAATGCTTTGGTGCCTTCAAGACCTCCGCACGAGTATTCAGCCTCGCCCTCGCAGGGGGTATTGCAGTTGCGACGGTCTTGTGTGACTACAGCGCGAGGATATACGTCAGCGCAGTAACAAACGAAGCTGAAAACAAAGGCAACAGGCTTTCCTGCGCTTCTGCACTTGTTGATGCAAACCTCGCGGGGTTTGTTGATCTCGCTGACGCTTATTAGTTCTGCCTTTCTGGGAAGTTCTTCAAAACATTGCTCTGCCTGTCTCGGTGGCTTTGTGTCGTCAGGCAGTTTACCTGATGTTCCAAGGTCGTACACGGTGTAGGCATTTGCAGGCGGTATAAACTGTTTCCAGGGCATTGAAGGTTGCACATGCTCTCTGGTAACTCCGACTTCTTGCTGGGGTATGTGTCGTAACATTCGCAGAAACCTCCTCGGGTGAAGATATACTTCCAACCTCCTTGGAAACAGAAGTGGTGGCACTTTGCAGGATTGTTGTCCTTGAAATAGTGTGACAGAGGCGACGGGTATTCTGCCTTATGGCATGGCTGTTTTGGAGGTTGGTCCATGTCGGAGGGCTCAGAAGCTGTTTCCTTGGATGCCTCTGATGTCTCTGGTGCCTCCCTGGATACCTTGGACATCTCGAACGCCTTGGGTATCTCATCCTCCTCTTCGTCGGTCGGCCAACTTGGATCGATCTCAACATCTACACCTAGGCCAGTGTCGTAGACTGAAATGTAGTCGCGCTCGAGATTTTTGCGTTGGTAAGGTGGCATATATGTGTATGGGCGCCGGCATGTCTCATCTTCATCGCTGAAACAGGGTAGATAACACTTCCGAAGTTGAGCGGCCAAGTCGAATCGAGGGTATGATTTGACGCAGTAGCAAGCGGCGCCAATCAAAGCAAGAGGCTTTCCCTCCGCAGCACAAAACCTGGCGCACTCTAGGCGAGTCTCATAATTGACGATTCTGATGTGCTCGGGAGACGAAGGTCGAGCCTTTACGTCGTAGCAGCCCTGAGCGGTGATCTTGCCAAGCTTGCCGTGGCCCTTTGCGTACCGCTTTGGTCCGTTGAATTGTCTCGGACCAATCTTGAAGACATTGAAGAGCATTTCTCCCTTGGAGACACTGCCCTCCGGTACCCTGATGCAGTTATCGTTCAAGCCATTCTGACAGTTCACATTGCAGCGGTCGTTGTCCAGACTGGGGATGTCGAGAGGTACATCATCAGAGCAGAAGCAGTGATCGGTACCGAACGCGACCAGAGGTTGACCTTTCCGTTCACAGGTCTTCAAGCATTCTCTGAGGTGTTTCTCCGTTCGCGAAGATCCAGCAAAAGCAAAATGCAATGGCTGTCTTCCCTGAAAGCAACCCTGGTGCGTAAGTCGATCGAGCTTAACAGACTGGGCAGCCACCAGAGCCACCCAGAAAAAAAGAGCGGCGTGTAATAAATTGAGCCTCGCCATGGCAAAGCAAAAAAGAGTAAATGGCGTCAAGAGACAAGAGGGAACTGTCAGGGACCGGAATGGGCCGTTTATATTTCGGTCATTTTGGATGGTCTAATTTTAATCAGGCATGATCTAGGCTCCCGTTGGCCAGCTCTGGGATAAAGATGGAACGGTTTTAGGCATCCTACAGGGGTCTGTGCCTCATTCCTGGCTAAGATCATGCCAAACTCGGTCTTTTGAGGCTAAAGCGGCAGGGCTGCGGACTTAGCTGAATTGGTGTTGGCTTGGCGTCGGCTACCGCACCGACTAAATAGAGAAATCGCCGAGAGCCAAGTCTTTAGGGTAATGACGTCTGATGACGTCTCCAGACTTTTCATTTAATTGGGTCAAGAAAGAGGAGTTTTCCTATTTATGAATCAAACCGCTTTTCCGAATAATTTTGTAGCTATATTTTGATGCCTCTGAAGATGCAGATGAGTAACGACCCCGCCGTCAGTCCAATGAGTTGCTTTGGTAGGTCGCCAAAATCGACAGCTCTTCCTACGAAATACATAGATATAAACAAAGATAATGGTTCGAATATTATACAGCGATAGCACAGCAGCTTTAAGAGATTATTACATAAAAATTAAAGCATCTCCAACCAACTGACGATCTACCGCGGTACGGACGTCTTACAGATCTCATTTCAAATAGCTATGACCATAAAGCCAAGACCTTAGTGAAATTGTTTTACTCTTCAAAGATCATAATTTTCTTTTGTGTAAACAGACGGAAAGTTGGGAACTAAACAAGAGATCTTTATCAGAAACCTCTCAAAGAACAAGAGTTTCCATTAGCAATTGTTTAATTCCTTGCTATAATGCTGGAGTTGATGACGGACTGTCCCTTAGTCAGTATTCACTGCTAGTCTCCAATGCACGCAAGCGTCTAGCCCAAGAACATTTCTCATTGTTACAGAAGCATTGAACCTGATCTCAATCAATCGCCGTCTTTAGTTCAACTCCTCCTGTCCTAGAAGCTCAAATTACTCATCCTCCTCCAGATGAAGTATTCGTGTGGCCGGAACTTAACAACAGAGTACATGGAAGGGGCAAACTCATGTCTCTATCCCTCATTCGGAACCACAACGTCGCTATACACCCATTATCATCTGGCGCCGAATCAGACTTCCCGTCCTGGCCCCAATCATCCAACAAATCGAGTGGAAGAACAAATCTCCAAAGGTCCCACGGATTTCGTAAGACAAAAGGAGACTGAAGTGAATGTTGCCCCAAACGTGACCCACTCCGTCCGATCGTATTTCCGAGCGTATCTATCCATAACCGACACACCCATGCTCAGATTTGGTATCACTCTCTGGCATAAATCCTCAAGCTTATTGATCATCAAGAATCGTCGAGTTGTGAACAACGGATCGGGAACTTGCGTATAAGGCGAGTCCAGGAGATCGACGATAACACAGTTTCCGTACCTATGATAGAACGCTCCATCTCTTGAGCAGATCAACCACATCATTGCGGACTGCAATGCCAACTCGTCAATGCGGTCAAACTTGTTGTGCAAAGAGTCCCATCGGATTAGCAAATTGTTTGTTTTGCGATCAAGATTGATAATCGGCGATGCTTGGCATAAGTCGAGGACTGTTTGTCGATGTCCCAAGCAGGATATGATCGTTTCTCGGATCTCGACAGGAAAATTTGAAAATGGGTCCTTGAGGCTCGGTGATAGAGTAACTGAAGACATCTTTGGGGTAGTTTGTGTGAACCACAGCCTAAAGAAAGAAGATATTTGTGGAGGGGTTTAAGAGTCTTTTATGCATGGGAAAATGGTTTGAGCTTTCACGATGCGACGTACAATAAATGGGGTATTAAAAACTTTTTATTTTATTTTTAATTTTCCGTGGTTATTCATGGTTTCGTTGGAGAGAAGTTAAAATATTTCGCTGCCGACTAATCTTGAGCTGCAGTTTTTAAGGCACCTGGGTATTTATTGTAGCTGTAGTCAGTAACTAAATAGCTTTAATAAGTCTAGGAGTAATTTGGATTTAACATTAGAATTCTATATTAAAGATACTAAAAGCTGTATAAGAGAATTAAAATAATTATTAAAGAAATAAAATAAAGAAATAAGTAAGATTAGATAAACTAAATACTGTATCGAAGCTAGATCAGGCGTCCCGACGACATTTTACTTTCACTAAAACTAACCCAAAGCAGGGACCAGACACGAAGAGGCTCTTTACTCTTCCATTATGCTCAATCCTACTCACTTCTGATGTTTACACCCTCATGCCATGATTTAACATCGACTCACACATCGACGCCCCCCGGCTTCTCTTCATGATCCACAATGAAGAGTGTCATCACATTCAAGTCTTGCTATAAAATGTAAGTTCAAAAATATCTTTTTGCTCACATACCGACATCACTTTGAAGTTATGTTTGCTCATGCCATGAGGGCTCAGCGTGCAGTCTGGTTTGAGCAAGTTGTGGTTCAATGACTGTAGTTGCCTGGGAAACTCAAGCAGACAGGTTCAAAGTTAAACTGGCTCCACGGATCTCCTCCAACCACCTGTTGAGGTAAAAGCTTAATTTATTTATGTTGATTGCATAAAGTATAAATATCATGCTCAATCCTGCGCATTACGAGACTTATCGTCTCCAACCCCAAGCCCTCATTACTGATAATCATACAAGAACTATATCAAGACAGTTGTTCCGAGCCGGCATCTCACATGATGAGGGCAGCAGCGACGCCAGCCAGAGACAGAACACCAAACACACGCGCGAAAGAAGACGATCCACCAGATGTGTTAGCAGGTGTAGCCTCACTAGAAGTCTCAGATCCACTAGCATCGCTCCCCGAAGCCTTAGTCTTGGTGGCGTCGCTAGCAGTCGCAGTGGCGCTCGCGTGTTTAGCGTCGAGCAGTTCCTGACCAGCAGTGATGGAAACAGCACCGTAGTCGAATGTTCTAAATCCGTACTCCTCAAGATCTTCAGTGTTGGTGATAGTCGCGGTAGGGTGGCCGTCGTTGTTGCCGCCAATGTTGATAGTGGTGCACTTCGTAGCGATGGTACGCGACATCTCGCAGTGGATGGAGAACTTCCAGTCATCTTCTGCGTCGCCGGGCATGGTGACGAAGAGGTCAAAGTCGCCTGTGCTAGCAGCACCGGGAGGGAGAGTCTTGCTCATGTATGGTCCGATGATGTAGGTGTTGTTGTACACACCGCAGTCGTCCATGGTCTGGAACTCCTCGCTCTCGGGGTCAACGTAGGGGCAGTTCAGAACGTATGTGGTGTGATCCGCGTCTGCGCCGAGGACTTCGGCGACAAGAGTCATCGACGAGCCAGCATCGGCAAAGATGGGGAGAGAGGTTACGAGAGCAGAAGACATGTTGAATATTGATAGTGAGTGTATGAAGTGAAAGTATTTTGTGGCTGAAAATGAGCGAATGAATGAACGATGAGATGTTGAAGAAGGGAAAACTTGGGAAAGGAGAGGGAACAGAATGGGAATAGCAATAGGGGACTAGCCAGGCAGAAGCCCAATCATATAGTGGATTAACCTTAATTGAGCTAGGCTCGCCGTAGCGAGATTTACAGGGCATCCACTAAAGACAACCAATAAAAAGGTCTAGATTTGATCAACGCCGGGGATGATGCCCTGTAGGGCAGCGCATGAAATGGTGAGTGTTTCACTATTGATAGGAACAGAGTTTGGTGTTTTAAACGCTGGACCCAATGGACTTACACCGACATGGCTATTGATGAACCTTGAACCCCATTATCCGGATATTTTCTGAGAGACACAAAGTTGCGGAACGATCCGAAGAGTTCGTTATAATTTAATAGTAATGTTTGAGAAAGCAGTATGCGCAGAAACATAAAGCAACTCTCGCTAAGGGTTGTCAGCATGAAGGAAATTCCAGTGACGAGGGGGTGCGATACGCTTATCTAGACGGGAAAAATGAAGTGCGTTTAGATAAGACAAAATTGGAGCTCCTTTCAAAGGAGCAGATCCGAGCCTTGGCGTCCGGTGACTGCGACGACCATCCATGGAAGACAGTCCCACCGAAGTCGCGATTCAATCATAGAGTGAATTTTGAAACTTACTTTTATCAAACTTCTGGTGGTCTAGTGGTATGATTCTCGCTTAGGGAAAACCCTATAGCTTAGCTTGCGAGAGGTCCCGGGTTCAATCCCCGGCCAGACCCTTTTGGTGTCACCGCAGGTGAAGAAGCACTTGTTTATTTTTGCGGCAATGAATTCCCTAGTTCACTTTATCGAACTGTACGTAATATTCTTATTTAGTTAATTAAGCACTTCAAATCTCTGTATTTTAGCAGAGACCGCCGAGTCCGTCAAGGTCGGCAAGCCTGATCCAGATTGCTACTTGGAATTGGTCAAGTATTTGGCCAAGAATGGGGATAAAATCATAGCTGAGTGAGATATTCAACACAATCTAACACCATTGCTAAGTAGATAAACACGTATTTGCTTGCCATACTTAGTACACCAGTCTTTAATACTCAGTCAGATAAGTTGCCAATTGAGTGGCTCTTCACCGTTTCTTCCATCACCTTTGCTGCTGCTTCCTCTCCTCCAACACCTTCAAAAGCTTCACATATTCCCGCTGATCTTCACCGTCTTCAAAATACTTGACATTATCATCCGAAAGTTCCACAATCCAACCATACTTGTAATCAACCCTAGCATATCTCCACAACACCAGACTTCCATCCTCTTCCAGCATCTTTCGAATCCTCGCAGCCGCGATAGAATCCTCACTGGCCTCATCCTCCTCGCTATCACCCTCCTGCCATAGAAGCGGAGGTGTTTTGATTTGCACGACAGACACCTTGAAAAGCCGCATGTTTCTCTCCCGGATGGCTCTCCACAGATCAGCCCAAGTCACAGGTTCTAGGTCCCAATCTGGTCCGTATTCAGGCACAGGCCCATCGCACATGCAGTCATGTAGTTCAACCTCCTCAAAGCAATCGACTCGACCGGTGAGAAACTCTATCAGATCAGGTCCGATCATGATATTCTTGAGCGTGAGTGAGTGGAGGAAGGGGAGGTGATCTTCCTTCAAGGGCAGAGGGATGCTGTAGTTGGCAGATGCCCCTCCAAATAAACCATCAGGGCTCGCTTCGAGAGTAAGATGCCGGACATTTCGCGCATGCCTCATGATAAAGTGCGGCAAACTTCCGATAAACTCTATGAACCCGAGATTGGTGTGCAAACAATCGCCATCATCGCCGCCAAAGACACCAATCTCTAAAACCTGCAGCCTTCCCAGGAAAGACGCCCACTCTGGCGTTTCCCATGCGGAAGCGTTCCTGGGAATAAGGTCTTTTATCTTGAGGCTAGTAATGGTTTGGTTCATTGAGACGGCTCGCATGAATTCGTTGTATTGAGCGCGCCATATAATGTCGCGTTCTTGTTGCAGTGTCTGATCCCAGTTCTCCCCACTGTTAAAAATGTCCTGGGCCATGTTTGGATCTGGCCAAGTTGCTGGTTTGCCCCACCAGCCATCGTACTTAAATTGTGCCCCAGTGAAGTTGAGGACGAAAGAACTGACGTTGCTGAGGAGATCGCCTCGGGTGATTTTCTCGAGTGTGTCTGTTGGAATCGGCCCCCATACGCTGGGCATTGGACCGTCGTGGGGCTTTTCCTCCATGTTGGGTTGAAAGGAGACATGCAAGTGGACTGTAGAGATAAAGTCTTGATACTTGTGGATGACCTCCTCCAGAACTTGGGTAGACGCCAGCGGACAGCGAATAATAAGAGTTCGGAAGAGGTCTCCAATAACGGCATGCCGCATGAACCAACTGACGCAGCTCAAGGCTTTGACATCTTGAGGTAACAGATGGCTTACGACTTTTGCGACAAGTTCAACGGGTAGAGTATCGAGAGTGGCCATGCTTAGATCGATGAAGAACAGTCTTGAGTTTGACCAAGACAAGGACCTAAATGAATTAAAATACTCTCATGAGACTCATGGTTGCCTGTCATCGGCCATTTCCCATCACAAGCTTGGCGTAACGATACAATTTCTCATGACCAAGGTAGAGTGACATAAAACACAGCACAATTACTCACTGTATTTTAGTGCTTCTACTTGTGTTGGGTCAATGCCTAACGCATCAATAGTCTCAGCTCGTAGTGGAGCCCGATGCGCCACCAACCGACTTGGCTTGTGAGATTTTAACCTGGAGCTCGGCACGCCTTGATAATAATTGGACGACGACCTCGAGGCTGAAATCACGACTGCTTTCCACTTCATACGATAACTGATCAATGTCAAATATTCGGCTAATTGTGGTCCAATCTGATCCATGCACCTAAAGCTCGGTCTAACAGCAGTGTTATTGGTCTGACGACTTATGCGATATCCTTGACATCGTCCCACTGATAAATGATATGCCTCTCTCCTAGCGCTGTTTTCAGAACAATCAGTAAATCATCAATGCTTCCCAGAAACTTGAGATACAGCGTTACGGCGACGCAGTATCGTCGGTGATCTTCATCTGCGACTAAGGTTGTTGTTAACAGGACTTCGCTTTTCGAAGCATAGAATGAATCAATGGCGCGTCGAACAAGTGGTGCAGGTAGTCGTTCAGGTAGAGGTGAGCCTGTTCGTAGAGACTGTTCGATGATGCCGAGCACAGCCATGACATCTCCAATGGATCGCTCATCGAGGATGTTCGCAACGCGAATAAGACGGTCTTGCATCTCTTGTGGTAGTGTAGATGCGAGGTTGAGAAGACCGCCGAGGGCTTGGTTCATATACTGTAGCTGCTCCTTCGTTTGCGAAAGAACCTTTTGGTCGAAGGGCCCGAAGCTCAATTCGCCTTTCAGCAATGCGATGGAAGGACTCACGGCCAGTAATATTTCTGCAACTTCGATCGAGACATGCTCTGCGACTGCACCCAAGGCATGATTTCTATCCGTCCGACCCCAGTGGGAAATCAGAAGAGCGTAGTGATCTGACAGACTTCGCACCGAGTTTGCGAGAATCTTGCAGACGTGCGTCGTTCCGGATGGTGGACTCGGGAATAATTGCACGACGAACGCAGCGACGAAACCGATCAAGACAGTGACGACTCGCTTCCAGAATGCTTCGTAGCCTTTACCGGGAAGACCATACTGGACGATATGGTCGTGATCCCAGCTGAAGCCGAGAACGAGACAGAACGTGGCCCCGCCCATGATTGTAGCAAATGCGAATGAGGGGGGAAGATAGAGGCGCCACCAGAGCATGGGAATGATCATGACGCCTGTTGAAGCTGCCATACCATATGGATTGCCAACACCACTTCCAGCACCAATGTACCAAGCCACCATGCCCATGACTCCTCCGACAATAGTTCCAATCGTACGCGCGATAAGCGAAAACGTAAAATCCGCCAGATACACGAGTAAAACAGTCTGAGCACTGATAACGGCCCAGATACCCTTCTCTCGGTAGAAGAAACCAGCTGTACTGGGAAGCACTGCCGGTATTGACGTTGCAATGGTAACCGCTACCATTCTCAGCGCATACATGCCAGACGGATTGACCAGCCAGTTGTACGTCGCGATGAATACTCGACCAATTTTACTTCTCTGCGCAGAAGAGCCTTTGTATCCGCGGCTGATATCTAGCCTTCGTTTGGTCTCCTTAGTTTGCTCATCGAAAGACTCGCCGTCCATCATTTGATCTGGATCCTCCTCTGTTGAGATATCGTAGCCTGGAAAAGAGATCTGTCCATGGAATATCCAGGCCAGAGCATATTGCAGCTGTGATGGAACCCAAATACGGTGGCTGGTTCGCTTTTCCGAGAGGTGGAGTATGTATTCTAGGAGCTTCTCTGTCGCAATGGCCATGTTCAGAATCCGTTCCTCGATGACCATGGCAATCACCATGCTTGGCAGGAATGGTCGATCAGTTCCCTCCACTGGTTTGAGGTGGCCATTCTCGTCGAACAATTCTGCGTGAGCCTCGAGAACACCTTTTGTTGTGTTGATGACGCATGCCTCCCTCGCCTGCCGTGATCTTGCCAAAGTATCGTGAAGTTTTCGATTCAGCTCCTCCCACTGTACAGGCGAAGGTTTTCCCATCCACCGGCAGGAATTAATGGCATGGATATAATCGGCCGCGAGGTTAATGGCTTGCGGTCCGATGTCCAGCAGGTCTGATGTGGTATCCCGAAGCGTATTCCTCGTTCTAGAGCGTATTTCAGAGCCTTCTGGTCTTTGGAAAGCACTCAGGATCGTGGCGTTTTCATGTCGATGATGTTGCCCAATCTCGTATTTCTCTTTGTCTGTCGCAGGTCCGATTCGTCCATCTTCTTGAGCTTTGATATGTTCCTCCTCCTTCTGCTTCCCTCGAACCTGGGCAATCTGGAAATCCAAAAGATACAGACTGGAAAACATGACTTTGCGCGCCCGCTGGTGCAAACCTCTGACATCATCTGCGTTCCATCGACCACGAGAAAAGTCAATCGGAAGAAACGCGAGGGCTGGCTGTCCGGCCTTAAAGACAGCGATCATAATAGCCCTGCTCCCTTGAAGCTCCGCAAGCGGAACGGCCTCATCAGCAAATCGCCTCTTGGTCGCAGAAAGAGCTGAATTAGACATGCGGACTAGCTTCTCAATCTGACCGAGAACCATGTACGATGTTGACTGGGGGAAGAGAAGCAGGCAGCATGCTAAGCCCAGACCGATGCCGATGGCTCCAGGCTTGACGAGGATCGCTGCAAGGTCGCCTTGAAACGCTGGGAGTGTCGGGCCAAAAAGGATAAAGATATCGGTGACAATCGTTCCAAAGATCTGCATGAGGACAAGCTTCGGGTTCGCGCATCGCAGCCGAGCCAAGACGTAGATGAACAAACAGCCCATACTGAAATACACAGCCGTGACTCTGGCATCAAGCATAAAACCCTCATGGATCAAAATCTGCGCCTCCCACGCCGGCGTCTGTCCCGTCGTCTTCGCAATCTCCCCAACCTGCTGCTGCAGCGCCTCAAGCTTAGCCTGCGTCTCAGCATCAGAGCGCGTCGCTAGCGCTGCCTTCATCGTCAACAGACCCCAACACCAGGCAAGGCACATTCCCAGCAGCAGCGAAAACGCGGCGAGGAGATAGATGAACAAGATACTAGCAGGCGGTACAGCGAAGAGGAGAATTGCGCCGAGGAATGTCGCTTGGCCGATTTCGACGAGACTGGGGTGGATGAAGATGAGGAGCATCATAACCCATATTGCGATCCAGCATCGAAGAAAGATCTTCATGTCGTGGGCGTTGAAGTGGTCCAGCCATGGCGGGAGTTTTCGTTTTGGACGCGCTTGGGCGGATTCATTTTGGTGGGCTGAAGCTTCGTCTGAAGAAGGCATTGTTCATCACCGCAATTGACGCGTGTTGAAAGGAATTGAGGTCAGTCAGTGAGGCCTTTTTGGAAGAAACAAATGGCAATTTGAGCCGCTGAGGCCGGGAGCTAGAGGTTGGAACTTGGTCTGAGTAAGACTTGACTATGACGTCTCTATGGAGAAGGTGAAACTCTATTGGTGAGACTAGTCTGAATGTCGTTGGTGGGCATTGAGTTAGGACCAACAACCAGATAAGCTGTTTTTCCGTTCACTCTGTCGTTAAACAAGCTATTTATTCCATCCTTGCGGATTGTTCTAGGCTCGCTTCTTGAAACCTACTTCAATGTCATATGCTGAATCTGAGATGAACCTCGGCGTGAAGTGGAGGGCGGGAGGATCCATCTTAGCGCGAGCTGTTCCATCTTTTCAGCTGGTGGAGTTGAAGATGGTGCACTAAACGATGCCGTAGCCGAGAGCCAATCAAACGATCAAGCAGGATGTGAACTTGGGGTATCAAGACATGGAGCTCACAGAGGTATGTTGTTGTAGGCTGCACTTTCCACTGAGTCGACATTGGTTACATGAGAACTTATCAAATCTGACTACCAGCGTAAATTCATTGGGTCAAATCACAACCTGAAGAACTGACAACTCAAAAGCTGCGAAAGGAAGTACGCGATTTCTCGCTCTGCTGCTTCTATTTTTTGCAAATCCCAATTCATCTCCACGGATTTGTGAACTCAGATCCAAAACGTCCTTTATAGCACACTTTGATCCGTTTTATACACAGCAAATCCAACATTTTGTTCATCTGTCATTTCTACCTGTTTGCGTGGGAGACCAGGTACCAGCAAATTCCAAACAAGATTCCCAAAAGGCAAAGTAGCCACCGAAGTATATATATCACGGTGCGAATAGTAAATCCCAGAAGCTCATAAAACCTGATCCCAAAACAGGCCTGCGAAAATCGATCTGACCACTTAGCCAGAAATGGAATCATAAAAGTCAACGCTGCGAGAAAAATTACGACCCCTACCGTCATTACTAGTTGTTCATGGGCCCTCTGGGAATTTGCTGACTGGAACTGTGTTGAGAATTCGGAAGCATGGAGAGATGTGAGTTCGGCTTGGCTCAATTCCTCTTCGTGTTTCAACGTCAGACCATGGTCAGTTGGCTGTCCCTCGATAGTGCTCTTCTCATTCTTGGGCTGATCTTGGAGACCCGCTGAAGTATCTTGAACCGCATCGATCTCGGCATCAGGACTTTGTGGTTGTTTCTGTTTGACAGCTCCCTCACTGGCATCTTTCTTGTCAAGGCCCTCAAGCCACCGTGCGGCAGCATTGTTCTGGGTTTTATAACCTTCCATGTCAAGATGGTTGCTGACATGGTTATTTGTGATACAAAGTGAGACATTTCGCCCTTGGGCGTGCATCAAAGCCGTCAACTGCGAGAGATACCTCATCTGCTCCGCGTGGTGTTCTCCGCCCAGCCTTTTGCCAACCTCACAAGGTTCCGTCAAGAACCATTCTAACAGATCGAAGAATGTAGCCTTCTTGTTGAAGATGATTGTCCGACCATGAAAAGCGTGGTCCAAAAGAAGACCGTTCATAATGCGTGCATGGTGCGTGGAGATTTCGAAGAAAGGGAATGAGAAGGTATCAGTCTGACGAAGCTGTCCATCCCAACCCGGCCGCTTTCTCAGTACTCCATTCACCAAGGTGGAGTAGCTGTTGATAGCCTTGTGAACGGGCAGGGTTTCTAATATGGATTTTGTTTCTGTGCCATAGATCGAGTCGATCTCAATCTGTCGCCAAAGCTGACGCTCAGCCTTTACCTCAGGACTTTTATCCTCGTGGGGCTCTGGTAGATGTTTACTTCTCAGAACGATCATCAATTGTGGGGAGATGGGCGCAAAGAGGTGAAAGCGGGGTCCCTGGCGTAGGAACTCTCCTGTTGTCTTGTCCTGAAAGTCGATAGTTGGTCCTTCGTAGACATGACTTCCTGTGTCAGAGAGAATGAACTCTTGATCCTCGCTGGAAGGGGTGCAGAAGGACATCCAGAATTCAGTGATGTGTTCCCTGAAATGGCAAAATAGGCCATAATAGACGGTTGACTTGAGGGTTTGTTGCCAATTTGCTGCCAGGCCCATATCGAGGTCAATGATAGAACTCAAGCCCTGTAACCAAACATCCAACGGTCGTTGAATTCCATTTCGGTCCATAAACTCTTTCAGAAGATCCCGGTCATTCTTTTTGTAGTCATCGATGCTGTTGCAGTTGTATGTCTTGAAGAAGCCCGAGCCTCGTTGATTCAGTAGATAGACAAACTTGCGCAGTACTGTTTGCTGTGTTCTAGTAATTTTGACATTTTCTTCTCCACGTTGGTGAGCACCAATTATCTTGCGAATCACGACACTCGTCTGGCCCTCCAGCTTGCTGAACTTTTTCTCCAGTTCGCGAGGAAACGTTGCTTGAGGTGACTGGTCGGTGTACATGTCATCCAGGCCGCACACTCGTCGGATAGGAAGCTCCTCAATCTTGTAATCTTGGGGCAAAAGTTCCAGGCAGTTCACAACTGGGTCGCCGGGGTATTTTCCTTTTTCGTGATGGTGCTTCGTACATTTCAAGCCTTTCGTGCGGGCCTTAGGGCAGCTGAAAGGATGGCCGAAGTTCCTCAGGATGAACTGCGGGACGAAGTGCTGGTACTCCGGTGCGTTGGCCGACATGATAGCGATGTATTGATAGCCAGTCAAATCATAATTTTATCTCGGCTATCGTGTTATGCCTGTGGTTTTTGAGATGTTCTTGAGCTGGATTGAATCTGTAAATATGAAAATGAAGCTTGGTGAGAAAAGGAAACGCGTAAGCAGCGGTACTGATTGGGGACCAACAACTTCAGCCGCAGTCTGGATTCAAGTAGATTCAAGGCGGGGTAATAGCTCTTCCACCAGTCGGTCAGCCAGTTACTAGGATTAGGGGTCTACAAACCGCCAGCAATATCGAGAGATGTGTAACATCGTGCCGGACTAGTCTAGAGGCACAGAAAAAGTATCACTGCAGAACTATTTACAGTCCAAAGTGGGGGCGAAAATCCTCAAAAGACGGCGTACAGATTACACCACTTGGCTCTATAAGTATTGAGCATAATATCGTGGAAAGCAAAAACTTAAGCATATCATTAAACTTGCAACCTTAAAGAAGTCTACCTCACTTTGCGAAAATGAAGTTCACACTTAGTGTCTTGGCACTTATCGCGTCTGCGAATGCGTGGACCATGCAGTTCGACTGTCCAAGAGGCTCTGGTTTTGAAGGGTCCTATTCTGGTTCAAAGAACAAAGGCTGCACAAGCATCCCGACTTATACCAAGGGCGATCATGTACGTTTTTCTTACTGGACCTGTCGAGTGTCTATTGGTTGATTAACTTCATGTTAGATGGTCTGGGGTAACACCAAGAAGTCCAATCGTGTTCTGAGGCTGTACGCTGCTGCTCCATGTGCCGCTGAACAGGAGATTGGTCATCTAAGGAAAACTGGGATCACAAGTTTGGCCAACCTGTTTTTGCCTGGGGAGTCACGAATTGTTAATGAGTAGCTATTTCTGGCTTAAGCAGAAAGGGGTCTCAACAGTATAGTGTCTTACACGTTTCTCAAGATAGCTATTGAAGGTATATACATGGAATGGTTTCTCTGATCGCCGCTTCACGGAATCTAGCCAGTAAGGCTCGTCATACACTCTTGACTTGATACAGGATCTTAAGTGGTGCACTGAGAGTAGAAGTCGTTGAGCGCCTTGCACGTTCCAGTGGCGCAGCACTTTGGACCGGTCCAGGTATTTCCACCACACTGAGCCCATAGGAGAGCGCACTGTATTAAGTTAGTAATTACTAATTATATGTAGCAGTGGACACTTATGGATATGTGACTTACCTGGCCAGATGGTTGAGTCGACACGGGAGGAACCTGTGTAGACGACGCTCGGGTAGAGGTCTGTAGAGTAGTAGTGGGGTCGCTGCCGCCACCGTCACCGCCAGGGGCACCGTTGCAAGAGAACTTGAGTTAAAGTTAGATATCACAACATCGTCTGGGAGAGTTCGTTGTTTCACATACCACTGCAGGTCCAGGAATGGTGTAGCTATTGAAGTTGGAGTATATCTGGGAGACCAAGCGTTAATAAGCTTCACTATCACATTGGTGATACTGTCTTACGTTGGCGGTGTATCCAGGGTCGGTATCCTTGAAAGCACCAGGAATTTTGACCTGGTTACTGGGAACAGTGCTGCCTCCACCAGTAACACTGATCTGGGCGCAGCTGATGTAGAACTGTAATTTCTGACGTTAGTTTCTGTATAAGTGAGACTTCCCCTACGAGTGTATTACCTGAGGAATACCCGCAGGCCAAGGGTTGTGAATGCCCAGACTCTGGATGCGAAGAAGATATTCACCATTGGCAATGCAAGTGGGAAGGTTGAAAGTGTAGCTTACTAGACAGTTTACAATGTCAGCTTACGGACGGAGAGCTTCAACACGGAATAATGACTTACGGTACATAGGCCAGGTTGAGGTACTGCCACTGAAGGTAGGGCCTGTTCATGTGTTGTTAGTCGTCCTTCCGTTGAGTTGATTGGCGGCAGCATACCCCAGTCCTTGATCTTGAACCAGCCACCGCTTCCATCGTACGAAGAGGCAGAGCTAGGGGCTTTGGACATGTACACCGAGATCGGTCCTTGGTGGTAGACGGCAGTGTCGAGGGTGAAAGTGATCGAGTCGCCAGCCTTGACACCCACAGTCTGGGTGTTGGTTCCCGAGGTGCCGACATTGCATCGAAGGTCGTTAGAAGCCAGGTCTAGTTTGACATAGCTGTTAGTAGACTACTCCATGAACGCTCTTACTGGGCAGGAGATCAAGACATACCAGTGACAGGAGAGTTGTAGTTCGTGTTCTGTCGAATGTACTGAAAAACAGGATATTTGGTCGACCCAACACTAAGCTGCTGGAAGATGTAATGAGCAGAGGTGCTCTGCACCAAGGCCACGGCCGCGGCAAGTGAAGTAGCGATTTTCATGGTTATGTCTCGAGATGATGCTGGTTGAGACTGGCCGAAGGAGGTAATGCAGGTTTAGGAGCGAGATATAAAAGAATGCTGCGGGTCGAACGGCACGGACTTGTGAGTGATCACGTTCCTGATGGCAGTTTGAGTGTCGCCCAATGGGAACGGTATGATGATCCTCCATTATAGCCCCGTTATAGATTGAGTGGTCTCGATGCGTCAACTGACAACGCCGTCAAGTTCCGATGGCCCAAAAAGGGAAATGATGCTGGGGAATCTGGAAGATGACAACCCACAACGTTCTACAGATGGATGAATTGCAGAGACATGGTTGTTCCTCTCGATAGCCAGATACAGGGACACGCGTGAGTTGCCTCTCATCGTAAGCCTCCATCGTCATACATGATAGCCATTATTTAGTCGAGCGGCTTTCTGCCGATGCTATGGTACATCCTCTTAATCTCGGCTTTTTCCAGACTAAGTAATTGGAAGCGTATTGAAGCATAGAGTACCGGTGTTTCGGATCTCGCTTGCCAGGTCGTCGATGGAATCACCGGTTAAATTTGAGTTCGGAATGTCATCCTCCGTTCTCGGATCCGGGAACGTGGGCAGCCAACAATGTAACACTCGCCTAGACTTTAGGCATTTCCTGCTCTGTCAAAGAAGTCACAAGGTCTTTATTGTGCCTCCAAAGGCACAATGTCTCATCTTCGAACCTTTGTTGTATTTGAGACGGTATCTCATTACTGTCAATTCCATGACTCTCCACGGCTATCTGCTTACAGGGTGATTCCATATCGACGTCCAAGGAAATTGATATATCGCCATTCTTTATTCAGGCCGAGCATGATGACCACAAATGTCGTTGAATAAGGTATAAGGTTGCATGCAGCTGGCGCTCTGCGGTTTAGCACGATATGTCCTGCTAACCCAATTTGGAACGAGTAGTCATCTACACCAAGGTTCACTCAAGTCTCGAAGAACAGTAAATCGCTGAAAATAATCAAGCCATGATAGAGACCTTCTTTGATGGTTTGAAGAGGCCTACGTCTCTGCCTGGAACCAAGAAGACTCATCCTGCAGCCCAGCCCTGACGATCTGCGTAACAATGGTGATCTCCAGGGCAGTTTGAGCCAATGAAGGGACAGGACAGTCATGTCCAGGAGGAAACACCAAACCCCGCATCGCGCCACCGAAGAACGTGAGTCATATCGGTCGTGACTGCTGAATAAAAGAGGCATTGCTCTTCAAAAATCTTGAATCAGGAAGTGACACGCCCGTGATCCTTTCTACAACAAACAAAGCCCTCGCCAAGGACCCTCACACAGGTTCCAGCCTCATCTCAGCTCAATATCAAGCAGCCAAACCCCACCGAAATGGCACAAAGAACCTCGCCTCCCAGAGAGCTTGATCTCATCAGCAAAGTCGCAGTAATAAGTGGTGCATCGCGAGGATGCTCTATCCTGGGTACCTGCGTCAGTGACAAGGGAGTCGAAGCCTTATCAACAAGCTTGAACGATGAAATCACCGAGCGCGTCTACAAAGCTACATCTAGGGAGCGTCCAGCAGGCCAACAGATCAAAGGAATCATAGCTGATGTCTTCTCCCCCGACTGTCCCAAAACAATTGCCGATGCCCTTGAAAAGTCCTTTGCTAGTCGCGTTGATATCCTCGTCAACTCAGCTGGTGACCCGATGCCTGGAGTTATCGGCCAGATGACTACAGAAGAGATCCAAAGAAGCCTTCTAGGCAACATCCAAGCCCCAGTTCAAATCGTCGAAGAGCTCGTCCGCCGAAAGCTCTTCCAGCCCAACAGCCGTATCATCTACATATCCTCAGTCCGCTCACGCCTCCCATGGGCCGACCAACTCATGTACGCCGCTGGAAAATCGGCTGGCGAGTCATTGTATCGAACATGGTCACAGGCTTTTGGTGGAAAGGATGAGCGATACGCATTCATGGCGGGGACTACTGCAAATGCTGTCACCGCAGGTTTGACGGAAACTGACGCTGTTATGGATTGTGGACCGGAGGTGGTCAAGACCTTTCAGGATGAATTCTTTCCCTTGCAGAGTATACCCAAGTTTGGACAGCCCGAGGACGTGGCTGATGTTGTAGGAATGCTTTGCGGGAATGATGGAAGATGGATTACTGGATCTGTTGTTAGTGCAAGTGGTGGGTGTATCAAGATGCAATAAAGCTTTAGCATATCACGAATTGCAAGATTGAACGAATGTTTGTGCACTCTTTATTTATAGCGAGCGTAGCAAAACAAGAATAATATGCTGTCGCTATACAAGGAAGAAATGACAAAATGCCAGGTTGATGTACACGGGACAAGACAACGACTCCGCCAGCAGCTTCCACAGAACACCAATATTTCCATCGACTTAGATTGCGCTCGACTGAAATGCAAAAGCCTCAGCCGCAAGAAAAGTATCCCGACCCTGTTTCTCCCTAATAATCCCACTGCGAACCAGACTCTTCAGGACATCATGCACATACTGGCGATTATACACCGACTCGCCCAGTGGATTCTCCCCGGGAAGCACAGAACGAATTTGAGCTTCGAGAGCAGCAAGTTCAGTGACCGGAATTTTGGCAACTTTAAAGAACTTGGAGTGATTGGGGGGAGCTCCACCCTTGATCAGGGCGTAGCGAGCATCATTCTGACGACCTTGAGCGGTGAGCCACTTTTTGAGGACTGGGTGAAAGACAGCAAGCATCCAGCGGCTGGGTACCTGATAGTCGATCTTGGGATTGAAGTCCAGAGAGGAATTGATGGCGATGTAGAGTTTGGCCTGGGGAGTGTTGGTCTCCATGTTACAAGGGATCTGTGTACAGTCCGACATCTTGCTGGTCTGTCTGAAGAAGTACGTGAATGTGATCCGTGAGTAATGCGAGAGAGAGTGCAGTTTGACTGTCCAAAAGAAGATGTAAGATGATAATGTGGTCAGTGAATAATTCGAGAAAGAAAGTAGTCTGACTGTCCGATGAAAAGATGTAAGAAGATGATGTGATTGTGTTGAAAGTGGACGATCAGGTTGTTCTTCAAAGTGTCTCGTGTTATACAAAGATATGTGAACGGACGAAGAATCTGCTACTGTTCTACGATTCTGATCGTGCGAACGTCCGGTCTATTATAGACACGCTGGTCTATGCCATGAGAACCAAGCTTTCTAAAGTCTTCACTTTTGCGCCGTCGCATTGGCCAGATATCGTGGGATTAATGTCTAAATAGCATTCTATATATACTATTCGTAATTGAGACATGTAACTCAGAGCTTATGTTCAGCATGCAGAAGTTTATAGACAGACGAAGATTTTTCTGAGCACATTTATGAGTCATTGTGCAAAGGTTTTGCGTAAAAGGTTATATTCTGGAAAACAACAACAGTATGCATTTGTTTTTTGCGTTAGCAAACTAAAGTTTAACCATGTGGCCAACAATAATCTGGCTAATGCGCAAAAGTAACTATTTGAAAGCAGTACTGATAAAAAAGTGTATAAAGAAGAGCCATAAATATTTACTAGACAGAGTTCGTTCATCCAGAACCGCAGTCCTTCTGCCTACCTACGATGTCTGTACCAGAATTTGGATGTCTGCACAGCTCATCTCGAGGGCGGAAAAAATAGTTTCAGCCTTCTTATAGTTCAATATACAACCAACTACCAACTTTTGGAAGATATGAAGAACCCAATTGCGGTTGCACTCCAAAGTGTCATACGCGACCTCAGGGTCAGTAGAACTGATGATGTGATTCACATCATCTACCTGAGCTTGCTTAGGTTGGCCACCTCAAAATACAGTAGCTGTCGCTCTGGATGCTCTATACTCTCCCGATCCCCTGTCACCTTTCGGCAGGGATTACCATCGACAAGGAGACCCTGTTCCACTACCCAGTGATTTGGGTGCTGCAAAGCGATGCTCCAGAGGTCACGAGTGTCAAAGAACCCATTGTCAGGAGGCAGGTCTTGTTGCTCGTGGGATGAAAATTGGTTCACCACGACGTAAAGTTGAGTTCTTGAAGCACTTCGAGCAGGTGGCTTGGAACAGTCGGACATTTTGTGGAATGCTTGAAGTGGGTTGTAATGGTGCGGTATGGTTGGATGCTTAATGACTAGGCGATAAGACTATTATTTGGAAATAATTATACTTGACTATATATTTATAATCCTTCTTTCTAAGCTGAAAACGTATCTTGAACTTTCTGTGTAATAATGAACGGGCTCTTCTATGGCTGTTGTTGTGAGAACATGGGAAACTGAACAAGCCAGAAAATTATTTTTATTGTCTTTTCTACGAACATGCTGTACCCTTTGAAGGCGCAATCATGAAGGTCCTTGTTGCTGGTAGATACTAAATTTTCTCTTTGTTTAGTATGCTTTGTGAGACCAGTTAACTGCTTTGGCGATTCTACGCTTATCGTGCATCAAGGCCCATCTCATGTAGCCTCCAACTGAAGTTGAGAGTTTACTTCAAGCTCCAATAACACATCACTAACCTATGCCTTGTCGAGAATATAGCCAAGAACTAAACTCTCTAGAACACCCTGCACATACTGGTCATTGCGCTCCAAATAACCTTTCATGTGAACAGCAGCGACAAGATCAACCCGAAATTGAACATCTAGCAACCAAGAGTTCGGAATGCTAGTGATCTCAAATCACTTTACGTCGTCACCAGGAGAACTGAACCTTTGGTTGATCTTGGGGACGTCTTTCTGGCGCGCTTGTGTTTTTAGCCAGAGGTCTTTGGCGTGGTTGAGGGTCGCGGAGCTCAAGATATTGGAGGTATGTGCAATAACGAAGAGCCGGGCGGATGAACTGCTTCTTGGTTAGGTCTTCTTACGGGGTAAGATAGCCGACATTATGTTTGTTTGAGGTCGTTATATGAGTGAGAGGGTTAAGATTGGCCTTTGGTTCTATGCAAATAGATTAAAGCAGTAGTGTAGAAGGCGGCCGACTCTATTGACATTTATGGACCATCTTAGAGCGCCCAAGTAATCCAGGAGAAATAACTACTGAAGAACACATACTGCTAGGGTATCTCATCTTGCTGTTCGTGAACTTGAACAGGCAGGCCAGTGATATGCCTTTCCCTATCATCAATAGATATGTTCGTAAAAGCGCACAAAAACAATGCTCAGGCCTAGCCCCAAGATGTCAGTATGCCGGCGTCTATCCGCGAGACATGATGCTGTGTGCACTTCGTAGACAGGCGACAGTTTGTTGGGTTGCACTTGGGGTAGGCGCGCCAAACGAAGCACCCACCAATTTGACCGCCGTCAAGAGGCACATATGCTTGATTCCAGAATCTACCAGACAAGAAATACGACCACTAACCTATTTTGAGGCCAAGGTTCTAGACTCGAGTTGCACGAGACCTGAGATTTACATTGCTCAATTAGGTAGGCGAGTAAAATTGTCAGTGCGCTTTTCACGGGAGCGGGACAATGAGCCCTCGGAACTGACATCCCAGCTAAAGGGGCCATTTCCATCGTTGAACCTTCGCATATCCTATCAAAGTCCCCGTGTGATGATAAACATTCTTGCTCCTTCATACGAGTCGGCTGAAGATCACTGCCGAGCCCATTACGACCTACTGGCGGTGAGCAGCCAGAGTGGGCAAAGAGAAACGGCTTGACAAAGTGCTTTCCTTTTTCTGTTCAGCCGGCATTCTCAGCCCCTCTCTGTCTTGGGTATATATGTTTTGGCTGGCTGAAAATCCAGATTCGGGATACTATGTGGCTGGCTGAGAAGCAAAGAATGGCCGAGAACCATTGCAAACTTCAATAATCATGCAGCTGGACCAGTCGAGATCACCTCCGCATAACGCCATGTCTCACTTCACGAGCTGACATCAACGAAAGGACAATTGCGTTGCTGCCGTCTTCATAATTGATAGCTCATTTGCCGGTGGCGACTGCCTATGTGTTTACCTCTTTTTCACGCACCAGAAAGCATATATAACAACAAGCTCGCCGATCCAATTTCTCAATTAGTCTCATCACTCAATATCCCTCTCATCCCATAATCATCTAAACATCCTTCTACACTTTTCAGAACCATGGCCTCCGCCCAAGTCAACGGCTTCATTGGGATGCAATACTCCCGTGAAGGTAGCGACTACGAAAAAGGCGACTACAAGTTCTTCAATGAGCAGTATGCGACTTCATCGTACGTCGATGTACTTGATCCAAACGGGAAACCACTTCACGACCTGAATCCGGCCCACATCTTCAGACCAAAGGATGATAACGACGTCAAGGCTGTTATCAAATATGCCGTTGAAAACAAAGTCGGCATCGCCATCAAGAGCGGCGGCCACCAGTACAGTGGCGCGTCTTCTTGTGGAGACAAGAACGTGCAGCTTGATCTGAGCAACACGTACAAAGACTTGAAAATCATCGACGTGAACGTCTTGGATAAGCCCAAGATTACTGTCGCTGATGACAGAGTCCTCGTCTTCGCCGGTGTCAGCAATCAGCTACAGGACTTCCTGGCCTACCTGACCAGCCACAAGCTATTTGCTCCCACGGGACAATGCGCTTATGTATGCCTCGGTGGTCATGGCCAGACCGGCGGGTATGGCCAGCTTGGTCGAAGCTTCGGGCTCCTTGGTGATTACATCGTCGATATTCGATTGATTGACCACAAAGGCGAGGTCCTACACGTCAACCAGGATCACAATGCTGAGCTTTTCAATGCTATTCGCGGTGGCAGCCCAGGAAACTTTGGCGTCGTTACCCACTACACTATCTCAGCGTTGAAGGCCAAGAGCTACATGGGAATCGAAAATACAATCAAGACTCCCAACAGCGCAAAGCCCAAGACGTTCCATGGACCACATGGAATCAAAGGTGCTTGGATCTTCAATGAAGATAGGCTTAAGACTCTCTTGAACGTCGTTGCTGAGATGTCTGATAAGGGAACAGCATCCCGTGGATTCGACCTTTGTGTCAATGTTCTAAGCACCGAGTTCGACATTGTCAAGTTGTTTCCTGCTCTCAAAGATGATAAAAACTGGAAGACCCTTCAAAAAGCAGTCGATGTGTTTTTAGACGGTCCTGTTAAAGCTTTGTTAAAGGGTAGACTGCCCCCTCTGATCGTCCTTTACGCACAATGGTGCCCCGTTGGCGATCAGCAGAAATATGACGCAAGTGTCGATGCGTGGTTCCAGCAATTCCGAGAGTTGGACGATTTGCTTCTTGGTTGCATTCAATTCGATGAAATTTCCGCAGACATGTCTGATATGGTGGGACACTGGTTGTTCCCCAAGCGAAGAGAGTTCCCGCTTCCGTACGTCAAACGAACCTACGCTACCAACTCAAAGACTCTCGGTAAAGATGGTTGGGTTGACAAACTTGTCGGAAGACTCAAAAAGATCTGCGATCCTACGGAGAAGTTGGATGATGCGAACGAGAAGCCGGTGGACAATCCACTCTACGATAACTGTAAGCTCTCAGCCCAGATCCAGTGCTTTGGAGGACAGAATTCAATGTTCTACAACAACCGCAACAATGGAGCCGCCTACAGTTGGAGGGATTCGACCGTTCTCCAGACCGTGGACTGTTGGTACCTGAACAGCGATCAGCCAAACTATGAACTGTCGCGAAAGCTTGCAAATGACTGGCAAACAAAGAACGACAGCGTCATGATTGGTGCCAGCAGCTGCTTCAGCAAGACCGACAGACGTGTTCTTTGGGGCTCCTGGGGTGACTGGGATATGGCCAAGCCTGAGGTTTGGAAGACTTATTATGAAGATGAGGCCAAGTATCAGAGTATCGGCAAGGTCAGGGCGGCAGCGGATCCAAATGGTACTTTTACCGCCAATCCATTTGCTGTTGCTCGACAAAATTAGGAAACACTAAGCTAGGGTGCACTTCAATTCGAGAACCTTTTTCATTGCAATCAATATTTTAGTGCCAGGATCCTCGTAGTCTCTGTCACACACAAAAACTTAGGCTGTGATAAGACCATCCACTAGATGTGCGTTAAGCCAAGGATGTCGACTGACGTCTTATGTGACACAGATACGTGTCTTCTGAAGTTTTGAGCGGAACCTAACAAACTTGGGGGCTATGTCGAGCCCTCATGCTTGATATACCAATGGATGGGCTTCAACCGCCAGCCTGATTGTGATGGAGGTGCATAACCCCCGCAATGGCGTTGTTGGGCGTCTCACCGCCCTATCAGAGCCATCAGACTAACATATTTATGGTACATAGGTCTCACCACTGACCACGAGCTGAAAACCCTGCGCCCCATGCGGGCGAGCTTGAAAATATCTTGGCGGATGGCAGAATCAGCCCGGGGGAACGCCCAAGTTAGAGTGTCAGGCGACTCGTCACGGACTCGGAAGCAAAACTGCTGATGATTCGAACAAAAGCCTTTTCACCTTGACCGAGATACAATGGCTGAACTGGCTCTGGGTATTGCCGGCGTTGCTGGCACAGTCGACGTCTGTATAAAGTAAGAATACCGCCTGTCGGCACTCGCAGTACTTTTTAACAGTTCTAGGTTCGGGAAATATCTTATCAAAGCCTACAAGGACTATGGTCAGGCTGATGCATTAGCCCACGAGCTGTCAGTAAGAATCCAGGTTTGCTGGTCTCGAATTGCCAGCCAGCTAGAGATCGTCAGAGAACTCGAGGGTAGCATGACCGAGGATCAACGGGAGCTACAGTCGCACATATTACGCATCTTGCAGTCTAAGCTTGAAGCTGCGACAGTTGTCATCTCCAAGCCCGATAAGCATGGTAGCTCAAGAGGATACAGGGCTCTGCGTTTCCTTAACCTACGAGAATCCCTCGAAAGCACCGTTACCGATCTTGAGTCTTGGCAGAAGCGGTTTGAGCCATCGTGGTTCCAGATTATAAAAACCGGCCCGACTAACACTGAAAATGTGTTGAAAAGGGCTACTCTAACCAACCCACGAGACCGAGGCGAGCCAGCTCGCGAGGGCTTGAAATTTCGCGAAGCCTTCAACAACAGCGAGACTGTGAAGCTAGCAGAAAAGGTACTCGAGAACCTTGAGATGCAAGTGATCCCAAATTGTGAGGCCGAGCTTGCAGTCAAGCTGAAGGAGAATAAATACTTCATCATTGATACGGTTTCTCGGGATACGGTTGCATTGAGAGATGCTCGGGAGCTTGCATCACGTCTCCGAGACTCGAACCCTTCAACTTTCGGGACCTTGAAATGCAAAGGAGTTGTTCAACCTGCCAGGGAGCCGTCCCTAAAGTTTGTCTTTAGCGTCCCTGACGGGTATTCCAGGGTCCGGAGCTGCAGGGAACTTCTCCTCTCTGGTCCTACCAACTCACTCACCACTAGACTCAAAATCGCGAGGCAGCTTGTCACAGCAGTCTATTACGTTCATTTATACGAATTTGTTCATAAGAATATCACTCCGGAGACTATACTCATCCTAGAGTCTCCAAACGAAGAGCATGTGCAAATGCTTGTGTGCCTCGTTGGATTTCAACTTTTTCGGTATGCTGACGCTCCGACAAACACTTCCAAGACCAAGGAAAGAAGTCTGGTGTATCAGCACCCTACACGCATTGGGGATAAGACTGTGAAGTTTGTTATGCAACACGATATATACAGTCTTGGTGTTTGTCTCTTGGAAATTGGCCTCTGGCGATCACTTGTTGAACCTCACGGTGCTACTCCCACGTTATCACCAGTGTTCACTAATAGTGAAGGACGTCTGTCGGAACTAGGCCCACAAGCTATCAAAGAGCAGTTGATACACTTCAGTCGTACCGAGCTGAGAATGTGCATGGGCGATATGTACAGCACGGTGGTTGAGACCTGCTTGACGTGTCTGGACGAGGGTAACATAGGCTTCGGTGACCCCCAAGACTTTGATTATCAGGGAGGAGCCGAGGTTGGGTCGCAATATGTCGAAAAGATCATGAATCCAGTAGGCGCGCTTTGTTTTTGATAGTAGTCTGTAGACATGGGATGAATAATCGAAAGTTTACTTTGCTTGATTTATTATGCGTCTTGACGTCATCAGGAGTCTCTCACGCGGTTTTTAATAATCAATAGTGTGCCACTACTGTAGGCTATGCTGCAGGCGGAAAAAGCTATAAGCGCTCCGAAGCGAAGCTGAAGCCTGAAAGTCAGGCTCTGCGGCTGAGTGACTGCAGGCTGACCTTCCCCTCTCCAACAACAACGGCTGATTGAATTCAGTTTCGCTTTCTTGACTGAGAGTTCGATTTCTAGATTATCTATTCGACCAATCGCGTGATATTCGCGTACTATCACATTCCACGAGTGCCAACATGGATGGATCGCTTTCAGACCTCGTTCATGACTACCAACTAACCACGCGTTACGAGGGTGTCTTCACTATTCACTATCATCGTGATCCTGATGCGCCTCCTTCAGCCCCTTATCGTCAAGAAAATTGGAAGAAAGTTCGTACTCTTGGCCACGGTGGCCAAGGGAACGTTGTTTTGCAAACATGCACCAATGGTAGCCGAAGCTTTACTCAACGCGCTGTCAAACGAATTCGACTAGAGAGTAACCACTCTAAACGACGCTACAGACGAGAGCTCGAATGCATAGTGAAGTTCTCTCATGAAAAGGTATATATATCATCAGTTACTTTCACTGCTATAGCAAGGCTGCTCGATATAGCTTTCTGACAGATTTTAGTACTCTCAGTATTTCGTCAAGTCTCTCGGATGGTATGCGACTTCAAATAAGCTGTACATAGCTATGGATTACTTTCCTGAGGGGGATCTATACGTCTATGTCCGCGATCATCCACGTCTCACAGAAGAAGAATGCAGTCACATCACGAGCCAAGTCCTCTCCGGTGTTGCCATCATGCATGAAGAGGGGTTTGCACATCGTGACATAAAACCCCAGGTGCGTCTGAGAATGATATCTTGGCTGTGAGACCTAACTTGATAGAAGAACATCCTGATATATAGATCTCCACTGGAGATCGCTCCAGGCCCATGGTGGGTTAAGCTAGCCGACTTCGGAATCAGTAGAAGGCTGGTCTCAGATACAACTGGAACAACACTGGCTTCCGGTACCCCATTGTATATGGCTCCCGAGCTACTTCACTCTGATTCTCAGAGACTCTTGACCAAAGATTATCGAATGGCAGACATTTGGGCCCTCGGGATAACGACTTTCTTTATCCTAACGAAAACCCTGCCGTTCAAAAATCAGCTTGCAATATTGCAGTATAGTCATAGCTCAGATGAGCTTGCTCTTGCCCTAGAACACTGCCAAGTCACTGAAAGTGCCCAGGGCTTCGTCTGTAATTTATTAAAATCACGTCCAGGTGAGAGACTTGGGGCAGCAGAGGCAAAGCAACATTTATGGATTCACCGGTGGCTGCCAGAAGTTCCAACGTCTGGTTCACACAGCAGGTATGACTTGATACCCATAATCCTCGATCAGAACGCTGAGTCCTGACCTTCAAAGGCCGTCTACAATTTCTTCCAGGCAGAGTTCTTTTCGCGGCGCCGAGGGGCTTACAACAGAGATCTCGACGTTGGCCTCACAGACGGCGTCACAACGATGGGCTGGTGATTTCCATAATCAAGATATCTTAACAAAGCCCCGAGATCGAAGACAGGGCATTGTCATTGGACCATCTAGCCAAGAAGCCGACCTTGATGTCAGACTTTTGCAGCAGCTCCATCACTATACTCAAGTTGGAAATATCGACATAACCAGTATCCCCCTGGACCTTGCAGTTGCTTTTCATTCCCCAGACATAAATCGTAGTACGCCATTGAACCATTCGTGTACCAACGACAACGTGGAGCCGGCCCGTATTCCGTGTCAAGATGGTGCCGTCACTGGAACAAGCAAAAACGGGCACACACCACTTCAAGAAGCAGCAATGAATGGGCTTACGGATGTTGCAGAGACTTTACTGGAAAAGGGTGCTGATATCGAGGCAAGAGGCAGCTTCATCGATTTTACCCCTCTGCACTTTTCGGTAAGCAAGAACCATTATGGTGTTACGAGGCTATTGCTTGATAGGGGAGCGAATGTCGAAGCAACCAATGAATTTGGATATACACCACTTATCTTGGCTGCCCACAGTGGTTCTGGTGATGTGTTGGAGCTTTTACTAAAGCATGGTGCCAATATCGAACAAGCGGACGAAGGCCACTACACCCCGCTTATTTGGGCCGCAGAAGCTGGGTCGGAATCCGTCATCAAGCTTCTGATCCATCATGGAGCCAACTTCAATACAAACGAGTATTCAGGCTATGAAGCACTTCGTGTAGCCCAGATCAAAGGCCACGATAAGGTGGAAAGGCTGTTGCTTGAAGCTAACGCCCGCGTCGACGGAACTAATCGAGTATCGGATCCGTCACTGCATAGAGCTGCACAACTTGGTCTCCATAATCTAACAGCACAATTGCTGGAGCAAAATGGTGTGGATATTGAGGAGAGAGACGATCTCGGACGGACACCGCTGATTCTGGCTGCTGGGGAGGGACATGTGACCACGGTCACGGTACTGATTGAGAATGGGGCCAACATCGAAGCAATTGATAACGCGAATTATACTCCTCTAATGGCAGCTGCTGAGCGGAATCAAGCGCGAGTTTGCTTTCTATTGATTCTACAAGATGCGGATGTCACGGCGAGCGATGTCGAGGGCAATACGTCGATAGCCCTAGCTTCACAAAAGGGGCACGTAGATACGGTGGCAGTTTTACGGATTCCAAACACTACAGTTGATACGTTTAACAAAAGGGGCGAAACACCACTGATGGGTGCTGCGAATGGCGGCCATGCAGACGTGGTTAAAGAGCTAATTGACGCTGGTGCCGACTCCAACGCAAGTGCCGACAATGGTGACACACCGCTTAGCATGGCTGCGCGCCGGGGTCACACAGAAACTGTCAAGGCCCTGCTCGAGCGTGGTGCTTGCTTCGACCGCGCCTCTCGTTATGCACCCGCAGCTCTTATTGAGGCGGCAAAAGCAGGCCATGAAGCCGTTGTGGAAATCTTGCTTGAAGAGGGTGCCGCCATCGAGGCTATGGATTATGAAGGCGACACGGCACTGGTGCATTCTGTAAGAGGTAACCGCAAAGCTGTGGTGACGCTTCTGCTGCAGATAGGAGCCAATATTGAGTCAGAGGATAAGGATGGCGCAAACTGCTTGATGATAGCTGCGAGGAATCGCAACAAGGCTATTATGGATCTCCTCATACATCATGGGGCCAGGAAAAGCTGGTCATACTATCGCGCTCGTTTTGGTTAGCCTTCAGCATCGTTATGAGTTCTTCATTTAGTTTGTGATGCGCGACACGGAGTTAGGGAGGCTAAGTTGTAATACAATAGAACAATAATTCTGTACATATACAGAGATTCTAAACGCATTATGTGGATACTGTACCAACACTCCCTTTCACTGATATCCAGGCTACCCTTCAACTATTTTTTTGATCACCTCTATAGATATCTCCATGGGCATCTTAAGGGAGCTCGACGTAAACAGGGCCAAGATGTGTTCGTTGGGCTTGTGTTGCAACAGGCTTCCACTAGGTAGAACTCGGATCTCGTACCCGTTCGGAAAAGTATAAGTAGGTAGAATGATCTCGGTCGGTGCACCAATGTTCGGGTCACTTGTGAAGTTCAGCTTGAAAACCCCCGAAGTCGCATCAAAGCCAAATGAAGTAGGTGTCCCGGCGATCGCAGCTGGATACGCACGACTGTAGTGTTTCTGTAGCTCTGGATATGGCTTTCCCGATGTCCCGTTATACAGGTTCTCATATGCCCATCCTATCCAAGACACCATGCTCGCGTCGGTTGCCGCCATGGCTTCCGCTAGGCCAGCCATCTGCTTATCATCGCCCATCCAGAACGTTAACTCTGTAAGTACACCAGCAGTCTTGAGTCGAACATTGTCCTTGTGTCGGTTGTAGAGTGTATCCTTTAGTGGGCCCAGTTGCGGGGGGTTGTAGTAGTGGAATGAATGCACTGTCTTGGACCCGTCACCGAGAGGTACGTTATTGAATCCAGAAAGAACGTCGAAGGTAGCGCCCTCAAACCAGATCAGGGTATCATTGTCAACAGCACGGATTTGTTCCGTTGCTCGGTTCCAAAGGCCTTCCAAATTCTTGCGGTCAGCAACTCCTGGTACGAGGAGTGTTGGATCGGCGTATGTGTCGCCAACCCAGGGTTCGTTGAGGAGATTGTACCCCACGACATTAGTGGTGTCCACATACTCCGAGGCCAGTTTCTTCCAGTAAGCAGCGAATGAGTCTCCAAGCCTATCAAAGTTGTTGTAAAGTCTACCAAAGGCATTTCCAACAGCCACGGATAAGTAGCTCAAGGACCAATCGATGGTATTGCACTGGGATTGAGGTGAAGGAAAGCCATCGACATCCGTGGTAAATGGCTTGATCTTCTGAGGAAACGGGAACCTTCTGAATCCTGTGATCCAATCCTTTTTGACAAACCACTAACTTGATGTTATTTGATGTAAGACTGAAGGATATTTTCGTTACTCACGTCAGGTACCCCATGACCGCAAAGTTGTTTAGCCAGTACATCTTGATGCACATCCACCAGCACATAGATACCACGTTCTTCTGCCAGTTTTGTCTGTTCCTTCATGATATCTAAGAAGGTCTGGTTGTATTCGCCGCGAACTGGCTCAGCACCTGCCCAGCTGTGACCAAGACGGACAATATTGAGCCCCAAGTCATGCATATTCTGAACATCTCGTTCGCCGAATGAGGAGACACCTGGAGTCCACTCAAAGGGCCTGTACCACGGTTCCTCTTTCATGACAACATTCGTTCCGTGGAAGAACCTAGTTCTTCCATACTCGTCAATGATCTGGTGAGTATCCTGGTTCACATGCTTGATCCGGGCCATATTTGGATGAGTCTCGTACCAGCTCTTTGCATCTTGCGCTAGAACTCTTGGGATCTCGGTGCCCGATACGGCCAAAAGCCATATCGCTACAGCGGCGGAAAGCATGCTAGTGATGATTGGAACGCCTCGATCTGTGTGCTAGAACAATATCTGACAGATTTAGCCACAAGACAATTGACGATAAGAATTGTAAGCTGCCCTGAATGGGAAACAATTCATACATGCACAACGGGAGCAGGATTTCCATTTGATCAAGCAGATCTCCTCCATTTTGTTGTTATCTATTGCTTGGGTCTAGGCTAGCCGCATCAAGTAGGTATCTCTTAACAGAACCAAATATTGCTACATGCAGGAGGGTAAGGCAACTCTTCTCCACATCAATCTTGGCAATTGCTACCAAATCCGTCCCAAAACCTGATCTACAATACCAAAGAGGTCTGTTTAATGCCCAATTGAGGCGTAAACAGTTCCTCGTGAACACCTTCCCGAGTGTTGTACCGAGGTTCAGTCATTTGACACCGGCACGTGACAGAAGACACAGCGACTTCTAATGCCACTCGGATTTCTATGCTACAAATTGTTTCAGAAGTCCTTGCAAGAACCGCGTCAACTACCTTCAGGTGACGAAGAATCATCAGCACCATTGTAGCTCTTGCTCAAGGTGGCTATCACTCAACATCTAATACTATCACTACAACAGATGAATCTTGATGTCTTCCAGCTTTTCTAGTAAGGCTTTAAAAGTTCTGACCACCACCTCTACCAGTTCAAGCATCAAGCGGGTACTGCACTACAGCGATTGAGTGTCTTCCCAAGTGTTGCTTGTTACTCCAAGGAATTATGCAATTCAACAAGCCTCTCCGACAGCTCCCAGAGCTTTCTTTCAGCTTCCTCATCATAAATCCACGTAGCATATCCTAGTTCAGGCGACGTCGGCTCTGACCCCGGCCTCGCCAGTCTCTCCTCCACAAAATCAGCCAGATACTTCCCTCCACGGCCCTCCCAGTCCTTACTAACTGCAGCATACACAGTCGTAGCAGCACCTTGAGCTTTGTTCCTCATGAAATTCTTGATAGGTCCATCTAGGTCAAGCGTGTTCAGGTCAACATGCTTACCCAAGTTGGTAAGTATATACCCAGGATGCACTGACAAGCCGTGAATGCCTTGATCTGCGTATCGCCTATCAAGCTCAGTTGCGAAGTAAATATTCGCTGTTTTGGACTGAGCATACGCGAGCCAGGGGTTGTAAGCCTCTTTCTCGAAGTTATAGTCATCCCAGCGTATACCACCAAAGCGATGACCCTTTGACGCAAGTGAGATGACACGAGATTGGAAAGTAGGGGAAGTAGCGGCTAGAAGAGCTGGCTTGAGAAGTTGGAACAGAAGGAAGTGCCCAAGATGGTTTGTTCCAAATTGGGTCTCGAAACCATCTTCAGTTCTGCCCTCAGGAGTAGCCATGACTCCTGCGTTGAGGATGAGAACGTTCAGCTTGTCAACTTTGGCAAGGAAGTTTTGAGCAGCGGCTCGAACGGACTTGAACGAATCAAGCTTCAGTTCGATTCCGTATACAGGTGCCTCTGACTTTGCCTCCGGCCATGAAATGATGTCGTTAATGCCCTGCTCGATCTTCTCTGGAGATCTTGCGGTGATGTAAACCGTTGCTCCGGCTGCGTGGAGGGCTCGGGCGGTTTCGAGGCCAACGCCTTGATTACCGCCTGTAATGAGCACTAACTTATCAGTGAGTTTGTTGAGAAGGCCTTCATCTTCGACGATCTGGAGTGCTGTAGGTCTGGCGTCACCGGGACCTTGGGGGTTTATATGAGCTTGGGCGTAGCGAGACATGGAGGAGATATTGTTGTGCTTGATTGGTAAAATTCTGAAGATGTGATGAGTTTGGTATATAGAATCCTATAGATATACTTCCCATAACCTTTTATAATTCTTTGGCCTCCAACAATTCTCCAGTTAATCATGGAGCCAGTGTTAGTCCTGGCTTGGTCATGGGGCTCCACCTCTCGGTAATGAACTTGGGCCGGTTCAGGGTAGTACGGAACAGCTCAAGCGTTATCGTCAGCCAGAGCCACGGTTGAAGCTGCATACTATTGCACGGCAAGAGAGTAGTACCGAGTTTCAATGAGTCTAGTTTAGAGTTTGTAGTTTGCGATTGGCTGGATGATGTGAGCCATTTGGATTACCCGATATCTCCGGGCTTCAACGACATTACTCCCCCGCGTTGAGCAATTGGATGGCTGATATCAGCCACTTCGGTATGCTTAAGAATCAGGGGGAAATGTATAAGGCGTCAGGAGAAATATTCTGATTGCCGCCCTAAGATGGTTTGCTGAAAATCCTTGTCACGTTCGATTAGAAATCACACCAATTCAATGGCTTCATACTCCGACAATGGTACTGTAGGTGACAAACGCTGTATAATTATGGTATCTTAGTTGCCGTACTTGGCGAACTGTACTTCAGAAGATGCCGAAGATGCACTCCCTCTCGGTACATGCTGCAAATCACTCGATCCCTCTCCCTCCAAACTACCTCTATCATGTACACCATGACCCGGATACCGCTCGCTATGGACTGTTATCTCGGTTGTCTTGACCAGACTCGACTCATTGCCAAAGACGCGATGACTCTCTTCACCTTTCCCAACACGAACCTCATAATCTCCCGTAATTGTTCCCTGGGGCCCAGTATGTTTCCGTCGGTCGCGATTCAATGTCTCCAAGCCTACATCATCATGATGCGTGGCATTGTGACTGCGACCATAAGAGCTCTCGTTCCTTCCGCGGGTAAGCTCGACGAGACGATTGAGGATGCTGAACTCGAGCTTGAGCTTGACGCTGTATACGAGTGGCTTCCACGCGGTCTGTATGTCGAAGAGGTTCGCGAATTCGAGGGCAAGGATGGAAACGTCGAGGAGGATGACGAGGACGTTGACGATGAGGAGATGGTTCAGTACCATGCGTGTTTTGGTGTTGCCGACACTCTTCTCTAGTCTGAGACGCTTGCTTGTTTCCCAGACGTAGAGACCCGAGATGATGAGCTCTTGCACAAAGAAGACGCTAAGCTGGATCTTCTCAAAGACCTCGTATGGCTTTTGGAAGGGCTCCGGGTTCGACGACCCGACACCGTAAACAAGGATGATTACAGGGAGATGTAACCAGGTCGCATTGAAGATGATCATATACGAAACCATCCTCAACCTCTTCTGGTTATGCATAACAATGTGCAACCTCGAGTACAAAACAACAGACTGACCCGTAATCATAGTACACCACCCAATAAGTATAAGCGTCGAGTAGAGATACGTCTGCGCCGACAGCGACAGGTGTAGGATGAGGTATCCGGTTCCATTGAATGCAATACCCCAAGTCGCGATGACTAAACTCCAGAAGTAAAGCCCACTTCGCCTTTTGAAGCTGCCGAAGATGTAGGCGTTGAGCTCGAGGACATTGTAGAAGGCGATGCTGATGAAGACGCAGATGACGATTGCGACGGCGCCGTTTTTGGTGTTGTCGGCCATGTCATTTCGGGGCGGTGATGGGACGGGGACAGAGATCGATCGGCAGACGGGGAATAAAATGAGTGTATGTAATGGAGTAAAAGGAAGCGATACACTACTTCAGCAGTAGCTGGGATTTGAAAATGACAGAACCAACAACAATTTGTTGGCTGCAAAGGTCTTAAGTAAAAGGCTCAACACCATCTTTTCTCAACGTGCTTCTTGTCTCCCTCCAGTGGCGGTCTCACCATCCAGTTTCCTCCTTCCATATCACGCAACTGATAATTCCATGCTAAGCCCATTTCGTAGCCGGATCTTTTGCTTTGATAAGGTTCAAGGTTGGCAGTTTTGGCTAATCAAACTCAAACTCTATTTTTCTGCATGTTGGTCAATATCCCTGCCTCAGCTGTCGAAGGGGTACAGTGCATCACTACATGGGCGGACACGACAGGTGTACTGTGATCGTCATTCTGCTGCTGTAAAGAAGAAGTAAAATACCAAGGGTATCGCTACCAACGCAGTGGTAAAGATGAGATGAATCCTGAGATCTGACATTTGTTTCTCCAGAGTGAAAAGATCGTCAATTCGCTCACGCATCGTCTCGGAAAGTTCCTTCGCCATCTGCCGCCCAAGTGCGTCACACCAGAATTTCACACCTACTCGATTGAGCAAGTCGTAATGTTCACAGCAGGGACTCTTTCAAAGCGCAAGCCACAATCTCAGCTGGTGTCTAAAAGACCTCCAATCGCAGTGCTTTCCCATACACTCGTGTCCGTTATTCAGCGGCACTTTCGGTCGGTGATTAATAAAAAAACCCATATTGTTGAGAGATGTGCCGCTGCCAAGGAACTGGAACCACATTATGTAGTTGTGGCGTGGCTGCAGGTTACAGGAGGTTGCGTTGATGTTGGTCGTTGGTTCAGTTCGACATTGATTCCCTAGCCCCTGTAAGCAGGGTTCATACCGATTCTTCCAGGGCATTTCCTTCCATTCTTCCGATCAGCCCTGTCCGGAAGACACGTCGAGATCCCGGAGTCAATCTAGAACTCACTCAATCGTAAGTTATTCCTCCCCTGCTCGACGGACCAACATCTGCTTTCCTTTCTTTTCCTGTCGGCTAGAAACTCTAAACATGCTAATCTCCCCACATTCTACTACCCCGATCCCCAGTGCCGAAGCGCTGATTGATCCGCGTAACCAGGCGGCCCCCGCTAGCTTAAGCTTAACGCTGCAGATCTTGCACGTTCTTGGAGTGCAACGCCGAGACAACCCTCGTTAATGCCTCGTCGCTGTCATTTCAGGCGGAGATGATGAGTTCGCGGCGACTGGTTCATTGCGCATATTAAAAGTGTCTCACGCAGCTCCATCCATCCATTACAGCACCTGTCACACCAAGCACTCATTCGTCATGCCTTCTCCCATTTCTGTACTTGCTGCGGGGGTTCTCGTCCCCGTTTTGGGCGCCGTGGCTGCTAAGCTTCCTTCCACGGCTCAGATCATTGACCAAAAGTCGTTCAATGTCTTGAAGGATGTGCCCCCTCCTGCAGTGGCCAATGACTCTTTGGTATGTCACTGCAGCCTCGTTGCCGATTGTTACTAACGGTTATGAGTAGGTGTTTACTTGGCCTGGTGTGACTGAGGAGTCTCTTGAAGCGAAGCCATTTCATGTCTACGATGACGAATTTTACGATGTCATTGGAAAGGATCCCTCTTTGACCCTCATCGCAACGTCGGATACCGATCCAATCTTCCATGAGGCTGTCGTATGGTATCCTCCTACTGAAGAGGTTTTCTTTGTCCAGAATGCTGGCGCTCCTGCTGCTGGCACTGGCTTGAACAAGTCTTCCATCATTCAGAAGATTTCCCTCAAGGAGGCCGACGAGGTCCGCAAGGGCAAGAAGGATGAGGTCAAGGTCACTGTCGTTGACTCGAACCCTCAAGTCATCAACCCCAATGGTATGTTGAGCTAGTGATGCGTCCTGAAAGATGGCTAACTCTCTGCCTCAGGCGGCACTTACTACAAGGGCAACATCATCTTCGCTGGCGAGGGTCAAGGCGACGATGTTCCCTCCGCTCTGTACCTGATGAACCCTCTCCCTCCTTACAACACCACCAGTAAGCCCCAGTCACAGTCAGAAGCAATGTTCGAAGCTAACGCTAAACAGCCCTTCTCAACAATTACTTCGGCCGCCAGTTCAACTCACTCAACGACGTCGGCATCAACCCCAGGAACGGTGACTTGTACTTCACCGATACCCTCTACGGATATCTCCAAGACTTCCGTCCCGTTCCTGGTCTGCGAAACCAAGTCTATCGTTACAACTTTGAGACTGGCGCTGTCACTGTCGTCGCCGATGACTTTACCCTTCCCAATGGTACGTGTTCAATTGAATGGCAGAAAACATGCAACTAATCCACATCAGGTATTGGCTTTGGTCCCGACGGTAAGAAGGTCTATGTTACCGACACTGGCATCGCTCTCGGTTTCTACGGCCGCAACCTCTCTTCACCCGCCTCGGTTTACTCCTTCGATGTGAACCAGGACGGTACTCTCCAGAACCGCAAGACGTTTGCCTACGTCTCATCTTTCATCCCTGATGGTAGGTCTCATCAGCTCCCCTGCGATGTAATGTACTGACCCTTTCAGGTGTTCATACTGATTCCAAGGGCCGCGTTTATGCTGGCTGCGGCGATGGTGTCCATGTCTGGAACCCTTCTGGCAAGCTCATCGGCAAGATCTACACTGGAACTGTTGCCGCTAACTTCCAGTTTGCTGGTAAGGGAAGGATGATCATCACTGGACAGACCAAGTTATTCTACGTTACTCTGGGGGCTTCGGGTCCCAAGCTCTATGATTAGAAGTGTTCGTTTCTCTACAATCACATAGTTGATACGTAGTATATACTTTATGTCCCATGATCTCCATCGAAGCCACGCTCCTCTTCTAAGCGCATCTACTTAGAGCAGTGTGGCAGCAGCATCTACTGTTTTCATCTAAACTCAAGAATGTGAAAAGATTTCTTGGCTAAATTAGCCACGCAGCTACAGATTTAACCAGCCCGAGTCTTTCTGCTTTGATGCATCCGATCATATATGCGTATTTTGTAACCCTAATCTCACCCATACAGTGGTGGAAGGCCTCATTCTCTCTGACCCAATGAGTTTGTAGTATTTACGCCCAGCTGAAACCTGCATGCATATCTACGTCAGAAGTATCATCTAACATTGTCCCGACTCCCAGCATTCCATATCTAACCCATCGTCATCTCCTCTCGAAACTCTCAATCCAGTCAAGCATTTAATAGAGCCCAAAGAGTCAATTTGGGAGATCTACCGAGTTGCAGTCACAGCTCTAGCCTATACCACGTCATGGTTGGCACTGATCCCAATCCAGCTCCGCATGAGCCACATAGAGCTCGTGAAATCAGTACCACAGTCATGGATTTCGATGTCAAGGATCAAGATGAAAGCGAAGAGGCAGTGAACATGGCCAACAATTGTTATGCAAGCACTACCTGGAAAACACGGCTACAACCCGAGGACTCAGCAGTCTATGCTTGCAGGTGGATGTATGACAACAGTATCAGGTTAAGATTGAGGGCCATGCTAATCTGCAGCAGCCATATGTCAGATACTTATTTTACCTTCGGCTTATTTATGGCAAGTTAGATCTGGAGTTGTCTGAGCGTATAGTTGACTGTCCTTAGGATATGGTCCATGACCTCCTCCTTGACTACAGCCCCATTGACCAGGACAAGATTCTCTCTAGGCTTTGAAGAGTTCAGAGACGGCAGGAGATCAAGAGCCCACAAGGCCCGAACCTTCGAACGGTCTTCGTGCCTCTTTATGATGAAGATCAGGCTGAGAATATGCTGGGGATACCTCACTTGGAACAAGCCAAGTCCGATCTCCCGGCCTTTGTCTCCATACCAACGATCGATTTGGCCAAGCTGCGTCGTCTAAGATTCTCCGAGAACACATACCATGTCAAGTCTCTACTTCAGTATCATTATAAGTTTGGAATACACAATGACTCTATTCAGAAACCCGATTTTGGCCTTGCTTCGATCCTTGATGGTGTTCGTTCTCCATGCGTCGAAGTGGTGTGGTGTTTGGCATTGGATAGCAGTATGTTGGTGTCATATATCTTACCACATACTTATCATATTTCCAGAAAATCTCATTACCGTCTCGTGGCTTGAGGCAGATAGTATCTGGCCAATATTAAGTCCAGGGACACATTATAGCGAGCCTTGGACAGAGGTCCCGCGAATCGCAATTTCCGAATATTTCCAAAATAACGGAAACCTGCCCCAAGAGCGATACGCAGATCTAGTCAGTTCAAAAAAGGGCCTAGTAGTGGTGGATCTCATGGTCTTTTTCGGAATCGTTGGTCAAATACTTTCTGCTGTCGTGCCTGGAGGCTGGATGCTAGACCAACTGTTTCGAAAGGTGGGGAAATATGTTTTTGGGATCGATTCCTCGGACATTATAAGGATCGGTTCGTTCTTCGAAGTGCTTTCTCGATCCGTCAAGATAAGCTTCGAGAATGAGTTCACATCTGTTGAGAGTTTCTAACATAACCACCCGTTCGAAGGAGACGAGGACGAACGCGGGGGAGGAATGGTACTTCAGTCCACTGAGGACGGTCCTTGGCTTTTCGCCGGGACGCTATGATGGAGAGCCACTTCGAAATCTGAGCGCCCTCGACGAGCACATGCAACATTGGGTCGAGGTTGAAAGAACGACAAGGGGCCAGGCAGAGGCCTCTGAAGAGGTTGCGCAAGCTGTACGTGATTTGTGGCTTATCGCCATTCGGTTCACCATGAACTTCCATCTCAGTCCAGACCGAGATATTTTCCAGCTGGACCGACTTAGTATGTGGAGGAGAGTAGTCAATTACATCCGCCACGACTATAAAGCAACATCAGCCACGACTGAAGTCTTATACAGGCCTTATTTGGAAAGAAACAGACCAGAGACACTTCAAGATCTCGAAGATGAATTGGCGGCAGCCATTGCAAATCTTAACAGGCACCATGGCACCGCACAGTCAGAGCTCCGGGCTACCAGAGATGACGAGAATAAAGACATGTTAAGAAGTATACAGAGCTTTGGAGATAACCTATTCCTGGCCTGTCTGTTTCGTATGTGTACAATATCAACACCCACCCGGCTTTCCATAACCTCACAGGATGTCACGGAGATTCTTGCTGGTAGAATAGCGCGGCTCGTAAGTCTCTACACATATTCACCTATTTCCAGTAATTACAGATAGACATACTTATCACTTCTTCAGGAATGGCTTGTTTGTGACTCTGTGTCTCAATCACAGGTCTACCAAATCTCCGCTATATCAGACGAACTGCGGATTCTCAAGGAGATCCTACATAGCCAGATGCAGGTCGTCTCACATATAGCTCAAAGTCTCGCAAAGGCGACAGTGAGCTCCACGTCGGCCAAAGCAGGCAAATTAAAAGAGTCAGAATCGGCAGAGACTCATACATCGCCGGGTATTAGGAAGGAAGACTCAGAACATGAACGAGCAACTCAGATCTTTAACTCATTACAAAAGAAATCCCAGCTCAGACACAGAAAGTTGGCCTATGATATCGAAAAGTTACAAAATACTACTGAGCGATTGAAGTTACAGGTACTTTCCAACATCTTAAGCATCAGACATGATACTAATGGACCAATCAAGCTGCTTTATTCATCAAGATCAAAGCCGAAGACCAAAGTGTCGCTATCTACGTCTTTACTTTCGTCACTGTTGTCTTCCTCCCGCTCTCCTTTGCAACAAGTTACATGGGAATGAACACGAGCGATATCAGAGATATGAAACAAGGGCAATGGATATTCTGAGCCGTTGGAGGGGTAATGACGGTGCTGGTACTGCTTAGTGTTTGGACGATCGTGTATAGGGCGCTAAGATGGAAGAAAGCGAGGCAGACTCAGAAGCTTTTACATATGGACTGAAGCTGAAGCGCCTGTAATGATATATGAGATAAGCTTGGATATAGCTCGTGTCAAGCAAATGATCTATTCGGCGATTCCAAGAGCTTATTTTGTCTGTTTGAGCGAGAATTTATTGAGCCCACTTGACTTGGTTGCATGGACGATCCATCCTCGATTTAGCTTGTGTTGTTTGATCGATATGCGGCTTCGTCAGACATGGGAGTGTATATAGTGTAAGGAAAGAAAAGAGCGGTCACTTAGATAAGCATTTGTGCATGTTGTCAGAAACATGTGGCCAAGTGCCGGCAAAAGGAGCCGAAACAGAGTTCACTAATCGAGCTTAACTCATAAAAGCGGCTTGCAGTCGGATCATGGGGTAATTCCTCCAAGCCACGGGGCAAAAAACCCCGACCTTTACTTACCCAGTGGCATAAAGAAACTACCCCGTGGCCCGACTCGTAGCCCATACAAGCGCCGTAGCCATTTGATGCTCCTCCTGAAGACTTGCGATGGCCAATTGGGGGACGCATTGGCGTCTGATCTCCAGCTCTGTTTTGGTGTGCTCTGCATCACTGACACAAAGAGTATCTTGCCGCTCCCCAGCTAACACAACACAAGAGACTGGTATTACCGGTTTTTCAAGCAAGTCAATAGATCACTCCCAAGATAAATGTGTCCTTTACATCAATCACTCTCACAACATCAATGTCAAAAGTTCTCTGATGGTCTAGATAATTTATCAGTTGGATCAATCTCGCAATTGTACACCACCACCAGCTAGTTACGGGAGAGCTGAATGGCCAAAATGTGTATTCATCTCAATTGTATCACACTCTATATCTACAAGAGATCCGAAATATTGGCGCCAGCGTCTTGGACATTAGTAGCTCACTTGCCAGGAGTTATCTGTTGAACGGATCAGTAACCATCGCAAGTATTATTCTAAGCCCACTTACCTGAAGGTAGAGAACACCATCTTCAACAACAGATTCGTTATATTTGCCTTTCTTCAGTGCACTCACAGTACGAAGGGCAATTTCGGCTTTGCTGACAACATCAAAGAACCCCTCTTGAAGCATGTCATCACCCGGAAACTTCTGCCACTCTAACTGCGAGACAAGTCCGTTGAAGTAACCGTGAACGGAATTGCCAACGTTGTTCTCCCAGTGCTTTATAAGTGTCGTGCCCGGCTTCTCGCTCTCGGCTTTGAGCGCTGCGTAGTTCTCTTCCAGCCGAGGGTCGAGCTTGACAGGTTGACCAAGGATCTTGGCCACCTTGACTTCGATCTCGCCCTTGTTCGGATACCAGTACTTGGCCAGTCCCTCCTCAGCAACGAAGCTAAGCTTGTTTCCGCCACTGATAGAAGCATCATTGAGAGCCTTCTTCAGGTTGTTGTCAGCGACAGCTTCGCTTATGTTTGAGCCTAGACCGGTGGGAGAGACGAGGATTCGGAGCTTTTCGTCCTTGATATCGCAAGAACAGTATTTGAAGGTCGCGGAAGGGTCGACTTCAATGGTCAGGACGTGAGCGGAGGCAAGGGTATTGACGTTGGACTTGATAGACTCCTGAGACCAGTCAAGGGAGGTGGTAGCTCGAGAAATATACCTAGGAAGTTATCAGCATGAAGGGGTAGACAGAAAGTTAGCTTTAGCACACGTACTCGTTAAGCATACTTCCAAAGCTGTTCTTGGCATACGAGGACTCTGCATAAGGATAAATCGACAAGGGATCAACATCGATCGTCCAGGGAACGCCGAGGAGGGCCTTCGAGAGCTTGACTTCTAGATTCGGCTTCTCTTCCTCAAACTGATCACGGACTTGTTTGCGTCAGCCGGAGAAGGCATATGTGCATAGTAGATACTTGCCGTTCTTTCGAACCATCAGAGATAGTTTATTAGCACGAGGAAACGACATTTTGTCAGCAAGATCACTGATGTTTGATACAATGTTTCGGAAGCTGTCCATTGGAAAGGAGTAGAGGTGTAGCGGATAGTGAACTGGTGTGACGGTCAGTGGCCAAGACGCAGGCTTTATAACCTATTGAACCCGGACACCGAAACTATAAGCAAGTGTTGGATCGATGCAGAGAACTTAAGCAATGAAGATCATAGCCCAATCCAGGAATCGCCGTTGACAAACCAAGGTTTCCCACCTTTTCTTCGTCTCTACAGAATAACACCGACCAGAGAAAAGGGGGAACGGCATACATACCTGGGCTGTGCCAGTATACGCTTCTGCAGTCCTTCGGGAATAGCTAGTGGCGATTCGTAAGGCGACCAGCGAGGCGGAATTGATCCGCCAGATTATCTTAGTGTAGGGCTAGCCTGCAGCCACTTTTCACTATTCCTACTGGTTTGTGGGCAATTAACGGTAGAAATCCTCCGCATCTGCCGAACTTCCGCTCACGTGTAGTTGGGTGAGGTTTCTATGGCCAGGCTATCCGGAAGCTGCGGCTGGAAAGTGGATTTGGAACTTCGGTGCAGATTACTACTGGCTAAGTTCGTATAACAAGACACTCGTCGATCTCGTATGTATCAATGAGATAAGCTATCGTCTCCAGCTGATTCAGGCTGCAGGATGTTCCGTTTGGGCAATTGTGTTAGGCAGTTGGTATACTGCCTGAACTGATTTATAAGAGTGTTATTTTGAGTTGAACCGCCACTGATGCTTACAGCACGCGCCTCACACACGTTCCGTTTCGCTCCTTGTCCATGACTTTCAGCACGCATACCTGTACAATCTATGATCAGAGAAAGCACAACGAGTCCTGCGCTGAAGTCATAAACAGTTGAGATGGTGCTTCGGAAGAGTATATAGATAACCTCGCTGTCCGTAAGGTCCAGCTTCAGGCTACTGATACAAATGACAACACCGCGATATTGCGCAAGGAATCGTCCCTATCGGAATCAAGCATTGATCTCACCGAACCTTGAATAAGCGTTTTTATAAAACAATCTAACACGTATTAGGCATGCATTGCGACACATCAAGCATAGTGGAACTACATGGGGAGATGACAGGCACGGCCCTCGGGGCGAGAAATACCTATCTACCGCTAAATCCAGTTGTATGTTTTATTCCCCCCCTTAGCGCGGAAAGAGGCATCACGTCAGTCGCCCCAGATTCATCAAGGTTGCCAAGCATCGTCCCTGGCTAGGCTATCTACCTTCCCCTGTATCCGCGGAAGAGACGCCACACCACTGAACAACCGCATATTCCTTGTAGACTCGATATTGTTCCATGTTGCAGGGAAGCCGTAGTGAAATACCAAAAGGAGCCAAGTTCTCTGGGCTGGTTCAAGCTCCCAGCCAGATCAGATGGAGTAGGTCTCTATAATATTCTGTTCTTATCACGTAGTGAATCCAACATCCCAGCGTAGTGAGGGATACGCGGATTACAGAGCAGAGTGCATCAAGTATGAGGGCCAGTCTTGGCTACCCCTTCCACGCGCAACTATTCCGCCATAACCACCGAGCGTGCATTAGGCCTCCTAGCCTTACGGGGTCGTCCGTATTCAAGGCGCAAGGCCATCCACTGGTGGCGCTTCAGTTTTATCCATATTTGACACATAACGCCGATGGCTGCCTCTTTGGAGTTCTTCTATCTCAATTGTGCCTAGATATCTCACATCGTACCCTTGTCGGCCGACGAGACGCTGATCACACTGTCTTGTGGGCGCTCATACCAGCTTCTACTTTAGTCGGTCGCCCGTCATGGCCGTGGTATAAGCTTGCAGCCGTTCTAAGTCCACTACTTGCTCTACTGATTCTAGCTTATGGATACCACGGAAGACGTCACAGCCCCGAACGCGCTCCTTTTCAAGGTGCTTAGTATGCCTCTGCCATAGTGTCGTAGTTGGAAGCCCAATGAGCAATCTTGATAGGGACATGTCCAAAACTCAGACTCGAATCTTGGGCGCTAGACGGCTTCTCGGCACATGCTCTTCAACATCAGTGTACACCGCCCCGTTCAGATGTATATCTATGGGCAACATTGACCTTGATGACGTGACCACTGCTTGACAGCCTCCAAGTCTCATCTACTACGCTTGCTAGGGTGAAACGAATCGCTGAAGCCGACCTCTTCGAGGGGTGTTCCTTCAGAGCCCATATCGCCACTGGCAGTGCGGCCTCCAACGAGCCGTAGCGATTGGAGATTTCTCTGACGCCCTGCACAAGGTGAGTACCTACTTGTCCCTCGATAGACCTCGTCGATTCACCATTCTCAGTAGCTAGAAAGTCAACAATAAGGCATGATAGCAGTTAATAAATTGGGCCATTAGAGTCTCGGAGAGCGACCAAATTCTCTCAGATTCTAGGTAGTGGCAAAGCGTTAAAGCCACGAGAGCCACAAGGATCCCAGAGAGTTCTTAGTGCTATATGGCGCGATGGAATCGGGTAAACCGATCATTTCCAGGGGTATCCACCGCACTGACAACCAAAATTCCGACGTGTTTTCACCAGTCCAAAGTGAGATCTTAGGCGATAATAAATATATTACCCGTATCTATTTATTGGTGTTCTTGACACTTGCATCTTGCGGCTGAAGCCTCTTTTAAACTCTCAGTCTTATCACAGTCGTCTTTCCCCTCCTTTTGCTTGCATATCTCATGACTATTTTGACAGAAGTAGATGATTTGTTTTGTCTGGTGAATACCTAAATTCCCCTATCCAACTTATTGAGGTTCCTCACGAACCTTTACCCAAACCAGTAATTCCAAATGGTTGCTTTGATGAACAAGAAAAGGTCCATGCTACTAAGATGTCTAGAACGGGACATGAGATCATTCATGTAGATGGACATTTCTCCAGGATCATCATGAACACGAGTGGTGTATATGTGGAGAAAGCTTCATTCGTCTGCCACCGTGGCCTGGAACACGATCTAGCCCTCGCTTCTACTAGAATTTCTGACTCCTTCTCTTGATTCAAGAGAGTCTGCTCCAGCCACCTCAAGTTTCTATTGCCATAATAGCCTATAACATAACTTCAGGGTAACATGCCTCCGGACACCAGGTGGTATTGGCGGTTTAAATTACCATCGGCTATTGTTGCCGGGTGGTTATTCGCACTGCCGCTCCCCATAATACCGACTCCATTTGATGTCGTACCCCCTGTCTAGTGACATGTCAGTGCATCACGTATGCGGATATGCTATTATGCAAGGGTTCTAACTCACGATAAGCTGTTCCAAGGTTATGTGCAGAGTAAAAAGTGTAAATCCAGTACGACGACTGGTTGGGTAGTCTACGGAGAACCAAGATGGCAATTTTATGATACACGGGTTCTCCTAATATTAGATAGAAGCATGACTCTACACCGATCTTGAAGTGGCTAACCTTATTACGTGGGTACTAACAGCTAACGTTCATGATCAGTTAGAACCTCGACAGCCCTGCAGCACGTATCTAGCTACCTTGTCATAGGTTATCCTACCTGTACCAGGTTGCCATCTACACCGGAGATATGATATATACCATCCGCGGAAAAAGGCTGACTGTAGGTTAAAGCCAGGTTATATTGAACATTTTTGCTAGCTACCGGTATTAGGTGCCGAACTTGGGCTTATAAAGTTCACGGTGAAACCAGTTGCCCCATCCAAGATACAACTTCACCAAGGTTGTATCGAATTTGAGTTCTCAAGACAAATATACAAGTCAGTCTTGGTCCCCTCGAATTTATTCCGGCTCACACTTTGAATCAATCTTCTCATATCTCAGCGTATATACACCAAACCCAAGATGAAGCTGTATTTCCTTGCCTTCCTTCCCGCGGTTCTGGCTGCTTCTTGGGTAATCTATACTGCTCCGAGCTGTAATAAATATCTGACATTTCTAACAGACCTGCACCACTCCTGCTGGTACTGGCGATTACGGGCGTTGCTCCGATGGCAGTGGAACATTCGATTCTTGTGCCGAGGTACGTAGCTACTTTCCTGTTCTTTGCCCTTTGCTAACGCTTCTCCGAATTGAAGAGTAGCCCTTGCACAGGTAATGGAAACCCATGTACTGACCTTGGATCGGGACTTGCGACCTGCACTTGAAGATATATAGAGGTTAGAGGCTTAGCTGGTCTGTAGCTAGACACAATATTCATATAGCAGTTATTTTAAAGACCCATTCTCGTACTCCTAGTAGTTGCGGGTCGGTCAGATATTATACCATACTAGCGACAAACCTTATTCTCACCTGATAAATCCGTCAATTACGCATGCGTATTGCCATGCAAGCTTTCTAGGTACCTTGCTAATGACCCACAATACCCAGTTAAACAAGTTACGGTCTGTCGTTACTCAACAAGCTTGACCCATCTTGGGTAATGTAAGCAGATATACAAGGCTTAAAACCCACCACGACAACTGAACTCATGAATGATGCAGGACCAAGGTGGATATACTAATATAAAGCTCTTGGTATTGATTACGTTGTCTATGGATGACTTGAGCTTCGGGAAGTTCAAATCGGTCCTTGCGGTGTCATTGCTTCTATATACTTGTGTGTCAGCTGGAAACCACCCGAGCTTTAGACCTCGGAAGATCGTGCTAAAGAGAGCCAGCATATGCCTTTTGTATGCTACATATCTTTAGTGCCACATAGCTTCGACAGTTTGATGATATGTGTATCTTGGAAAGCAAAATGCCCTGGTCTAGAAGTAAGCCCCTGCCAATTCAGCACTCCCAATAGCATCTCCACCAGCCGATATCCCGAGTTGCCGGTGACAGGTGCCAAGCTGTACCTATAAAATGAGGTTGGGGCTAGCTGCTCCATACGAGATTCAGCTCCGCTGAGCAGGGACTACGAGCAAACAGGGTTCTATAGTAAAAGGTCCATAAAAAGCTCTTGGTCCCGTCATAGCTGTACCCGTCTCTTCTTTCTTCTCACCATCCCATACTATATCACTCCATATCTACTAAATACACAATGAGACTGAAATTCCTCTTCTTCCTTCCAGTAGCCCTTGCTTGGTGGGTAAGTATTCGCCTTTCACAAGATGGTACATCTCTTAACACGTTCACAGAACTGCGAGCTTCCTAGAGGTGCTGGCGATAACGGCCGCTGCATCGACGGAGTCACGGGCAACTGGGATGCTTGTTCGGCGGTATGTGTTCTTCTATCCTTGCTTCTCCTTTCCACTGCTAATATTCATTGCGTGTTCAGAGTAACCCTTGCCGAAGCCAAGGAAATGGGTGCAGCCCTCAGGGCGCCGGAATTGCGAACTGTTCCTGAAGAGACTTTAGTGGTCTTGAGTTATACTTTACAGTGGGCTACCGCTCCGTCCTTCGAGTGACAATGGTTCACGATCTTGTTGAGGTTCGAGAGATATATTATGAGCTCGGCTTGAATATGAAAATGCTACCGCTTCCATGAGAATGTTGAATGAATTATCCGGTCCTCTTCCCATGTTTCCAAATTACCTCCTATCTTGGACACTCTCAATCTCCTGTCCAAATATACATCACTCACATCTCATGTCTCGAATTCGTCGCATCCAGTTCAACAGGAGGATACTGCGGCGGCGGTGACCCATAAGTCAAGACCGATCCCGCATTCTCTGTATCCTCCTTCGTCTCCAACTCAGCTACCGGCGGTGCAGCCCTCTTTCTTCTTCTCCAAAGATAAAACGCCGCTCCAATAATCGCAAGCCCGACTACCCCAACGACAGCTCCAATACCAGCTTTAGCACCTGTCGATAGTCCTCCGCCCGAAGATGAGTATGAGAACGATTCATCCGTACCAGTCTCTGCTGGAGCTGACACTGTTTTTGTATGTCTTGTCGATCCAGACGACAAAGACAAATCCTTTTCGTGATAGTTGAGCTGGATCATTGGTGCGAAGATGGTTATCCCGTCTAGAGACACTGTGCTGGTTTCATCTGTCACTGTTGCTGGGAGGGTGAGCCAGTTGAGGACAGTCTGTTGCTTCGAGCATGATGCGACTTGTAATGATCCCCTAGAAGCTATGGTTGTGCATGTTTGTGGACCGCCGGGTTGCGCGCAAGTATAGCCACTACTACAGTAAGTCACTGAGTAAAATAACATTTACGAACCGTTCTTACGATGGACAGCATCCTATCACCCTCTCGTCATCTTGTATCGAGAACTGAAAATTGAAGTTTCCCGTCTCAGGACCCGTGGCGGTACACGCTTTTTCGTAGCCCTGAGGGCACTCGAACGCGGGAGAGTAGAAGCCTCAGCCATTCACAGCATTTCCAGCGGATATGGATGACTTTCGTGGTGGCCAACAGTCTGTATCGTCGAGCACGCCTTGCTACGGGCTTCTGTCAGATTAACTTCGACGCGTTAAGGAAATATTGGCCTACCGTGTTATCTTGGTTGTTCCCGCACGTCTGACCTTGCCTAAGTTCTGTCTGCTGATTTAAGCTCTCAGCCACAAGCCGCAACTGTAAATAACACATCTAGCTAACAACTACGCCTTCATGTCGAGCAATCGGTGACTGGCACGGTACATCGATCAGGGTACCTCCACTCTGTTGTGAAAGGACCTAAATTTGTTCGTGCGCTCGGCATGGCGCTCTTCGCACGCGGTATGTCTGTGGAGGATTAAAGAATTGAGACGAGATCCTCAGGTCAAGATTATGGCGAAGGATAAAAGGAATTGACCAAGGATGAGAGAAATCAGAACGGGTCAGCCCATCCGTCACCCCTGTTAATTCCGTCTTACTGCATCACACTTATTTCCTACTGCAGGCTTACTTGCGTCCACCTCATCACTTGCATGGCCAATAAACAGCATTGTTTCTCAGTTCAAGCTTTTCTGCCTAGCAATAACCAGCGAAAACTGTCATCACCACAAGGATCGCAAGGGTGTTGCCGTTCTGGTGAAATTATGGCCCCCAAATGCCGAAAGGATTTGGACAACCTTGCAGATACGGAACCACATGGCTAAGTTATGTTGGCTATGTCGCTCCGCCATTCACAAGGATGTTTGCCAGAAGGCCAATCGCAACAGCGCCTCATCTCCCCATCTCTGGCTTGCCCGTCTCACTGGGCTGATTCGAGGGCTATGCTCGATCCTTCTGCCATTCGTGCAGCTTTCAATATTAGGTGAGCTTCATTCAACACTCGACCAGGGCTATCGAAGTAGGATATTTATCAGTAATCATTAATGTCTTTCGCTAGGGACCCCCTTTTGCGCTTGGTCGCTAGAAAGAGATTAAATTCACCAAGACTAGATCTAAGATATCGTGACGTCGAGGAAGTGAGGCAAACTTGCGGGTCATCCCATGTTTGTAACATTTACTGCGATAGTGTACAAACAACCTGGAGATCGCTGGATAACCCCGAGAGAGAGGTGGAGTCTATGCGCTGCATCACTGGAAGGCAGGCTGATTTCTTGCGGGAGATCATTTCCAGTACCGAGCACGCAGTCCCGCAGCTGATGCAGGTAGTGTTCCTCCCCGTAAGAATCGTAATACCCATCAACACACTCTATTATCTTCCCGTGTCTCCTCTTTTCCGCAGAGCTGTAGATACCCATCCACGGCTTTAGGTTCCCAGAGGTGGAATGTACGGACAAGCCGCAGACAACATAAATTCGAGGAGAAACGAAAGATTTGCCAGTGTCGGTCAGCTGAAAGTTGAGAAAGCCAGTGAACTTTTTACTATTATCTGTGACGAATTCTTGACGTAAAGTGTCCCAGAGATCTGCTGGTTTCGCGGCAAAGGAAGCAAGTTGGATTCCAGGACGGATGTTGAAATTGGCTCCGAGGTTCATGTCAAGAAGCGTCCTTAAGTTCTCGGATCCAAAAGATGTGACGTGCTTGCGAATGAAAATCTTATGGCGTGGACCTGCCCAGAGTAGTGAATCCTGTGTTTCGAACAGCTCGGAAGGACGGCTGCGGACAAAGCCATCAGCCGTCTTGGTAAGATAAACTCCAATCCTTGCTGCTTCGCCACGATCATTCGGTATCATGCACGCAAGGTTCAATAAATACTCCTCATCCTTACTCGCGCCTAGGTATGTCTCCATTCTAAGCCCTTTGTTCGTCATGCTGTATTCATAGCCGTATCTCATTGTCGGTGCGCGTCGCAGATTTCGACAGTGTGCGAACTCGGAGGGAGATCGAGCGAGAATGCCGCGAAATCCCCCAGTCGAATTTACTTTCCATGCAAATATAGAGAGGTCAGTTGTCTCTTTGATGATCTCTTCTTGAAGCCTGCCAAAAGCTTTTGTTCCTTCCCCATACAGCATTGGCATGTTGACACCGAAAATTCCTAGGAGGCAGTATGCGAGATCCTCTATTCTCGTGGTCTCTCGATTCGCTGCCCATGACATGCGCTTTGCAACAGGTATTGTCTCCAGGATAGCGTTGTTTTCCAGAACCGCAATGTCAATGCCGGTGATTTCTGAGATCTTTGTTTGTAGCTTTGCTTTTGTTCCCCGGTACTTCCACATGCTGTCATAGAATTCGAGGTCCCGCGAGGCAATCAGCTCCTGCAATGTCCAGCCCCGGGTAAACCATCGACAAGAAGATAGGCCGTCGAGCTCGTCATCCTGTGGACCACGATGGACGTTCAGATCCTCGAGATAAGCAAAGCAAACTTTTGAGAGCCTGTACCAGTTGAACATAGAGTTTATAGCTTCGGCCAGCTCTGCACTACTCCTCTTATCAACGCAGCAAGTATCGACCCAGACGTATGCAATCCCCCTCTCTTTGGCTAATCTGCAAGTGTGTATGATCTTGACATAGCCTTTCTTGCCCTTTTCCCGGCCCTTCATCATGTCTTCGAATGTGACCTCATCTTCACCCCAAGTATGCGACAGAATTGCATATGGAGTTGATGATATGTTTTTGTCCTCCAGAGTGATCGCCGTTGTATTGATAAGCCACATGATTGCCCTTGCACAAGTTGGAACTGTCCACAAGGCCACAGAAATTGACTTGGCCTTGCTCAAGGTTCGAGTTTCTTGGCAAATTTATTACACCAGTTGTGCATCAGCTTGACCTCAGAAGCGGGGTTGAATCCAGCTGACAGCTGAGGTATTTCAGACCATCGGAAAATAGTCGGCATGATGATGACCAAAGCCCCAGTCCATGGCTGTACCAGTATCAAGCGGCTCTCACACATTTCGACCAACTGTATGAGGAGTTTGGAAGAATTATGACAGTCACATGGCATAATGATCCACGGTAGTATTGATAAGTCAACCGACCTTATATGAAACGATTAGCACTGTCCGATGAGACCTCGTTTCTCCAAGAAGCAAAAAAGAATTCTTGCAGCTCGAGAAACTCATCCTATAGCAGATACGAATCAATCTCACAGGTACTCGATTGTTATAAGATTACAAGCACCGTGGAGGATTACCTACAATGGCAATTCACAGCGACGTCTCTAGCTTCCAAACTTTGCCGCTTTCTAGGCTAGCGCAACCGCGAACTCTTTGTAGCCGAGATGCCTTCATTGGCTCTGTTGAATTAATATGAGGTAACAAGATCGATTCTATGGGTCCGGAATTAGGAAGAATTTTCGGTGGAGAACCAGACTTGGACTAAAGATAAAGTCATAAGAAGCATTCCCCAGAATCTCCATCTCTTGGCTGTTCACTTGGCATTTCTAAATCTGCAAATATTCTGAGCCAAGAGATCTTGCCAAGGTGTTTTCACTTGGCGAATCGACTGAGAGATATGTTTGCTGAAGCAGAGAGGTCTGAGTTTGCTCGTAGCAATGAGTCGTCAGGTATGTTGCATTCAGAGGGGACTGTCAAAGGTGAGATGAAATGCTGATTTGAGATAGACCAACCGATGATCGTCCAGTGGAATGGCCCAAACGACCCAGGAAACCCGTACAACTGGTCCCGCAAGAAGAAATGGTTCGCCGTCGGTCTTGGTCTCTTCGCGACCTTCATCTCAATGATGAACGGGACAATCATCACGACAGCACATGAAGCCATCGGCCAAGACTTCAATGTTAGCGATGAGAACTTTCCGCATTCATACTGGCCAGTTGCCTCGTGGGGACTGGGCGGTGCACTCTTTTCGCTGGTGTTGCTTCCGATCATGGAAGATTTCGGCATGAGACTTGTGTTTCTCGTGGTGTACACCGTCTTTCTGTGTTTTCTTATTCCTGTCGGGGTAGCGCCTAACTACGCGACTTTGATCATCACTCGCTTCTTCAGCGGTGGATGCTGTACTATTCTCGCGAATGCTGTAGCCGGCATTATTGGCAATGTCTTCTCCACAGATCGAGCTCGAACAATTCCAACTGGGTTGTATATCATGATATACCTGAACGCCAGCAGCCTTGGACCCGTTATTGGTGCTGCTATTTTTCAGTATCTGCCCTGGCGATGGATTGGCTACATCGAACTCATCTGGACGGGCGTTTTCTTCCCGATTTTCATCCTGGCGATGCCTGAGACGCGTGGATCAGCGATATTGACTGCCAGAGCGAAGAAATTGAGGAAGCAAGGCAAGAGCGCCTACAGCCAGAAGGAACTTGAGTCGAAGTCGATTCTTCACGATATCTGGACGAGTATTCAGCGACCAGTTTACATGCTTTGCACTGAGTCGGTTGTGTTCATCTCCACTGTCTGGACTGCCTTCAGCTTGGGAGTGATTTACGTTTTCACCCAATCTGTTGAGCAAGTCTTCACTGCTCTGTACGGATGGAACGCCATTGAAGCCGGCTACGTCCAAGCTGCCATCGTCATCGGAGAGATTCTCGGCTTTGGTCTCTGTGTCTTGACAAACAATTGGTACTACGCTTCTGCGTCTCGCAACAAAGAAGCCCCAGGTACACCCATCCCCGAAGCTCGACTCTACGCTGCCGTCATCGGAGGTTTCATTGGCGTCACAGGCGGAATGTTTGTCTACGCTTGGACGAGCTATTCCTCAGTGCACTGGATCGGGCCTGCGATTGGGCTTATGCTCGTTGGACTTGGCACCGAGGCTGTTGTTGTGAGCATCGCGAACTATCTAATTGATGCTTATAGCAACTATGCCGGGAGCGCTATTGGAGCTACAGTGTTGGGCGAGAACTTGGGCGTTGCGTTTTTGCCGCTTGCTTCGAGCAGTATGTATACGAACTTGGGCTTTCACTGGGCTAGTTCGCTGTTGGGATTCATCTCGTTGGTGTTGGCGGCTGCGCCTATTGGAGTGTTTATCTGGGGTAAGGAGATAAGAGCGAGAAGTCCGTTCATGAAATCGGCGATGTCGAAGCCTATGGAGTTTGCGATCTCAGCCTCCGAGTGACGGAATTAAGAATAAAAAGGCCGAATACTAGATTGAAAATAGAGTGAATAATACTTCTCTCTAATTTAATATTATCTTCTGGGTTAATATGGTATGACCTCAGAGAGATTCAAGGTATTCCGATGGTATAAAATCGTGAATCTCTTTGACCTGCCAATTTCAGTAGCATGACTGCTTTGTCTCGGATCAGTCGGGTTCTTTTGTCCTTGGCCCCAAATCCTTCTCACGTTGAGTCATTCAACCCCAACATTTGCAAGGTTTGAGCAAGCCACTTTCTCTCACATTGGCTCGCTTGGTGATGGACATAACGCCGCTAATTTGCCGATCTGATAAGCAGGATCTGATAGCCAGACATCACGACCGATACCTCCGCTATCGCCGTAAGCACTACCATCGTAGGGGGAATTGGCCTCCGACCGTGAACTTTGCGTGTGGTGCGGGGTATAAGTACCTTTTCGTGGGTAACTCATCTTCAATCGAACATGCTCATGCTATTCTGAAGATGACTACAGACGTGAAAGAACCTGTTCTTGACACTGAGCTTGGTGTACTCAACAGTACCCGAGCAGATCCATACCTCGTCGCTTTCAATGAACTCGACAGCGATAACCCCAAGAACTGGCCCGAAAAGCGAAAATGGGCTGTGACAAACGTCCTGTCCATCACAGGCTTCAACCGCATCCTCGTGTCAACAGTAATGGCACCCGCCCTCTCCGTCATCGCCAAAGACCTCGACATGACAGCGACTCAATCCGTCATGGCACTGAGCATATACCTTTTGGCAACTGCCTTTGGCCCTCTTGTCATTGGTCCCCTGTCTGAGGTCTATGGACGCAAGACAATTCTTCACGTCTCCAATATTTGGTTCCTTGTATGGAATCTCGCGTGCGGGTTCGCTAACTCGAAAGAGATGCTTATCGGCACCCGGTTCCTCGCTGGTTTTGGCGCAAGTGCTGTTTATGCTCTTGGAGGTGGTGTTCTAGGCGATATCTGGCGTCCTGACCAGCGTGGAAAGTCCCTTGGATGGTATTCTGTCATTCCTCTCATCGGCGCCGCAACCGGTAAGTCTAACCCAGATTCCTATGAGCATCACGTTACTAACCCTTACTTGAGGCCCCGTCATTGGAGGCTTCATGACTGATCGGGTTTCTTGGCGATGGATGTTTTGGTCTACTTCCATGTTCCAAGTCGCAATGGCTACTATCTCATTCACCACGTTCCGCGAGACATATGCGCCCGCAATTCTGAAGAAGCGGGCTAAGAAATTGCGCAAGGAGACGGGCCAGCCGTATTACACCTACACTGAGCGCACGCAAGAGGGACATACTTTGAGAAAGGTCCTGACCCAAGCGATGACCCGTCCTCTTCGTCTTCTCGCCTTCCATCCCATCATCCAAGTCGCAGCTGTTATCTCTGCTATCGGCTATGGTCTTTTATACATCGTCCTCTCAAGTTTCGCAGAGGTTTGGACCGCGCAATATGGGCAATCTGTTGAGATAAGTGGTCTACACTATATCTCTTGTGCACTGGGTGAACTTGCAGCATCACAAGTCGGTGCTCCATTGATGGACTACTGGTTTCGCAGAACCGAGCGTCGCAATGGTCAGCATTTGCCAGAGAACAGAGTCCCCCTCATGGCAATGGGTGCATTCATCGCGCCTATTGGCTTCATCATCTACGGCTGGTGCGCTGAGTTCAGAGTTCATTGGGCATGGGTCGATGTAGCCATGTTCATTACCTGTTTCGGTATGCAGATCTCCGGTATGCCGTTACAAGCGTACATGATCGATGCTTATCCGGATCATACGTCGAGCGCTATCGCGGCGGAGCAGTTTCCTCGCAGCTTGGCTGCTTTCCTGTTTCCGCTTTTCACGCCAAAGATGTATGCAGCTCTTGGGTATGGATGGGGTAACAGTGCTATGGCGTTTGCCGAGTTGGCGCTTGAGTTGGCTGCGCCGTTGTTGTTGTGGAAGGTTGGGGCTAGCCTTCGAGCGAGGGCAACGTCAAGTCTGTAGCAGAGTCTGTGGAACAAGTGGCTCGGTGCAGAGGAGGTATTACTATAGTCGACTAATAGTTGTTGGTATTTGGTACTGTCAATTCGCATACTTTTTGTCTGGTCATTATTACAGCCATGAACCCTTCTTGAAGCCAACAGCCGCCATGTTCCAAGTTATTATCCTGCCTCTCAGCTAGAATTAATACTCAAACCTCCAACGGGGATCAGTGTCACCTCTCCAGTCCTCCACCTCTCCAACGTGCTTAATCTCCTCACTCACCGCCGCCCGAGCATCGTTCTGCTTCTTCAACCTCCAGCCAAGTATACTCACAACCACAATATTAGCAACAAGATACCCCAACGCCATGGAGTGCCCAACCACAAATCGCGGCCCATCTCCAGATCGATACAGCTGTGTCCCCATGACCGCACCAAGGTTTCCAATACTAATCTGCATAGCATTCGCAATAGCACGCTTCGTCTGTCCAGATACGTTTATGGCGGGCCAGCTGAGGACGAGAGCAGTGGCGGGGTAGATTCCGGCTGCAGCGAAGAACGTACCGACGTATGATACTCCTGGTCTCGCGGTGGGGTTCGTGTTGGCGAGAAGGATGATGTAGCCAATTGCTGCGACGCCAGCTGAGCCGGCGATGAAGACAGCGCGCTTGGCGAGTTTCTCAGAGGCAATGGCAACACCGAGAGTTGTGAGGAATGCGACAGCGTATGGCGGGATTGTCAGCAGCTGCGCGACCGCTGCTTTGTATCCAAGGTCCTTGATAATGGTGGGCTAATGCCGTTAGTAAGACTTCTAATTCGAGACAATGGTGACTTACCAAAAAAAGCGAAAGAGTGTACAGTGGTAGACTCATGGTGTGAAAGCCCAGACCGTAGAGCCAGCAGCTTGGGTCGCTGAAAGCCTCGCGAACAGCAGCCCAGCTAAACTTCTCTTCGCGAATGGCATCACTGTCTGCATGCAGGCGCTCATGGATGAAGGAGCGCTCCGATTTTGTGAGGAACTTTGATGTGTCGGGATAGTTCTCGATGAACCAGTATGCCGCGACGGCGACTATTACTGTCGCGATACCTTCCTGCTTATCGTTAGCTCGGCCTGGGGAATGTTGGCGTAACGGCTCACCAAGATGAAGATCCATCGCCAACCATTATCCCAGACGACTCCTGCCATCTTACCAATGCCCTGCTCTCATCAGTACAGCTTCATGGATGAAGCAAATTGACTTACATATGCCAAGATGCCACCAAACGCTCCAGCTAGTGATGCAGCGCTGAAAAAGAGCGAAATACGATATTGTCGCTCACGACGTTTGTACCACATCGAGAAATAGTACACGACACCTACTCCTCATCAATACGACCATTCCAGATAGCAGCCCTTACGAGTGAACCCACCAGGAAACAATCCGCTCTCAGTCACACCCAGGAAGAATCGAGCGATGAAGAAACCCGTCTTGTTCTGCACGATACCGAGAAGAGTCGCCACAATACCCCAGGCCACAGTGAGCGTTGGCAGCCAAAGCCGGGGTGTAGTTCGCTTGAGAATAATGTTGCAGGGGATCTGGGACTGTCAGATGCATACACGGAGACAGTAATGAGCAACGAACCTCGAAGAGGACATAACCGATAAAGTATAGCGTCAAGCCAGTGAGATACTCATTACCCGCTGTCAAATGTTAAAATCCAGTTTCCTGGCAAAAAGGGATCTGCTGATCTTACACATATGGAGATCATCAATCATTCCCTCGATACGGGCATTGCCAACTGTCCGTTTATGTCAGCTTGATATCACGCCGTTCTCTTGCAATCGTCCATACCATTGCTGCGGTCCAAGAACGACAGCAGATACAAGATTCCGACTGCTGGTAAAAGCTTCAAGTCAAGTTTGCGGAGCAGTGCCTTCTCATTTATTGGCGAGCTCGAGTCGATGGTGCCAGCCTCATCGCTAAGGTCCGGCGGCGAATCGTTCTTCAGGTCTGCGGCCATCGTGTAGAATCGCGCCTCGAGATTCGATGGAACAGAGTGTCAGAAGCTTCAAATCTTTGTGGGACATGTCCATTAAGTATGCTAATGGGTTGAGAATGGTGTCCCCCTCTAGTAATATTGCACCATACGTCCCTTGTCCGGATCTTCATGAGGTTTCATCCATTTCAACTTGTCATTTCGATGCAACGCTGATACTGGTACTTCCACAACCGCGGAGAATACTACCTGATCAAAAGTACCCCAGATAAGATCTGCATCAACTGTTACCCTTTCTACAATTAAGAGCGATGCACGGGGAGATAGAGTACACTGATGGATGCACAATCTAGATGCATCGAACGGAGCATTTTCCCCAAACGACCCAAACATGACGTTGACGCGTAGAATGAACCACTGCCGGCACTTTATCGCTTCCATGACATCATGATTTTGGTGAAGGGTTTGTTTTGAGATGAGAAGTTAATATGTCGCCATGTTAGTAGCCTCTGTCGTGATCTCAAATGAGCCAATGGGAGCATTTGTGAGAACGGCGTGGCTTACCCACTTGGGGTAGCGTGGGGAACCATGGACGTGGGACTGCAGTGGAATATCGCACTGCAGTATCCGTAAAGACCTTGATAGGTGCATTGAATTGAGCCGATGAGACTGGAGGAGATAGTAAAGCGATCATAAGCGAGATGTTGGGTTAACGCCACTAGCAGCCCCAGAAGTCAATCGGATCTAATGTCTCGTTCTTCCATCAACCTGAGAACACCATTCAACATCCCCTCTATTTCTTATCGCAAAGAGAATCGTAAATAATCAGGTATAGAACGTATGTCCATTCTCATATTGTACTGGAATCAAGCCCGGCCAAGATCTTATGTATCTCAAGCCCTGTGCGTCGAGATCTGTGCTTTGAGCCAGATCATCTTGACAGAAGAGAAGCAGGGAGCACTTATTTATACACCTCTGGAGTCAGTCATCAGGATATCTAGCTTTCCAGCGAAAAGGCAAATATTATGTAACAGTGAGGGCGCCCATCTGTGTTTATTGTTGTTCTTCACCTTTGTGCCCTCGGGGCTGAAGCCTCTGAACCTTATCACGGTGCCTCAAGATCCTACTACCTCATGTTCAAGGATAAATATTACTTCAGATATGCATTTTTGGTTCTTAGCTCTTACCTAAATAATGAATTAGAACGGTACAGTTGCATGTAGTTACTTGTCATGTTGAGATTCCTTGTCCTTCACCTGGCGGTCCCAGCTCGTGATAAGTGATGTGGCGCTAAACATTCAAACAGCGATTTCGTGGAACAGTTTATACGAGGATATTCAACCAATGGGTTTTGAGCATTTTTAAAGGCGTTTGACTTATAGAATCAAGACATCGTGTGATCAACGCCTCTTCGGCTCGTACTACGGATGCTGTTTATATCCGTGCAACATCATCAGAAACAGAGCAGACTAGCCATTATCAGTATATCGAATACTACTCTGTATATTTCAGACTACTATTATACATAAAGCCTCTCCCAGTATTCTAGTAAGAATGAATTGCTACTGCTACGGCAACGAGATGGGAAATGACATTGAAACCTTACATGATAGGCCGAAAGCTTTGTTTGTAATGGGAACAGACCCAGTGTGATACACATCGCGGGGAACGACATTAGGAAACGGTATACAACTCTTGAGGACACGTCTTCATTCAAATGGGGTTTGTAAGTCAGTAGCTGAAGTATCGGGGGATCATGGGGATGACTGTGGCCATAAGATTAAGCTTGAGGCTGCGAATACGGGTAGTGAATGACAACACGATGTCTTTTTCCCCCTATATAGTCTTTTACCCGTAAGCCTCCACGATAACTAATAAATCTTACAGCAAGCCTCAGGGCATTGCAAAGGGGAGGGACCAAGAGGTATATAAAGGGAGATTCGGACGAGGACACGTTCCTACGGAAGTGAGATTTTCGAAGTCTGTTCAAGAATCCATTGCTTACTCATGATTTTGCATACACCCAACTGCTTGTTGACTACACTCCTTAGTTAGCGCCACGCTGTAGTCTTCAGTGTTCACCCACTAGGCTCATCATTGCTTCCGCTCTTTGTATTACTCGGCTTCAACTCCATCCTTTTCACAGGTCGAAATGGCGTCCCTGACCGAGAAAGTGTCCCTTACTAAGGAAGTGTCCCTTACTAAGAAAGGGTCATTTACCAACAAAGCGTCCCTCACCGAGAAAGACAACCCGTCAAAAGACGGCATAAAAATCATTCACGCAGGTTTTTACCGCACAGGAACCGCTTCCATGGCAACAGCATACCGTATCCTAGGCTACAAAGCCCATCACGCTCTACACAACGAATGTCAGGAACCCTGGGGGAAGCTCGAGCAAGCAGCGGAAGCTACCTTTCCTCACCTCCTCCATCTCCCGGACTACACCCACAAGATTCAACGTCCCCCATTCACAAGGGAAGAATGGCATAGTCTATGGGGTGCCTATGATGTGGCCACTGACGTAGCGTCGACTTTTACTTTGGAGCTCATCAAGGCGTATCCCGATGCAAAAGTGGTCATTGTCCAGCGCAAGTTTGAAGACTGGTGGCCGTCCTTCCACTCTCAAATGTTGATCACTATCTTTGAGGCAACTTGGCTTCAGAAGTTCTTATGCTGGCACGTTTTGCGCTTTCGGGCTTTCCATGCCATGAGAAAGATCTTCGCTGGTTTCTTCTCTGTGAATGAGTACACTGTGGCGGCCATTACGCCCGATATTGCGAGAAATAGCTATGAGGCTTTCTATAGGATGGTTCGGGACGCTGTGCCGGAGGACAGACGACTGGAATATTCGCTTGGTGATGGATGGGAACCGCTTTGTGAGTTCCTGGGAAAGGATGTACCAGATGTTGAGTTTCCAAGAGTTAATGATCGGAAACATTTTGATGAGAATGTGGAACGGCTTATGGCGAAGATCATAAGGGATTCGATAGGGGTCCTGGGGCCTTATCTTGCGGTTCTTGTGGTTGTTGTGGTGTTGTATGCCTGGCAAGGGTCATTATCAAAATTATGACAGAGCCATTAGTTCTTCGCCATAAGGCGGCCTGTTCACAGTACTCGCTGGCAGCATGGAAAGTTCCACACTAAAAGTAGTATTAATATATACTGATTGAATGTGATACGATATTATGTAGAGCATCCAATTCATCTCACGCCAGAACTCCGTCATATCAACAACAGATCCGAACATCTTAACTTGTCATAGCCCATCACCACAAATCATAAACCCTCATAGGCATAGCTCTCTTCCTCAACGGAAGAGCAGTACTATTCCTTGTGACATTCTGGACAGTACATCCCTCTGTCTTGTATGCCTTATCATACTGTCCAGTCAAAACAGTAGCCAACCACTGAATTGCCGCAGCAGCATTAAGCGCAAAGTTCTGTGAATGCGTGCCAACAGTGTTTCGTTGATACAAGATATTAGCTCCGACACCGCAGTATCGCTCAATGAGCTTATCTGTGTTGGTAATGGGGCTGATCTCATCGTGTACGCCCTGGTACGCAAAGATGGGCCATTGGGGAACGCCGTGGTAGCCCATTATTCCATCGCGGTTGATGATGCGCTGAACACGAGGGTCGCGGAATAATTTGTCGCCGTCCTTGAAGAAATCGAAGATATCGACTCCCGCAAATTTAGCGCCTGATTCAGCGAGGGTGTAGTTCTCCGCAGCTAGGAAGGCAGTCTTGTTGTTTTTTCCAGACGTCTTCAACTGCGAGAGGACGTACTTCTGCACGTCAGGATACTGACTAGTCAAACCGAGGATAGAGCTTGGTGCAAGGCCAGCAGCGTCTTTGCCGGAAATGGCATTCAAGACAGCAGTGACATTAGGTGTCAAGCCACCAAGTGCAGCACCAACGACTGTGTCTTGAAGGTCAGGTGCATATTGCACAGCAAGTTCAGAAGCCCATTCACTCGCCAATGCGCCACCAGAGTATCCCCACAGCGCAACGCGGGGGTTCGTCGTGTTCAGACCAAGACCAAGAGAGAGAATAGCACGAATTGAGTCAAGAGTTGCATGGCCGGATATGACACCTGCAGTGAACGACGCAAGGGGACCTTCGTAGTCAGGAACGCTGAGAAACACGCCAAGACCTAGAGCAGCGTTGAAAAGCTCGAGACTGCTGACACCAGCTGCGGAGTAAACTGCGTAACTGGGGCTAGCATCCACATCTGCTGAATCGTAGGGAACTTGGTACGAAAGCAGAGCGCTCTGGTTGAACAGCGTTGCAGCACTGCTGTTGGCCCCAAGCTTAGGCACAAAGAGCGTCGTGACGGCCCATGTCGGCTTGTACTGGCTGTCTGTGGTGCGGTACAGAATATTATACGTCGCGGAGCTGTTTCCAGTGATGCGGGTCAAATTGCCCGGTGCAGGGCGTAGACGAAGAACAGTGCCGGGCTCCCTATTCTCATAGCCTTCTGGAGCTGTGTACCATGGATCTTGACTGGGTGGAAGAGGTTCAGAAGAAACAGCTCGCTTGTAAACATGGCCTTGAGCAGCAGCGGCAAGGCCTAGCAAGACAGTGAGGGCACGATGAAGAGCCATTGGGAAGTATGATGTAATTGACCGCCAGTCTAAACCTCCAAGCAATGGCGGGCTACAGTCTTTTTAACTCAATTCCACATCACATTACGTATGCCGCTGAGCCGAGGCTTCCGCCAACCGTGCCCCCCAGAGAAAAACATGGTTTGGGAAAAGGCTTGGGAGATGCCATTTCGATAGTTCACAGCCTAGCTTGGCAATCATGACGCTGAGTGTTTGGTGGCTGGACGAATTAGCTTGTCCGACGTGACCAATTAGAGGAGCTAGAGTCCGTAAGATTGGTCCGGTTTTCCGTTGCAGTTGCGGGGTTGAGGCAAGGGTTGGGGCAGAGTCCGACGGAGGGAAGGGCTTATTATTGTTTCCGAGGATGACGTTGGATGGGGGATGTGTCTTGTGATATTTTGGTGGATGAATGCCTCCTGGACTGTTGCTGGGCGGTGGTTTTGAATGTTTGTCTTGGTGATATCAATTGATATGGTGATGTAGATGAGTGAAGCCACTGTTGAGAGACAGGCGACAAAACGGGGCGTGGAGAAGCCAAGGCTGAGAACCAGAACCTTGGACTAGTCTACACCATCAGCAGAGTCCATCGGCTTCCTTGCCAGTAATGGCGCTGCCCGTTGCGCGCTCGTGCGTTCGTTTGTGCGTTGGCATCGTTAGCTCCATTGTCAAATGCGGGGTTTCAATTCAACGATTCGCATGCCCGATTTGCAACTTGGTCAAAAGAACATGTGCAAATGCAATTGATGTGATGACAGATGAAGAACTGACCCAATGCTTTGGAAGCTTTCATCTTGTAGTATGGATAAGGTTCTAGAGTAATCGGTAAATCCCTCTCTAGCCTCAGTACTCCGTAGAGTTTAATTGATCCCAATGGCACTGTATCATCGATGACGCAATGCGCTCGGTACCCTTGTGGTTGATGCGAGCTTGGTTGTATATAATAAGCCGTAAAGTACGTTAGTGCTATGACCATCTTCAGCACTTTTGGCCAGTTTTTCCGTCAAGAAGTTAGCGTTAGTGACTGTCTTATTCTGTCGCCCTGTCAGCCTACCCGATAGCAGATATTGGATTCTTTGCTCAGGCTACCTTGATGGACACTTCATGCCAACACTTCGTGCTATGACTATAAGAATATCCTGCTCTTAGTTTTTATTTATCCAGAGGAACTATTCAATAGCTTAGTTCTCTCTAAACTCCGCTCATTGAGATATTGCTTTCCTTCATACGATGAACAGTTGTTCACAGTCGCACGCGAGCATTGAAGATCGGTCGAAACCCTGGACACTTCTTTACCTATTCTAAGTTTGTGTCTGGTGTGAAAGTACATTTCCTAAAGCACATACACGGTATCTCTTCAGACTCTACTCAGTCTTCCAGTAGGGGTTCTCGATGGCCTCAGTAATAGTCTGTCTAAGCGGCTTCCAACCATCTTGACTAGCCCACTTCCTCAAGAGAGCGACAGACTCAGATTGATCAGTCGAGAGCTTGAGGTAAAATTTGTCAGGATAGTCAGGGATGAATTCCCTCTGCGGTCGAAGCTCTCGCAGAATGGGCAAGAAATCGTTCCAGTGAGCTTTGTGGCCCCACGTCTGAAGACGCGCATCCTTGACTTTGGGATCAAGAATGGCAGCGACGTGGACAAGGGCAACATCTTGGACATCAACAAAAAAAGCTTAGTAGTTGAATATCAGTTTATAGTTGGGGATTTGGCTGATGAATGGGACCTACCAGTTTGGAACGTGTCAATCATCTCCCTCTTCTCGATAAAGAGAGAATAGATCCAGTTTCCGTATGAAGTGGCATGTCTCTCGTGCAGCGGCTCGCCCAAGATACCAGATGGGCTGACGACATTGGTCACAAAGCGAGGCTTGTTCTCGTCGACGTATTTCCACAGCGCTTGTTCTGCTGCGACCTTGCTTGCAGCGTACACAAGCATTGCACGCGAAGGTTCGTAAGGCGGCGGAGCCCAGGCCTCTTTGACAGCGAACTCATTCCATGAATTGCGGTCGACGACACCGTCTTTGTCAGCTGTAGGGAAGACAGCTGCGACGATGGAGCTGGTAAATGCAAAGCGCGTAACAGAAGATTCTTTGGATGCACTTTCCAGGACAGAGGTTACTCCTGCGACAGTCTGGGGAACGACGTTGTTGGGGTTGGGATCAAAGTCGAGGACACTTGCGATGTGAGCGACGGCCGAGACACCTTTTACTGCCTCGTCAAAAGCTCCAGCAGCCGACAAGTCAGGAACAGTGACCAGCTCATAGGAGCCACTGTCGGCATAAGACTTGAAGTGATCATCTATGAGCCACTGGGCTTTGGTTTGGTCACGGACTGTGCCTCGGACTTTGTAGCCGCGCTGGAGAAGTTGACGGGTGACGTGGCTGGCGACAAAGCCTGTAGCGCCGGTGACAAGGACCCATGAGCCGGTGGGGATGGCAGTTGGAGGTGAAGACATGGTGAAATACTGATGTACTGAATATGAGAAGGTTATGTGAGCTACGAGCTTGAGATGGAAGAGGTCAAGTAGCGTATGGATATATATAGCTTTCCAAGAGTCGACGAGGGACAAAACTCATCGTCGAATGTCATGGCTCATCACTCGAGTTTACAAACCAAAAGATGCTTCATAATGAGGGAAACCGTCTCACCGAAGCCGAAAGAATAGAAATGATCCTGTGAATGGCCTGAACGAATATGTGTTGCTGTCAAATTCTAAGTTTCGGTACTCTCTACCTAAAAAGGAAGTCATAAGGCTTGGCAAAGTGGACACTTATACACTTATAACATTACGAATTAAAGAGAAAGGTACATCTTGTGATTATATGTATTACGGACATAAGCTTACGCAAGGAATTGAATCATATGCTCTATTGTGCCTCACCAGCAGTGGCTGGAGTAATCAATACCCTTTGGTAACCGAAGCCCTGGACTCTCTCGCATCTCAAGGAATCTAAGATACATGCGCTTCAGCAGTCCCGTCCCATCAAGGCACTGCGAACCCCCCGCAGCTTCTATCATGGCAAACACACCCTGAATATGCTGTCTCGCAACAACAGCTTCACCAAAGCTAACCTACTGAAATATCAGCCAAAACTTCTACGCAGCACAAAGAACCTTACCTCATCTAAAGCCATAGCACATGCTTTTGCAATAGTCACCGCGCCAAGAGTCGGTGAGGCGCCACTAACGGCATGGCGTAGTGCTTTGAGGCCATTGTACTTGTACTGTAGTGCGGCTTCCATTAACCCGGAGTTTGGATTGTTGCTGAGAATGTGACGGCATGCGCCGAGGAGGATTATGGAGCAGAGAAGATCACTGTCTGTAATGGCGAGCCCGACCCAATCACGCATTACATGCCCTACATGATCGTTCATCTGGTTGAAAAGACGACATGTCTTGACGTTATATGGAACGACGACACGGATGTCTTTAAAGTGCCGTTAGCGGATAGCTATGAACGAAGGGATGAACATACAATGGTCGAGAAGGAAGGTCTCATGAGACAAGAGTTGTTTCGGAAGAGCGGCAAATGGATCACGGCTATACCCAAGAACCCTGTTCAAAGAAGTACTCTCCGCGTTTCTAGCCATGTCTTCCTGGTGTTTCTGCATTCGTAGTCTTCTCTCCTTGGCATGTCTTTGGCGAACTGCATGGGAGTGAGTTAAGCTCAGGACATGCTGGGGGATAGGCTCAGCTGGGTTAGAGACTGTGACAAATTGAAAGTCTCGCGGCATTTTTTGTTTCTTTGTAACGCTCTTATGATTCATGAGATATAAAGCAAGGAAGTCGAGTTACCGGAGAGAAGAACCTTTACTGAGTTACTAAGCTGAGGTGAAATGCCAAGACTTACAACTTCTTGTTTGGGTTAGTGTGAGTCCTGAGAACTATTGAGCTATTTTTGGCTAGCTGGGGCCAGGAAGGAAAGAAAACTCGAGACCCTAATCATGAGCGATAAAATTACTGGGGCAAGTTTAGCCTCAACTTATTGGACTTACTGCCACGTTTATTTTGACACCCTGCATCAAGGTCTGATGTTTTCTTGCTCCCTGAAGGGGGTCGTAGCCATCTGAACGCACGCTCTTGGGATTATGAGTAACATGGTCAGGCGAAGCTCTACCTAAAGGATGAGGATGTGATACCCATGTTGCACAGGCCCTTGATCACTCCGGAGCTTACGGAGTGTATCGGAGCAGTCTGTTAGTAATTCCGAGTCACATTGCTCAACATTCACAGCGGGCATTATGAATTCTGTTCTGTGCCAACGTTCAATCGTCTCTTGGATATTACATGACTACGTAATCCCAGTGAATAGATTATCTATATCGTACAGTACTTTACATTGAGCCATTGTTCTTTTGCCATTCCTCCATCGATCCACCAACTCTCAGCGTTCTTATACACCGTAGCGAAACTCACGGAACTTCTTCTGGTAGTAATACGTCGCGAGTCCACCCACAGCACCAAGAAGAAGAGGCACAGGAGCTCGGCCACCAGTCTTGATGATTCTAGGCACAGCGGAACCGGTCAAGAGGACACTATTGGCGAGAGCAAGCTCAGATCCGTAGTCCTTGTTGTTCTTGAGGAGATAGCCTGCGCCTTGTGAGTCGTGAGATCAGGCGAGGGAGAGGAGCACGTACCAGCGTAAGCGTATGAGACACCAAGACCGACACCAGCGACGAGAGAAGGAGTTGAGCGAGTTCGGATGTAGCCAGCTGTACCGCCAGCGGCCACTGTGCACAGGTGGTCAATTGGGGTAGAGATCACAGTGAGGGGCCGTAGGGTGACTTACGGAGACCTGCGAGAGTGAATGAAGGGTGCTCGGCCATTTTTGCGACGTCAATGGCGATCAATGATACACTGTAAACAAGCTTTTGTGTTGTGAGGCTTGTCGGCATCAGCGGCATTTGGTGGGCTGATCTTCGAAACTGGTTGACTAATGCATCTGACAGGCCCGGACAAATGTGGTTCCGGAGCGAACGCGGTCGCGTATGAACAACGCGTTATCAAGCATCGTGGTTCTCTGAATGATGAGACTGAAGGAATATCCTCAGTAACACTATCTAAGTGAGATGTATCAGTTGCGATGGTTTCTCAAGACGTTTTGTACCCATTCTAGACCAGTAGCCAACCCTTCCCCGGTCAAGGCGCTCGTAGGCTGAACGCGCTGTAAATTACGCGTTAGCATCAGCTTGTAAGTGCGATGTAAGGCTAGTACTGACGCATTTCGATGGTCTGTAAAGATATTGCTGTATATCGATATATTCAGTCAATTCTGCGACGCTCATGGCTTTCTGTCACACGTCAGCTCACAAGATGACACCTGTCAGGATGCTTCTCTCACCGGATCGTCCTGCTTGTTAGCAAGTACCAAAAACGGCTGTTGCTCAAGCATATCTTCTTTCAACAACCAAACTAATTCCATTTTTGCTTCCTGTAGAGTATCCCTGTCTGCGCTGTCGATCACAAACACAACGGCCTGTAGTCTGGACATGAAACTTCTCCAGCAAGGTCTCCAGTGCGGATTTCCAGCGTAGTCGAAGAGTTTGAACTCTTGGTTTCCCTGAAACACGCGAGTGATCTCGACAGCTGTTGATGTCAGTATTATAACTTCAATTGCCGACAAAAGGAGACCCACTCTCGACGATGGCGTCACCGACTCTGAGTTGCCGCTTAATTTATTCACGATGGTTGTTTTTCCTGCTGAACGAAGACCTATCAAGCCAACTGTGATTGGGGACGGGGCCCAGAACCGCGAGATTGTGGCGCCCATGTTGCTTTTCTTGGCTGCTGGAGAGTGTTGCGCCTTTTAGGATGGAGTATTGTTTTGTCGTGGGGGAAGCTGTGCGTTTTATGAATTCGTTGCAGGGCTGAGCAGGCATCAGCGGGGACTAATAAGTAAGCGCTACTCTTGACAGCTCACCTACTTTGGCTGCTTGTGATCTGGCCAGATCTTGTGCCCAAAAGCCTTATCTCGATGAGAAAGATTGTGTCGAGCCAGGAGCTGATTGGGGATCGCAATACTATGGCCATACTGTTCAGATCGTCTACACGTCCATGGGATAAATGGCTATGTCTATGAAATTTGTGCTGTAGATTCTTCTCAAAATTAATATCCAAAGAGACTTCTATATAGCAGTGGCTTCCAGCAAAACCGGCAGTTGAAACAGCCCTTGAGGCCCTAACATTCCCCGAGACTGTGAAGTGATCCTGACGGCCAGGTTTCCTAAACAAGAAGTTCAAAATCGTTCCAAGCAAAATTAGAAGCCAATGTTTTCCGACAAGGGTTTCCGATCTTGTAAGGTTGCTTGGCGCGATCATTACTGTTCCTTGACTGAACGGGGAAAAGGGTTACGAAGTTGGACATCCTACACACGAAGTAACGGCGAGACACAATACAAAGGGGAAGAAGGTGAGAAAATTAACGAATGAACATCAGTAACTAAATGCTTCCTGCAACCCTGTATGTTTGCGCTTTCCAGAGTCGTGTTACGTGGTCGAAGGGGGATGGTCGACGCGGGAGGCCGACCGCAACAACTTGAATCACCAATAGGCGCTGCTAGTTCGAAACAAACAGTGTCTAGTAGAAGCAGTTCTTAAAAGGGCTCTTTGCCAATCGTGTTTAGGGACAAACAGTACTTACTAGAATGTCACTTGAGTTAATGATGGTTTAACCGGGGAGCTTTTCAAGGCAGTACTTGGTCGCTCAGAGAGTCGATGATAAGTAGTACGTGGCGCTTCGAGTTCTTCCGAGCTGCAACTGTTTGCCAGTAGGAAGTATCCGCGATTAGCGTTGGCACTGGCAAACAGATGCGCGGCAGTGCATGGTGTTTACTCTTTCGTCATTTATGCAAGGTGCAGTGCCCCTCCCTTTCCCTTTCCATCTCCTCTCTCCTCTTCCCCCTCTCTCCCCCCTCTCAAGATTCTCCTCCTTCACTTCTCATCTCAACCTTACTGGCGATCTCAATACGACAACTGGTACTAGGTAAGTCGCGCGGTATAGCTTTATCTTCTAAGCGACATGAGTGCTAACTAACTCGCAACCCAGAAACAACCAGCGATTGATCCATCATGCCAGGCAAGAGAGCAAAGAAGCCGCCGCGCTCGTGGTCCATGTTCCCTGATCTCCACGACCAAGTCGCCGACAAACTTGAAGAAGATCAGCTCGACTATACCTTCTTCGAAAAGGACGAGGATATTGGCACTATCCGCACTTACGACACCAACATCATCGGGCGGTTCGTATGCCACAACGACAAATGTGACTCTCGTGGCTGGAAGAGCATGGTCGTTGCCATCACGATCCGCGAGTACTCCCGCAACCGCTACAATGTCCGCGTGTACCACCAGCGATGCGTCGAATGCAACAACCTGAGCAAGCCGAAGCTCAAAGAAGAGACTTATATCGACAGAGTCACGTACCGTATCAAGAAGTGGAATGGAGTTGAGGTCGAGAGACCCATATACTCTGACAAGTCCAGGGCGCCTCACGAAGAAGATTACTGCGAGGGATGCAAGAACGGACACTGCAAGAAAGGAAGACAGAACGACGAGGACTATATGCATTTTGCTTGAGTTACTTGGCGGTATACGTTGGCTTTGGACAAGAAAGACATCTAGGATATGTCATGTCCGGCACTCCTTGTAGCGAGGGTAAGGTTCGCCAACTTCAATTGATTGAACCAACTCTTGATTCATCTACGATTCCCCGTGACTTTGTATGGGGCGCACTTCAAGCTTAGACAAGTAAACAATTAATGGGCTGTGGCGACACGGTGAAATGTTCCATCCGGTTGAGAGAGGGGGTCCTTCATCGGTGGTCGTTCACTTGACCTCACCAGGAAAACCTTACAACCAAACAGGCACAGAGAAGGCCACATCATTTCATCTCAGATTTTACATTCCATTCAACGTTTTTCACAAACAAGTCCCTGCCTGTCTCTTCGACGCAGTTTGCCTCGCGCTGAGTTCGACTCCACAACCAACCCAATAGCCAAATCATCAGTCAGCCGCAACAGACATCCTAAACAACCAACAGGACAAGCAAAAGATAAGGCAGATCAAATCACAAAAAAGGCAAAAAACATACAACAGCGGGGATTCGCTGGTCGTCACCGACCCAACTACTAATCCGCCCCTTGCAGGCTTGACTATGGGAGAGCGGACGGGATCCCGTATTCTACTGCAGGTATGATCGTATGTGACAGAATGCACCGCGGTTGGGACTCAAGAGCACGGAGAGATAGTCTCTGTAGCTCTCCTTGGAAGTAATTGAATCCACCACTTACAAATAACTATAACAACATGATACACACACGCCCCATCTCCAGTATCCTCGCAGCACTCGGAATCCTGTCTCCCCCCGGCGGTCTTGACGGACCACGTCTTTGGTCACCTCAGCAGACTTCAGTGGTACTTTCTACCGATGTTGTACTAAAGATACCCGTCCTGCTTCTTGATATCATAGATAGCATGTGGGAATTCGTGTATCCTCTGGAGCAACTGCCGACAAGGTACTACGGTGGGGTTATCACTGCCGGGTTGTTTTGACATCGTGATTCCGTACTAGAGATGTCGGAATTGAACTTCCACTTCACCGTAACTTCAAAGTTTTCATCTATTGATACACACAACATTGATTCTGTAGGGGACGTTGAGGACTTTGGTACGGGTGCTGTTTTTGGCCCTGTCGTCTAGCTTGTCTTCTACCTCTCTGGGTCGCACATTGCATCTGGCTTGTTCAGTATCCTCTAGGAGTGTGTTGAAATTCCATACCAGTCAAATGAACCGGCTTAAGCGTAAGCATCAGCATCTCTATAGATAGCTTGATAGAGGTCTGCTTATCGGTCAAGTATGTTCAGATTTCCAGCGGTATGCTGTTTGCAAGGTCATCGATCAGCATGGCTTGAGCTACCATCGTAAGAGGCTTATGATTTCCTGAGTCACAGGATCAGAACTATGTTTCCCCTGTCAATGTAGTTTGTAATTTCTTTTCTGTGTGCCCTAAGAACGAAATATGCTCAACGGAGGATGGCTTCAGTTAAAGGAGCTTGCAGGTCCATGTTTCAGTGATCAAGCTGACCCTTGAGACTTCGTTACACATACTTTGACCTGTGAGTTAGAATGGACTGGCATCAAGGGTTATGAGCCCTTGTGTGACTTAGGGGTATGTCTCTGGTAATAGGAAGCTATCTTTCACATGGGAAACTCTGCCCCTTACTTGCAGTTCTTCTATCGATTACTTATAAATATTAGTATGATATCTATATGAGCTAGCCTGCGTAATAGAATATGCATTATATCTGTAAGGCCTTACGGAAAGACAAGCTATATCTACAACACGGCTAGGGTTTCATTACACAGTTAAAGCCTTGTATTCCTGCGATCCTTGCAGTCATTTATCTCAGCCCCATGTGCTCGGTCCCGAGTCCTTGCAAGGCACTGGTATCAACAGTCGTCTCTTGCCCGCCGCTCTCTAGTCAAATTAGTCCAGCCAAATTCCTATAAATGATACCTGTCTCTCAAATCACCACCTCAACTATTAATAACTACTTCAAGCTCGCGCAACTTGACAGGCTTCGTGATAAAAACATCAACACCACTTCTGGTTGCTTCCTCCCGCGTACTCTCAGACCCAAGCCCCGTGATAGCCAAGATCTTGGATGTAGCTATTCCGCTGTATCGCTCAAACGCTCGTATTTGACGCGTAGCTTCTAAGCCGTCCATTACAGGCATCGATATGTCCATGAGTACACATTTGAACTGCCCCGGCATCTCCTTATACACATTCACCGCTTCCTGCCCGTTTACTGCTGTACGGTACGGTTTTTGGAGCTTCCTCATGAAATGAGTTAGCATCTTGAGGTTTATGGGGTTATCTTCTACCAGGAGGAACTGTGGGGTCTGGAAGTAGTCTTGGGCTGGGACGAGGCCGCCCAGGGGGCTCTCTATGGCGGGGGTCGGTGGTTGACTACATGATACCGTGTCTGCGGGTGTGGGCAGTGGTATTGTTCCTCCGGTGTGTGGACTGTCTTCTGTTTCGGCCCAGAGGGTGACAACTCTGGAGACCGCTCTTTCTAGCTTGTTCGGAGTGAGGCTTATATTGTGTTAGTGACAAGGGGTGCTGTTTGAAGCGAGGTGACTCACGGTTGTGCAACGTAGTCACATAATCTCCTGTGTCCAGTTGATACGTGCGCTGACTCGTACCTTTGAACAACAAGTGCGTTGTTACAAACCACCAGCACTGGGGCGTCGGGCCACGACGGCGCTAGTTCTGAAATATTGTTCGTTGAGCTGTCCTGAACGACAACCACATCTGGAGCTAGTCGCTCCATCTCTGATAGCGCGTCTGATACCATACCTAGATGTTCAAAGCATAGCTCTTTCATCAAGGCTTGGAAAGTCATAGACTCATGCTGAAGAGCGACGCCGTGACTTGGAGGCAGATCGGTGAGTCTAGCTCGAAGACCGTGGCATGTGCTTTGTGTGTAGAGCCCGATTTCAGACCGTGAGCTTGTGCCTTGCAGCATGGGTATCGACACTGTGACTTTGGTGCCAACGTCGACTTGGCTACTGATGGATATTGTGCCGCCAAGCTGGTATGTCATCCTCTGCACGAAACTGAGCCCCAGCCCCGTCCCGGTAGATAGTTGGTCCTCTTGGGAGAATGGCTTGAAGATGTTATTGCGAAGAAAGTCTTCACTGATTCCTCGACCCGTATCTTCAACCACCAATTCAATCATGCGTTCTCCACTTCTTGCATCTTCTGGTTGCGATTGAGTCATTGTGATCTTGATGAAGCCTTGAGACGTGTACTTGAGTGAGTTTCCAAATAGGTTCATAATAATTCGGCGGATCGCACCGGCCCGCGTTTGGAAGCTCCAGGACATCGTTGGATCGTAGAGTAAAAACACGGAAACGACGCCATCCTCTTGCCGGTTTCTCTGGTCGATGGCTTTTGCCTCTGCGGCCTCTATAGAGTCCATTCGTCGAATAGCGCTGACGTAGGCACTCGTTCGGCTGTTGGAAGGGCTGAAGATGTGGGCGATCGACGCATTCTGGTAGCTATGACCGGCATAAACGCTCTCTACTACATCCTCAGCAATCTGGTCCAGATGAACAGTTTTATCCATGATCTGCTCCCGGTTTGAGGGCGCAGTGCTGGTCGTGGATTTCTCTGAGCGGTCGTCGATTATCGTATCTGACCGCCCTAATTGATTCACCTTCGTGAAATCGAGCAGATGTTCTGTTGTGTCAAGGAGAGTACGGCAGCATGTGCCGATCAAGTGAGCTATGTTTTGCTGTGCCGCACCTAAGCCAGAGTCGTTTAGCAGTTCAAGGCCAAGCGTGATTCCGTGAAGTGGAGAGCGCAGTTCGTGAGATATCGAGCCCAGAACGTCTGACTTGGCCTTGTCGGCTGCCAGTGTTTCTATTTGGAATGCCTCGGATGCTGCCAATATTCCGAGGGCCCTGAAGAACGGCAGTTCGCTGTCTCTGTCGGATTCACGCCGTGGTGCTTTTGACCACGCAAAGCCGCCGATGGAAATCATGCCCTTCAGAGGGTCCCAAATAGGTATGAATGCTACATATCGGGCTCCGTTGAAAGCCCTTTGCAGTTCCCGTTGTTCGTAGCTATGTTGTTCGTTTCTCGAAAAGGCGATCGGCGATGACGGTTGTTCTTCTGCTGCTGGAGCAACGGGTTTCATATCATGAGTGAATGACCCTTGTGTATCAAAATCGAATATGTAGCCTTCCGGATATTGTTGAAGCATGTGGGATAGAAATACTTGTGAAATGTTGTTGGCGTCCTCTGTGGAGCCGAGGGTATTGGAGGATCCAAGCAATTGACAGGAGGGTTGGAATTTGGCGGCAGTGGGAGTATCATCGGCGCTTGCACTGCTGTAGACGCCTGGACTTAGGCAAGAGGCATCGAGGGAGAAGTCGTACTGAGTTTCTGTTTCTGGTGAGCGGACCAAATGAAGGTCCAGAGAGTCTCCGCTGAAAAAGGCGCAGTCATCAGCAGGGAGAGCTTCTTTGACGATGGTGGCGGCGATGAGAAATGGATTCGAGGACGTGTGATCCTTGTGTTGGTTTTTCGGGTTCTCCAAGGGAACAGATTGTGTGGAGGAGATAGTGTCAATATCGCGTTGCGTTGGGGTTTCGTTTGGATGAAGTTCCGAGCTAAGAGGCGATTTCTGAACTGGTGAGTTCAACCCCCTCTCAGTGAATCTCTGGAGCCCAAGGCTCATCGCCATGCTGCGTTTTAGTGAATGCTTGATTCGGTTACCCTCGAGATGATCCATGATTGTCTGCGACAATCCTCGCATGAAATTTGAGTGTTTATCTTCCCAGTCACCGCCAGGCGTAGAGCTCATGACGCACAAGACACCGATGTTGATGCCCCGAGGAGACCGTATTGGTACAGAGGCGTAGAACCTGGCGAAGCTGCCTGGACGACAATTTGGACTCGCAGCAAATCTCGGGTCTACAGCCAAGTCTTGAACAACGATTACCGGCAGCTCTTGCGAGGAAGATGCATTCAGAGCCTCCTCTGTAGCGCGTAAAGCATAGTGACAGGCCCCGTCGGCACGGGGGATGTACGTCCCGCAGAGCAAGAGATCATCGTCGCCGTTGGATGAGCTGTTTAGTAGCGACGTGGAGGGTGTTGCTTCGGCGACTATGTACTGCCTCACCTCATCGAATAGAGATACAAATGAGCGCTCAGTGTTGGTCTGACAAGTTGCTAACTGAGCGAGACTAGTGAGGACGGAATCTGGTGACTTTTCGGGTTTGGTAGCGCTGATCTGACTGAAGGGCCTACACGTTGCGCGTAGCAACTCATCGTATCTGTGGAACCATGGTGAGTAGCTCATTTCAGACAGCAGCATATGGTTTCTCTGACAAAACGTACCTCGAGGTCTCGTTCTCGCGCCTGTCCTCAGACATTGGTGCATCCCTGGCATCCGGCATTTTCTGTCGCCTGACGATGGGTATGTATTATCAAGCTTGGGGAGGAAGCCCAGGTAAAAAGGATCAACGATAAAGCCCCCGCCCATTAACGTTGGGCCTCTGTGTCGCCACCGCGACGCGAAGCTAAGAGGGGACACGACAAGAGATTATTGGCCGCTGACGGAGATGCACTATACCAGAAAGGATAGACAAAGAGTTTTAGATCCCAAGGTCTTTGACGGTCTAGAACATTATGTCCCTGGGAGCTTCTGGGTGCTCTCGCCCGTTTCACCGATCATGCCCATGGTCAACCGATGGAAATGCCACTCGATGTTAGTGGCAATCTTCCCTCAATCATCGATTGACCTTACGAATGGCATTCAGGCCGGGTAATCACAAGCCGTTTTTTTTTTTTTTTTTACCGCCGAGGTTCTTTTTCTTAGTGGATAATTTGGCTATCCAAAAACAAACGCTGCACCGTAGACTAGAAATATGGCCTGTTCCGCACGCAGCGCTACCTTCTTACGTACAGTGTTGCCCAAGGAAGAGAATCCGGAATTTCTTTCCCGCTGCCAGGCTAAGACAAAGTAAGCCACAAAAAAAAGCCATTTCGTCATTCTCAACTCATGCATTCGAAAAGGAGATGGGGAGTTCCGTCGGGGCCTCTCCGCTTTCTACTGCTCGTCTGGTTGGTTGACAGGGACTACACTCCGTGTATCCCTGTCTAGTGTCTTTTGCTGAGACCCCGAGATGCCATGGACCCTCGGACCCCTAAACCCTTGAATATGTAACGCTCTGTAATGCGGTTTACCTTTGGGTTGGTGCCTAAATTCGAGACATGCAACACAATCACTTCACAGGCACAGCACTTGGCGTTTGACCTTGATGTATTACATTGTCGCCTTTTGAGAACTCATATTTGTAAAGAAACCTGAAATTCCTTTTTCCATTGCTTCGCTTTTCGCTTTTTGCTCCCTAGTGATATCATAAACAAACCGGCCTAAGCCAAAGCGTTCAATTAGTCGTGAGCAGTCGCCGGGAGGTCATTATTAAGCGGAAACTTTTTCTGGGCGCTTGGGAAGGCTAGTCAGAGCTCAAGCAGTGACTAGATGGTGCATCGGCATGTTTCTGTTGTCGCTTCGCATATATTAGACCGCAGAAATTACACAGCGTTCGGGGTCCTGCCGGACCCTGGCGCCATCGCGGTGTGTTCTCAGTCTGGCAGGACGTGCATGACCTGTTGTTGATCGGCTGGGAAAGTTTCATCTCCCAAAGCCGCAGATTCTGTCGTTGGTGGTGTTGGTGCTTTGGCGAATGGCTTTGGGGTCTAGGCTTCTTGTACGAGACTCCCAGACCTGTTGGCTTGCACATAGCCTTGTCTGTGTGTAGCTTGCTATGCAATGATTCATGGTCTCCAGGTATATAGCATGGCGCGTCGGTATGGCATTTGCCATGAGGGGATTCGGTCTCATTCGTCAAGGCCGACGCTATGGCTGATGTCTGGAATACAGTGACATTGCCGAGTGGATGTCCAACGCATTCCGATAATCGATCGGTGCACTGGCATAGTAAGTATAGGTATATAGGTTTGGTGAATGTACTTTACCTTTAAGCGTGAACGGTCATGTTTTGATCTTCTTGGGGGAGATGTGGATGAGGATTTAGCTCGTGTGCGGGATGCACGTCGTTGCTGACAACGAGGGCGTGTACATCGAATAGTCGCATCAATTGGCTCACTCAATGGAGAGGGAAATGGCATAGTGGTTGCTAAGGGGGAATGGCACATTATGTGAATTGTGTGACGATCTTGAGGGACGGAGAGAGATCTGGGAATCGAGCAGTGTTTATCTATTTGACGGCGGTTATCGAGGTATCGGCAGGGTCCAGTAACCGTACTTCCACAAACCTAACTCGTCTTGTATGATGTCACCTCCATGTGTGCAACATGCGCGTGTGTCTCTAGGTTTATGTAAATGAGGAGAGAGAGAGATACTGTACATGCGCCCGTCTCGGAGAGGAACGACGGATATTACAGGTCGAGGCCCCTGGCCTTAGTGGGGCATATTTGGCTTGGCGCCATCCGCATTAAGGTAGCGTACGGACGTACGGATAGTCCTGGTGTCAATCTGAAGCAGCCAATAATTATTGCTCCGCAGACTTCCTGTTCACTTCACGCATTAGACCAGCAGGTTTTTAGGGTTCAAAATCGCTAAGCTTTGCAGTTGGCTGCGGGAATAAGCGACAACGTACGTACCTTAGTTCGCACTGTAACACTAGAGTACAACCTAAGCATCAGAGGCATAGATACAGGCGTTTCTTGTTCTTAAATATAAAATCGGAATTAACGGTCGAGCTAACTGGTGCTGCTTTGGAACAATAGCCAGCTCCGTTCTTGTTCACGCTGTAATCTACTTGTATAGCATGCTTAACGGAAGTTGGCAGCTTCGGAGGAAATAAAACAAGTTGATCATACCCGAAACAGATGACAGATTATGGCTGTAATGCAGCGCTCATAATGATGTAACCCGGGGTCGTTTCGGTGATAGATAGATCCCCACATACCCTGACTCTCTTTTTCCAACATGGGCATGGTACATGTGACCCTGCCGATCCCCGAATCCGTCCATAAGATCAAATCCAATTTTCACATTTCCGTCCCAAAATCCATGACACACCGATTATACCACATGGCATTCTTCAAATGACGATTTATCTTCCCCTCATTTATTCGGCGCGTCCAGTAGGCAGATATGCCAGGTCACCAACAGCAAAGGCCTCGGCGTAACACCAACTTCTTGATTCACGACATATTCAGCGCTGCCGAGAACACAACCGTTCACTGGGGACCAATTTGTAAGGAGAAAAGAAAATAAACGTGGCAACCGCACCCCGCAGCTGACATATCCAGCTCAACCAGCTACTGTGGAATGGCCTGTGGAGTCTCTTGTTTCTCGTGAGGCAAAGCGCCACTGTATAACACAACAAGATGTAATCAATCTTGTAGACTTTGGCAGCCTTGAATACACGAGCGATATCAAGGATCGGCTCGTCTGTCCGATATGTATCGGAATTTTTGTGACTCCGATCATCACACCCTGCGGACATCTATTCTGTCTGGAGTGTATACAAAGACATCACAGGACATGTCAGTACTGTCCCCTGGACAGAAGGAGGATCCAGGCAAACAGAATACGGCTTGCTAGGGACGTTATGGATGTGATTAGATGCTTGCGTGTGCGGTGTCCCAACTCCAAGGCTGGATGTACTCGTGAGATGAGGCGGGATTGCGTAGTTGAGCATCTGCTAAACAGTTGCTGCACTACTAAGACATTACAAACAAGTGAATCGCAAATAAATTCAGATGTTCCATAGCATACTTTCTTGAGATCTAAGATATGAGCCACTAAATGTCTTGAATTAAAGTAATACTCTTGTGAATATGACGCAAGTAATACATTAATTAATTCTTTCAATCACTGCCTTTCAGGCTTGCTTCACTGCTGTTAAGGTACGGTAGCTGCATTAATCGTGTTGACAGTTCGGGTGACCGAAGCATCACTCACTGTACTTAGCCCATCGAACCAACTCACACAAGCTAAGAACATTAAATCAGACCTGTGTGTTCACGTTTCATAGTGAAACTCCTTTTCTAATCCGCGGCCCTCGTGGCCTGTATATGCTTACCGACGGGCTATCCTTTTTAAATAAGCTTACCCTTAATGCTTTGTAAGTCACGTTAATCGCGAAATATTAGGTCATGTAGATCTTGCAGGCGTTGAGAGATGAAAGGTCTTTATTAAACCTGGCGATTCTTTGTTTTTTGAAAGTACCTCTTTGTAAACAGCGAGACTTCCGGCACTTGGCAAACCCTGCGCCTTTACTTGCCGCATACCGCTCTGGTCGAGTCCTCAGTGTTTCTCTCTCTCCAAGTCTGCATATTGGCATTCCATGCACTTATATCCCTGCAATGTACGTTTGGCCTTCTTGAGATGAGGGCAAGTACCCAAGTCTTTGTTTTCTAATCTGAGCTGGTTGGCTAGGTGGCAACGTTCCCATCGCTTTTCCGTCTCCTTATATTTGCAACGGCATATCCTGATAGTCTCATTCGGTCGGCACATGATCACTGTATGTTGGTAAGCCGCCAGGGTGTTGTTTCTTCTCGTGGGAATTCGTGTATTGTCCTTGCGGATTGATGTTCGATGAAGCGTCAATCGGTGGACAGTCATGTGTTTTATGTACACCAAAATGGCGTTCACTTTCTACGGACTGAGGGAGGGACTTCAATCACAATTGCGCATTGGCACATACTCACGTATTGCCATTGCAATGAATGTCCGAAATGCTGACTGTTCGTGACTCCTAGAGTTAAAAGTCTATGCCCGCGATTCACTTTCTGCCACCGCCGGATAATACATCAGGCGATTCCTATACTAAGGAACCAACCATTCCATTCTTCCTAATACCTGTCTTCTGTCACGTTAATGTTCGGTATATCGTGGCCTACTCTTCCTTCTGCTTCTTCTCCTCAACGATTTCTTCTTTACTTCTAGGCCAGTATACTGCTCGATCTACATATGAAGGACAATTTGAACAAAACAACTTCTATTACGCTCAAAGCACAGAGAGCTTAGAGTTTCATGAGCTCTGTATGCTATGCTCAAAATTTCGATGTCACTTTATATGCAGACACTGTAACGTCAGTGGATCCGACTTGAACAAGCGACTGTGTACATGGGCATGATCACTGACAGTATATGCTGCCACGGGGAAGTCTCCGACTGGGCATGAAGCGTTGAGCATCAATCTTTGAGCTTGAGAGAACAGGGCCTGTCCCCATGTGCGGCTTCTTGTCAGTTTATATCATTCGTGCTTAAACCTTGTACGGCTGACGCTAGTGATCGGAGCCGGCCCGCGGGTCTGCGGCGGCCGGTATTTCAAGCAGAGGTCCTACCCCTACCAAAGTCAACGCCAGCCTCAACATTGACACATCTACTTACTTTCAGGGACAAGAACATGACTTGCAATCGGACGCGTCTTGATCTTCGTAGTTGAGCTGTATTATGGTCTGGCCAGACTATCAACCAGGTCAATGACGGAAGCTTGGGTCCACCAATCAGCTCTGGTAATACGAAATGTTCAGATGAACTGATCGAGCAAACCCCTGAAACACTCTAGGCAACTTTATCCGAGTGCGAACGATGCGTACAGTAGCCTTGTAGGGTAAAGCGACGCCCTGAGCCTCAATCAAAGGTGCCGAAACGCGACTGGACCTTGTGCCCGCGGACGCCCGACAGAATGAATCAACCCAATCATGACCGCGCTAGCGTCACCGTCACGAACAAGGGCCACGACGACCAACGGAACAGGACTAGCTGATTGGCTAAACAACCCTGTCAGTTCACCTTGAAGCCAACCGAGCGTGTCACCATCTGACAGTGGGAGACTATTCTATTTTAATAAACTTTACTATAAAATTGTCATGTCCATGCTTCTAAAGCTTTATAGTTAAAGAGCTTAACTCGCTGCTCCGTACAGACTTTAACTTTCTTCCTGCAGCCGAGGGTTACAGCTACAGCATGTCGTCAAACATGATCGACCGCCTTCGTAGCAAGAAGAGCGTCAGGAGTTTAAACGACAGGGACAAGGTCTTGCGGAAGCTCAGCCCTGTGTGAGTACTACCTCATCCCGCAGTCTTAGTAGTAGAGCTAACATCTTGCAGTGAACACCTCCAAGCCGCTCATTATTCGTTAGGTGCAATCATTGGCTGTGCAATATCATGTCGTTATCGCATTCCCGAAGCACTCCTTACCTCGGATGCTGCAGCATTCCAAGTCATTGTTGAGAATGCCTTCGCCCGTGCTATTCTCAGGCATCCGCTGTTCACGGTTGGGCGAATCAATGCGGATTCTAAGAAGCAGTACTGGGTACGACTTGATCAGATCGACTTGAATAATCACATAGAATGGCGGACGGTCTCTGATCAAGATGAGTACGAATCAGTTCTTCATGCTATCTTGGAATGGCAAGTCAATGAGCCCTATACCAATCTCGAGACCCAACCCGGGTGGAGAGCGACTGTACTCAGGCCAGCCGAGTCCAACTTTATTGATATTGTCTTTGCTTGGGAGCATACCGCGGCAGATGGGAAGAGCGGAAAGGTCTTCCAAGACAGCCTCTTTGCTTGTCTCAACACACCAGACGACGACGCCGTGATTCTCAGAGACCGCATCTTCGAGGTCCCGAACACGGAACTCACGCCTCCATTACACCACTTGATCAAACTACCTGTCTCCCTGCATTTCATCGTTGGTGAGTTCGGGAGGGATATTATCGCCTCGATGAAGGCGAAAGAACTACCTCACATGGCGACATGGGCACCAATACCTACAGAACCTTCCACTACGAGCATGGTGGCCACGAAAGTCACGAAAAAGGCACTAAAGCCTGTACTTGGCGCGTGTCGTGAACACGGCACGACTTTGACAGGACTGATGCACTCGCTCATTGCGGTATCGATGGCAACGAGGCTGGCGGAGATCAAGGCTTCTGCGTTCCTATGCGGTACACCTGTTTGTCTGAGACAGTTTCAGAAGCCGGGCCATCCGAGCATCGACATGAACAAGACTGCCATCAATAGCGTGGCATACTGGCCGTTTACGTTTGATGAGGAACTCGTTGCCAAGGTTCGGGAACAGATCAACGAGGCTCAAACCAAGCCAAATATGAGCGCAAATCTAGAAACGACGGTCTGGTCGTGCGCGAAAGCGATACGGGACGGTCTATCTGCCAAGCTGGACTTGGGTACCAAGAATGATCATATTGGACTGGCCAAGTTTGTGAAGGACTGGCAGTCTTTCGTCAAGGACCATGGCAAAACGCGGTCGTATTCATGGGAGATAAGTAATCTTGGTGTTATACAGGGTAAAACTGAGGGTAGCTGGGCTATTGAGAGTGCGACTTTCACTCAGACTGCGCCGACATTTGGGTCGGCGTTGACGTTCAGTGTCATTTCTGCTCAGGGCGGGGATTTGGTGGTGACGAATACGTGGCAGGTTGGGGTTGTTGAGGAGGAGTTTGCTCTTGGTGTGAGCTCTGATGTGGAGGGTTGGTTGAATGAGTTGGGTAGTACTGGGAGTATCAACTTTGGAGCAGTTGGGGTGCCGAGCTGAGGATAAACAGTAAAGTCTTGGAGTCAATGGAGAAGTGGATTTGGCTTAGTGCAGATAGAGTGATACCATTTGTTGACGATTCGATGTTTGTATTCAGTATACCTAGGACTACACCGTCTAAAATGCCCATATATGCTCGTAAGATGGCCCCAAAAACGATAGTGGTACACTCGTAGCCTGTCGTTCGACTCAAGATATTTTCAATGATTTCCTAGTTGGTCTTTGTCGAGCTTTCGGAGGAGATGCATTCTGGTCAAGATACCTTGATTGAGTATGTCGCCACGCCAAACAACAGATTAACAAGATAATTAACAGTAGATTTATATAAATGAGATGCAGTAATCCAGGAGAGTCAATGTTCCCAGTCCCTTCCTCGTCGGTGGTTTTCCAAGAAAGACGGTCTAGGTTGTCGCTCTAGAGTTCAGTCGTTAAGCCTGGTGAAGAGGCTTCATCGCCGATCTTGAAGGGCTGATAGTCAGATCCAAGAATATGATGTCGTATCTGGCCTAAATTTACTGCAACCCAAAGCCAACCTAGCTATATCACAACTTTCGCCTCCTAATCCGAGCAGCTACCTTACCCTTGGGTGGGATAGTTCCAAACGGAAAGTAATCCATATTCGGCCTGACCTTACTCGCCGCTTCGGGGTCAACAAGTTCGATGTCAAAAGCACGCAGAGCGACCGCCACAGCAGCTATGAGTTCCTGTTTGGCGAAGAATCGACCAGGGCACATTCTTGTCCCGCCTCCGTAAGGATACCAGTAACCTTGCGTTCCATCAATTGTCGGCCGTGCTTTACGATCGTCCTCTGGGGTACGCTTTGTGGGCTTTTCCGCAAGAGCAGTTGGTCGAACAGGACCACTGCCTGCATCATTCTCGTAGACCAGGAACCGCTCTGCCCAGAATGATTCAACGGGGTGCTCTTCAATTCCGCCAGGCTGTACATATCCAGTGTTCCAGAAATCAGGATCGTGGCCGCCGACCCAGGATGAAGATAGCATGCCGACGCCTTGCTTGAATTTCCATCTTCCCATCTTTAGATCGGGGATAATTGGTGTTCGTCCAACCGGTGAAGCAACACGGAGACGTAACGTCTCGAGATAGATGGAATTGATCAGGGGTCCGGAGCAGAGCTTATCAATATCGAAAGATAGAGAATCGTCGATGAAAGAAGGTTGCATTTCGGCCATCACTCTGTTCTTTAGGTCCTTGTCGAGCAATATATCAAGTAGGATCCACATTCCGGCGGGAATGGCATTAGCATTTGTTCTACAAGTCGTCAGTCGAGCTCACAAGTTATTAGTACTTGACCTACGCCCACATAAGCCCCAGGTCAAGAGCAGCGCCGCCCTCGGGGGTCATTCCAACGCTCTGAAACATCTTCTGCCTAGCACTCATCACCCTTGCTCCATAGTCTGGTGTCCAGTCCTTCTTGACGACGCCTTCTTCATCAAGAAAGTCAAACTTCCGCTTTCCGTATTCATGATACCGTAGCACGCTCTGATGGCACTTGTCTCTGGCCGCGTAGCTTTTTGGAACCAGCCACCGTGGCATCCGCTTCAAGAGGTTGGGGAGGTGATAGTCAAACACCCAAAAGTCTTCGAGAAAGGTCGGCGAGATTTCAAGAAACTTGTCGCCGCACAAAGCAGTTATTGCAGCCCGGAGAAGATTGTTTTTGAGCCACTCGTAAAGATCATCGACCTCGGTCCACTCGTCCTCTTTCAACCTGGTATCTTGCTCGATAATATCGGAATAGATCTTGACAAACTTTGCAACCATGGAGTTCAGTGGTCCTCCTGTCAAAAGAGCATGTAAATCACGATGCTGGACAAAGTCAAATCTCTTTGATGGGTCAACATGTCCATATTCAGAATCGTCATCAACATAGATCGGCATATCACACTCTGGTACGCCAAACGCATCGCGAACAGTTATGACACCAAGAGACTTGGTAGTCAAATGCCGCGATGCCTTGAAGACCTCAATGATAGGCTGGCCATGAGGAATAAAGTACATAGGCTCTGCACCTACAAAGATACGAAGCGGGACTTTGCCGAATTTGGATCTTGGCGGAGATCAGTGGAGGCCAAGACTTATCGGCCCGGGGAGAACTTACAGAATAGACGATAAGAAGCGCTCAGTATCGAAAGCGAAGCCAATTGTGTTACCTACGTAGGGAATCCAGTACGGAACCCTCGGAGGCTCTCGTGCGCTTTGGCCATGCTGATAGCCCTTGTTGCCGAAGGAAGTGAAGAGGTATGTCACGATGAAGGGGAGAATGACGAGGCTGAGGACTTTGAAGTAGGTGGTTGCCTCTGTCTCTGAGCCTGGATTGGCTGCGGCAGTCTCCTTGGCATTCATTGTGTCTTGGCGAGAGGCGTTGAGTGGTTGAGATTGGGTGCTGACATTGGTTGACTGCCATTTTGACCGCTTCGAAAGCAAGTGATGTGATTGGTGAAGTGGGAGATTTGATGTAACTTACTGAGAAGGGTTAGCGTGTATGGTACCTGGACCTGACTGTTCTGTGAAGCAGGATAACCTAGAGCAGATGAATTGTAAATGACTTGGTATCTTTATCTCGGCGGTATATGATCAGACATTTCAGTCTGCGGAAATAAATGATAGAATCAAATTTTATTGTTCATTAATCATCATAAAAGGACTTAAATATTGATTGTCGTACAATATGATGGGGAAAGCTCTTAACCTCAATCAACGTCGTGCGGAGGACATAACCCGCGTTCCAGCGAGGCACACTCACAGATTCATGTGCTGAATTTCTTGGCACCATTTAAACCCGGTTATTTCCAGTAGACCATCAACGGCATTATTCCAGAAGCAATCCTTCCCGCCGATGCGCTTGGCATGTATCCCCTACGGAATATCCGTAGGCATGACTAATTCCGCAAACTCAATGCCCAATAACCTCGAACTCAATCTCACTCACCATTTCCGTATTTCCTTACATGTAACCTTCCATCCCCGTCCCATTCCACAACACAACGCACGCACTTTTGTCCTCCGTATCGCGTGATCCCTCCAACAAAAAGTCCACCAGAACTAACAAACATTCCCTCACAGATAAGATAGTGAATGCCGTTATCCGTGCGTGACCCCACAGCGTTCCCCTGAGTAACTTCCCATATCGGACTAATCGCATCATGATCTGCATACGGGATACGGAAAATGCCCCCAATCGAGAAGCTCGGCGCCAAGAACCCCGGAGGCCTTTTGTCCAACACTGAGTCCTTTTGTGATTCGACTTATCCATTTCTTTGCCGTGTTATCCAGAGGCGCGTGAACTTGGTAGATTCGTGATAAGTGATAAGAACAGAATATGTAGATAAATGAGCCAAATTCACAGACATCACAATTTTATCTGCCATCCAGTCTCTGGTCTTGTCAAGTCATTCTTTTGTTCTGCTAGGTGTCTACGTCACCATGTATATTTCCTCCCAAAACCTCGTCCTCGCCTTATCGGCGCTCCCCTCAGCATTTGGCAAGTCCTTCTCTCACCACGCCGAAGCGCCTCAAGGCTGGCAAGTCCAGAAAACCGCCAAAGTCGCTTCCAACACGCAGCACGTCTTCAGTCTTGCGCTGACCCTGCAAAACGTGGATCAGCTTGAATCAAAGCTTCTTGACCTCTCCAGCCCCGACAGCGCCAACTACGGCAACTGGCTGTCCCACGATGAGCTGACCAGCACTTTCTCTCCCTCCAGCGAGGCGGTGGCTAGTGTGACCAAGTGGCTCAAGTCAAAGGGCATCAAGCACTACAAGGTCAACGGTGCCTTCATTGACTTTGCTGCTGATGTTGACAAGGCCAATACGCTTCTTGGAGGTGACTATCAGTACTACACCAAGGATGGTCAGACGAAGCTGAGAACGCTGTCTTACTCCATTCCTGATGATGTCGCTGGCCACGTTCAATTCGTTGATCCTAGCACCAACTTCGGTGGCACCGTTGCGTTCAACCCCGTGCCTCACCCATCGCGCACTCTCCAAGAGCGCAAGGTCTCTCCCTCCAAGAGCACCGTTGATGCGTCTTGCCAAACAAGCATTACTCCCTCTTGCCTCAAGCAGATGTACAACATTGGCGACTACACTCCTGATGCCGAGTCTGGAAGTGAGATTGGTTTCAGCAGCTTTCTCGGCCAGGCTGCTATCTACTCTGATGTCTTCAAGTTTGAGGAGCTGTTCGGCATTCCTAAGCAGAACTACACCACTATTCTGATCAATAACGGCACTGATGATCAGAACACTGCGCACAAAAACTACGGAGAGGCTAACCTCGATGCTGAGAACATTGTTGGAATTGCTCACCCTCTTCCTTTCAAGCAGTACATCACTGGAGGTTCACCGTGAGTTTCATCCATGCTGTGTCAGGTTCAGAGTTACTAACGTGCGCAGACCCTTCGTTCCCAACATCGATCAGCCCACCGAGAAGGACAACCAGAACGAGCCTTACGTGCCTTTCTTCCGTTACCTCTTGGGACAGAAGCATCTCCCTGCCGTCATCTCCACTTCCTACGGTGATGAAGAAGACGTAAGTTCTATCACCCAGTTCCTAATAAAAGTGCCATCTAACTCTGTAACAGAGCGTCCCTCGTGAGTATGCTGAACTCACATGCAACATGATCGGTCTTCTCGGTCTCCGAGGCATCAGTGTCATTTTCTCCTCCGGTGACATTGGTGTCGGTTCCGGCTGCCTTGCTCCTGACTACAAGACCGTCGAGTTCAACGCCATCTTCCCCGCCACGTGCCCCTACCTCACCTCCGTTGGCGGCACCGTCGACGTCACCCCCGAGATCGCCTGGGAGGGATCCTCCGGTGGTTTCAGCAAGTACTTCCCCCGACCCAGCTACCAGGACAAGGCCATCAAGAAGTACATGAAGACTGTCTCCAAGGAGACCAAGAAGTACTACGGTCCTTATACCAACTGGGAGGGCCGAGGTTTCCCTGATGTTGCTGGACACAGTGTTGCTCCCGACTACGAGGTTATCTACAATGGTAAGCAGGCTGGAAGCGGAGGCACCAGCGCTGCTGCTCCTGTTTGGGCTGCCATCGTTGGTCTGTTGAACGATGCTCGCTTCAAGGCTGGCAAGAAGAGCTTGGGCTGGTTGAACCCTCTTATCTACAAGCATGGACCCAAGGTTCTGACTGACATCACCGGTGGCTATGCTATTGGATGTGATGGTAACAACACCCAGTCTGGACAGCCAGAGCCCGCTGGATCTGGTCTTGTTCCTGGTGCTCGATGGAACGCGACAGCTGGATGGGACCCTACCACTGGGTATGGAACCCCTAACTTCCAGAAGTTGAAGGACTTGGTTCTCAGCTTTTAAGATGTATATAGAATTTAGATTACGAATCTGATCTGTAATTTATTTGCACTCATGCACCAAGATCTCGCCCATGCCTATCATGTTTCCGTGCGTCAAGGAGAATATTGATCCCGCGCTCTTCTGCCAGATCCTTGATTTCTTGTATCCTTTCTCTCTTTGGGTCGTCCCAAAGTGCTTTGGTACAATCCAGTGTCTGAAGATTTCTCAATCGCCCTTGTCGTCCCGTCTCCCTGAGGAGATTAACAACAAAGTCCAAGAAGGGTGAGATTTCATGTTCGGAAAGGCGTCGTGCGTTAGACCACAAGTTGATGTCCAAAAGCCTGAGATGTTGGATAGATTCCGGTAACCGCACAGGGCTGGCCCCTAGAGATCCTAACCGCGACCACAGATAGTGACCAGATAGTTGAGGCATAGGAACCCTGAGGCTTTTGAGGCTAGTGAGTTGCTGGTAGCAATCTTTGAAATCGATGGGCTTAGAAATGTCTGTCCCGTCGTCAACAGTATCTCCTACCCACTCAACATCACAGTTATCAACACACAGATCCAACTCCTCCAGAGATGCTGCTTGATGAACCAGGCTGTTAGCTAGTGTAGTCCAGTTCCGCTTATTGTCCTCGAGGTCGAATGAGAAGTGAAGGTAGAAATATCTCAAGCTGCTACAAGATCCAAGAAGATCTGAGAGTCCAGCACTCGATAAAGTAGTCTCTTTGATAGTTATAGACTCAATAGATGAGGTACCCTTCGGAAACGGCATGCAGTATTTGTCTTTGATATAATTTTGAACGCTTTCCTCAAGATCGTTGTACTCTTGATCACCAAGTCTATATGTCTTGAGGTTCTTGAGATTGGGCAGATAGAGAAACGGGGTCAGATACTTGAGCCCAACAATACTTTCGATACTCTCGTGCCGAAACTCGAGTTCTCGAAGCTTGGAAAGCGGCAGCGGTGCACTTGGTTTGAGGTCTCTGCTCTCAAAACGAAGAGCTAGTTGTTTTGCAAAGCGCAGAACAAGAGGTCCTTCATCATACCCTGGCGTTGGATCAAAGTCTGGAATCGTCACGCTGAGGCTCCTCAAGTTCGTCGCCCATGCCAGGACAAGAACAGCAATGGCGTCGTCGTTGTCCTCGAGGATGCGGGCACATATATATGTTGACTCGGCGAGTGTCGGAACAACTTCTTCAGCTGCCCAGGCGAGCATTTGGAGATTTTCGAGTTTCATGGGGACGCGAGCCGCGTCGCGGTCCTGGCTACTTTGGAAGTATGAGAACGATAGAGTCTTGACTTGTAGACGATATTCAGGATGGCGTAAGAGTTCGAGCGCTAGTCTTGAAATTGGCGGACATGGTGAATCGCCGTCGTAGTAGCCGTAGAAGCCTTCATCGCTCCAGTGACGAACGCGAAGAGGACTGGCGAGCTGATTGAAATGTTTGTTGACGAGAGTGACGTTGAAGATGCTGGAGTGGTTGATGTCAGAGAGATGTGTGAAGATACTCGTGAGGATCTCGTTCGGGATATCTTTGAGGCGAGTCATGGCGATCTTTTCTCATGAGATTGATGGAATGATGGAAGACATTGTTTCGCGCTAGTCTGGAGGTGTAAGACGCGAATCAGGCAACAATATCACGTGCTTGACCAGCCTGACCCATGATTACTTGGACATAGTGGACTGTTACCTATTATAAACAAGAATTTAGTTATCTGACTGACTCTTGATCGAAGTTCGTATAATAGTAGTATCAATATCACATTATGTTTTAGTGGGTACTAAGGCGGCGTTCGTTTTGGAGCCTTAGCACAACTTTAACCGCGTACTGACCGAGGGATTAGACGAGTGATAGGATTTCGAAACTTATTTCCGAATTATTGGATAGAAATAAGTAACGTAGCAGTTAAAATTCTTGTAGTCTTGGACCCACTGCAATCGCGGACCAGACTTGGTTAACAGACCACCGTAGGTCATGGACCTATACTGTAATCTGAATCCCCGACAGCTATATCCAGATTCTGCAGAAGTGAAATGTTATATGGCAGCTTGGGGTCAGTTACTTATATGCTGTAGTTCGTAATGGTTGGGGAATAGGGCCAGCTCACTTTCAATGGTGTAAGTCAACTTAAGAATGACCGACGGACCCACGCTCTCGCTTTGCTGGCTCGCCAAGCTTTCGTATGGTTCAGCTGGGACGCCGGGAGTTAAGACCGGTAGTTATAAAGCCCTAATCTGCCGCTGGGTAAGCTCAGCTCCAAAATGCTCCGACGGAGTGACAAGCCATCCACGAATCTCCCCGATCCGCGGTGTCCTCGCACCCCGGTGACAGTTCTCCCGAGCCTCCGTGGCCTTATCAAAAACTTAATTGAGCCAAATTGCGTAATAGGCAGTCATTTCAATTTTTTCAAACATGTGACGGCCATGAAGCTATCGTTAGTCATAATCCCCAAGACCCAGTCAGATCATGGCATGTCTCGCAAGCTAAACCCAATTCCGACATCTCTATCAAAACGGAGTTTATCTCTATGGACGATTTAACATTTGCGGGTCCCTGCATATCAACATCTGTTAGTAAATACCTTGAGCCATGGTTCAAAACAGCCAAGATCAAGGTAGATCTTAATTTGTCCTTATCGGCGAATACCCACGTGGCTCCAGAGATAAAAAAGCCAACGGGCTTTAGCCAGCCTTGCGCTCCGTCTTCACGTGTCAGTGACACTTGCGTCATGAGGCTAAAAAAAGTGGCATGTCATTATAAAATTTTTAATATGGAAATGTTGGGAAATCAGTCGTTGGGTGCAGCGGTGCAATCTTTCGCCCGTGTCTTGTGACATTTTTACGTATTCTACGTCAGCCTATCTTGCCATTGTCAAACCCATAAAGAGGCGTGATGGCATCGCTACCATGAAAGGCCTTTGTTGAAGGTCAGCTATGTTTTGTTACTTATCTTATCGAAACTATCAATAAACATGGACTTGGAAGACGATCCCAAAACCATTATTTTGCAGCCACAGAAGCCACCGAGGTTCCGGAATCTCGGGCTGGCGCTGCGCGTCTTAGCTCTCTCTGTTTCGATCGCTGGCATCGTGGTTTCAGCTATTCCTTCATCAAGGACCGCCGTCGCTATTGGGATACTGGGACCTGCAGTAAGTCTATCATCAATCTTTATTAAGACATGGACTAAACAGTCAGTTCATCACGACTCTCTGCTGGGTATTAGTAGAGCTTGTCTGCTTAGTGACCAGGACTCTCCCAACCATTCACCCGTCTTTCAGCCTCGTTATCCATTGCTTCATTACCCTTGGATCAATTGCTTGCCTTGCTTGCTTTGGATGGTTCAGAGATTGGTGGCCTGGAGGCAACGCTCTTGACGACGATACAGAGCCATCAGAGCCTTTGTTCCTCGCCGCACTGGTGTTGGCCTGTGTTTCGACGTAAGTTACAAGTGTCTTATGCCATAACGACCTATTCCGAAACCTAACTTCATACCTAGGGCAATAGAAATCAGCCTCTGCATAATCGGCTTTCTGGCGTGAATCGCTCAAGACGGCCTTCCCACTCCCGACGAAACGAACGATGATGTAATGATAGATATGGAAGAGCGAATGTAATAACTCTACGAATTGGCATCTATTGGAGTATGGTTGGTATCCTTGGGTTTATGTCTGGATATCAAGAATGAACGACCGGGGCCCTAGAATGTTTGGAAAATTGTGCTTCTGTCCCCAATGCATTTATTTAGACTACGAGCATCGAACTATTTTTTACTATTGTTTATATTGCGACAGCTTAGACATATATCAACCTTTTCTACGTAAGTCAACTTGTTCTGCGGATATCTCGGATGATCTCCCCCCAACGCTCCGAGTCGATGACATCTAGTGCTTATCGTTGCTTATGATCAATGTGCGACGCCGCTATATCTTAGGTGAGATTGCTTTGATCCAGTAATCGCGGAGCGACATTTAATGCGGCGTGACACGAGTACGAGGCAATTCAAGCCACTTTATAAGAGGCTTCTGAATGTCAACCGGGGAGGCACTCAAACCCAACTTTTTACTACACAAGTCGGCCTTGGGAAGATCTGCCAGTATCATGGATACGAAGAAGCAACGTATCGTCATTGCCGGCGGAGGCTTAGGAGGTCTCGCTGCAGCATGTCGATTAGCACGTGACGGCCACAAAGTCGATCTATTCGAAAGATCGCAATCGTTATCCACCGCGAGCGGAGCCATTTTTGTCAGATCAAATGGCGTGAGATGTTTTTACCGATGGCAGATGCGCGAAGCCTTTGAAGCTGTGACTGCCCCGATCAAAGAGCACGAGACGCGTAATGGCAACACGAATGAGTTGTTGCATACTCTCAATCCTGGGATTTACTCAGAGTTTCCGGAGTGGTCCACTGACCGCCAAGCATTGCAGACCGTTCTATATGATGAGGCATGCGAAGCCGGAGCCAAGGTGCACTTTGGCAATGAGATTGTCACAGTTGAAGAGTATGACCAAGCTGCGTATGCAACGTGCAAGGCTGGCAACAGAATCACAGCAGATTTGATCTTGGCAGCCGATGGGATATCCTCTCGTCTGCGATCTCAGATTCTTACTAATGTCGACCCATCCCGCCTCACTGTGATCCGGGCGCCTTCGACACATTATCCAACTGAGATTCCAGCCGGTATGCTCGCTAACGACGAGAGAACCAAATCCCTTTGTCAAGAGCCCGAGTCAGAGAATGGAATCATGTGGGCTGGCCACGGCGGTTATGCCATTGGCAAGTACAATCACCATCGAAGCCTGTTCAACATTATGTTCTCGATTCAACACGGTGCTGCAGACAGCGAAGCCAGCGAACAGAAGCTTTTCGATGCAACTGACGACAGTGAAGTAGTCAAGAGCTTCGTCTCGTCGTTCAATCCCACCGTCGTTGCTCTGGCAAACATGGTGCAGAGCTGCTCCCGTTGGCGCCTAGCTAGACTGGAACCTTTGGATACGTGGTCGAGTCCGAAGCGGAGGCTGGTTCTTCTTGGAGATTCTGCGCATGCGATGCTTCCGAACTTGGCAGAAGGATTCAGCTCTATTGTGGAGGATATAGATGCGTTGTCTATACTGTTCTCAAAGAGCAGTGGGAACGTGCCGAAGATAATCGAGACGTGGGAGATGATTCGCATTCCTCGAGTGACTAGGCTTCAGAATGGCTCAACGTGGAATTACAAGTTGTACAACTCTGGCAAACCGCCGGGGTCTGAGTTGACAGACGAGCAGAAAACGTTGCCGATGGGGGAAGGCGACGGCAATGCACCATTCAACACTCTGCCTTTTGATAAATGGATGTTTAACTATAACACGGCTAAAGAGGTAAATCACATCGACCCACCATATGTCACAACATATTTTAATAGTAACTAGGTCCGATTCGCAATGAAAGCCTATTCATCATAAGTCAGCGACGGGAAGGTAATCTTTCACTTCAAGCCTTGCTCATAGTTGGGTCCTGCCAGCAATAAACTTTACTCCATCACGGAGCCTTGTCGAACTGGGTCATTTCTGCTTTGCATGATTGACCATTCCAGCCGTAGCCACGCATAAAGTGCAAGAAGTTATCTAACGCATCGATAATACTAACGCCGAACAGCTTCTTCAGTCTGTCAATGAACTGATGTAGGCTCCTCGGCCACAGGTGCATTATTATGGAATGAAATGAAATCTATTATCTTCTATTGTAGCTTTATCATTTTAGCTATCAAAGTTGCGGTATGGGCATTGGACCGATTCGTTCTTGTCCTGTAGACATAGCTGGCGGGCCTCGCTAGTGCCAACTGCACCGTAAGCGGTCAGATCTGGACTGACGCCTATCGTATCATACTTCTGCAACAGATTGCGAACTTTGCTCTGTGCAGATTTTCGCTTCTCAGGAGTTCCGAGCAGATTATCCAGCACCCACTTCGGCTGCAGGGCGATTACAGGCACACTCATATGTCTACTCCAGCGTTTTTGGTGTGCCGGCGTTAACATGACCGGAAAAACGGGCTCTCCATTGAAGCAAAAAGTCCACTTAGCATCCTCTGTGTCTTGCGGGATGTCCTCTGGCCAAGGTCTTGGATCACAGATTCGAAGGCCTCGAAGCATGTCCCAGAATGTCCGGTTATGCTCTTCGACGGTACGCTGATTTTCAGAGGGGGCGCCAATGATGACGAGGGATGTGTTGGGACCCAAAGCAGTCGATATGTGAAGATACTCGCTCAGAGCTAGAGCTACCTTGCGTACGTTACGAGGCTCGGATGGGTTGTCTGACTCGAGGAATACATAGCGATGGTCGTCTGATCGATATCCCATGGTGGCGTATACGCAAGGAAAGGTCTTCATGCCGCTTCCCTTAGCTAATATTGTGCTTTTGAAATCTTGATACGCAAGGCCTTGCCAAGTATCCTTGTCGAACCGAGTCTCAACCTCATTTCTAATGACTTGTCAGTCTTGCAAGTATACCCGATGAGCAAGTTACTCACCTCGTCAACAGTTCTGCTAATGGAAATAATCGGGTTTCATTAACGCCATGGGTGTATAAGGCGGCTTCCTCCTGTATCGACACTGGTGTCCTGAGTTTGGAGCCATTCGTGAGATATCTCAACTTCTTTACGAGCTGATTGATAGAGGCTTTTCGAAATTGTATTAGCCTAGTCACTACCATAACGGCAATGAACAAGATGACGGCATTGAATGCAAGCTGCATGATGAGGAAAGGTTAAGAGTACGTGGAAATACACGTCATATGTTCAAAGAAAGGTATGTCTGGACAACAATTTCAGGATCAATTTTCAGTGGACATAGGCTCAACTTATATGTAATGTCACATTGGCAACGTGAAACCATGCATAGCACCAACAGGACAAAGTATGAGCCGAATGTCATTGACGTGAATTCGAGCGCTAGGATCGGCAGCTAGTCTTCGATCGAGCTGTCAGACTCCTGGGAAGGATCCGTAGCATGGAACCCCTGATAGCGTCATGGCTATTGCCGACATTGTGTAGTGAGGGGTAGGACTAATGAAATAAAAATGATGTATGCGCCAAGCGATGATGCACACATTTATCCCTGCCGGAACGTTTCCTCCGATATATCGGCTGTAGAGTGCAGCCTGGTGAGACGAGGCAAAGCGCGCAATGTAAGCATCGGCTGTCGGGTCTATCAATAGAAAGAATAGCCAGGATAAACTTTTCAGCTAATGATCTAATCAGGGTATAGACCGTTTTGCCGTAGCTTTTATTGCATAATGGTGTATGCGTCGTCTATGGGCTCCCCCAGATTGTTTAGCGATCAATGCTAGCGCTACCGGGATGACAGATTGAGTCTGGGGAAATGTGGATATGAAAGCATGAGCCGCTGAGGTCATGCCCCTTGATCGTCGCATCATCGACAACGGAATGCTGCTGTCACCATCTGATCAACATTACCGTGAGATCTCGTAATATCCGTCACAGCTAGTATGCATATCAGCCGTTATACGTTAGTTCACTCGGATGATCGACCAGGATCCAGTAAATAATCCAAGCTAGGTGAAAGGAAAGCTGCAAAGCCATTGTATATTAGGCATAGCTTTCATGTCTAATGATGTGAGGCTTGCAGTAAAGCAAAACTACCCGTGATGAATATCACGAAATGTTACGGTAATCGGCCGACCCTCGAGATGCTGAACACTACAAAGTCATGGAATACCTCGTAGCACAATGGCCATCCCGTGCCTCACCATATTTACCATTTAAAGGTTTAATTTACCATACTTCACCGATCACAGCCCCTGCCGAACTCCCGGAATGGAGGATACTAGCCAATTACCCGATGGCATCATCGAACTTGCGCCGCGCACAGGAACCTCTTTCTTCGTCAACAAGGGCCAACGCTTGACTGTGATCGATCCAAAAGGCGGTCAAGTCTCCGACCTTGTGGCATTCAACCGACACGACACAGACGAGGTCATATCCAACGGCCGCACATTTGACTATGCAGACACCATATACCTAACAACCAACCACCCGCTGTACTCAAACCGCAGCAATGTCATGCTCAAAATAGTCGAAGACACTTGCGGACGTCACGACTTTCTGCTTACGCCGTGTTCCAAAGATACCTTCCGCATCATTTACGGCGACAAAGAGCCACATCACGGCTGTTTCGGCAATCTCTCCCTTGCACTAGGCAAACATGGCATCGCGCCAGATCGCATTCCTTGCGCATTCAATTGCTTCATGAATGTGCCTGTAGACGGAAAAACGGGGAAGTTCACAGTGGAGCCGCCTATCAGTAAAGCTGGTGACCACATCGACTTTATCGCGGAGATGGACCTTATTGTTGCGATTACTGCCTGTTCGGCCGGCAAGTCTAATGGCGGTAGCTTTAAACCTATTCAATACAAGATAGTTTAGAGAAGAATGAAAGAAATGCTAGGTATGCATCTTTCCCCACGCTTTCTGTGGTTCCACAAAGGGTCTCAAAAAGGACAAGTGGTGATGCTGATATTTGACGGCGCGTCATTGATCTTCTAAAATGTTTAATTCGAGCTTACACGCGCAAACGGCAATCTGCAAAAGGCCTCGGCTGTTTTCTACTCGTCTTAAAAATATATTACACTAAGCTATCGTGTAGTTTTCGAATAACCAAAGTCTTGGACGTCATCTACCGTTCATGATTGGATGTAAGCACTTAGGGACGGGTAGATATAGATGATGCCTACACAGCTGATCGATCACTAATCCGGCTACGGCCCGCCATATCGATCGGCTGGGGACCCGATGCAAGGGTTCTGATATGCCCCCTATCTAGGCTGTCCCTTTGACCTTCTTTCCTGCGACCTCTCAAGATACATGCTGAAGATTCTCAGACTTCAGGGATTCTTGACAGGGTCCTTTTTGCCGCAGATTGTGCCAGATTAGTCAATTTATGATTAGTTCTCAACCATCTACGCAGAAGTCTCGGGAAAGTACAATGAAAAACAAGGGCTCACTTGAAGATGCTGTGCAAGGCAAAGGAGTTCATATCGACAGCGACAATCGCATATGCTGGGATGATGATGCGGACCAACATCCCCGGAACTGGAGCTTCGGAACCAAGACATATACTGCGGCTCTTATATGCTGGTTGGAGATGTACATGACGGCAATCAGCTCCTCTGGGGTCAGTTTGGTAACTGCTACGGATATATCTCTGCTAACAATGTTCCAGACGGCTACTGCAGACTCAGCACGAGAGGAGTATGGTGTCAGCAGAACGATGGCTTATTTCGTCTTCGTCACCATGTAAGTTTCGAGACTAGTCAGTATGCCAATCCTATTGCTGATTCGAAAACAGATACTTGCTGGGTCAAACCATAGGTAGCATATTCTGCTCACCCATCTCAGAGGTATTCGGACGACGAACCATATATATCCTTGCAGCAGCACTTTTCTGCATCTCTTCAGCTATAGTGGCCGCGGTGCCGTCAATAATCGGCGTTTACTTTGGTCGATTCTTCCAGGGCGTGGCTGCGGCGATCCCTGCAACTGTCGCTTTTGGCAACTTTGACGACATGTACAACGCTGAGCATAGGATCTGGGTCGTCTACATCTATACCATCCTTGGTATGCTGGGGCTGGCATTAGGCCCTATTTACTCTACATACATCACCTCGAGCATAGGCTGGTGAGTCTACAAGTCATCTGGATGTTTTCTGGACTGACATTGAACTAGGCGCTGGGTATACTACATCTCTACAATCGTCATGGGTGCCACAGCTTTTGCATGCATCTTCACGAAGGAGTCAAATGCAAACCAATTACTCGACAAGATTGTCAAAGAAGTACGGGAAGAGACTGGAATCGAAGATATCAAGTCTAGCAATGAAGACGGAGAAAAGTTTACACTGTCCAGCTTTGTGCAGAACGCTCTCTTCCGACCCTTGCAGTTCCTTGTCATGGATCCCCTGGTCTTCTTCTGCGCCGTACTATGCGCTATCGCATTCGGTCTCATCTACGGCTTGACAGAATCATTGACCATCGTCTACACCGCGCCACCATTCAACTTTTCGCAGAACAGCTCCTGTCTCGCATTCCTCGCCATTGCAATTGGCGAGGTGCTCAATATCCTTCCCCGGATATACGACGCTCAAATATACAAGAAGTACCGCAGAACCCACAGGCGCATCCTCCCCGAGAGCAAAATCGCCTCGTTCGCCATCGCAGCTCCATCTCTTGCTATCGGTCTATGGCTCTTCGCCTGGACGATTCCACCGCGGGTCACGAATGTTCCATGGCCTGTCAGCATGATTGGTCTGGTGATGATCGGATTCAGTGCCAATGATTTTAGTTACGTGCTTTTTGGATACGCCACTGACAGCTACGGTGAATGTGCTGCCAGTGCTGTCAGTGCCATCAGCTTGACGCGCACACTGACAGCAGCGGTGTTTCCTCTCTTCACTCACCAGATGTATACGGGGTTGGGTAGCAATGTTGCAACGAGCATCTTGGCCGCGGTGGCGAGTCTGTTTGCGTTCACGCCATTCTTATTCTTGAGGTGTGGATCAAGATTGAGACATCGAAGCAAGTTTGCGGCGGATGATGAGCAGGCTCTGGAGCAGGAGAACCTTCACATGAAGGATAAGGACTAAATATTACAATTTTTGTAAGCCTGTTCTACTACTGGCTTTTCCGTCTACATCTTCTACAAGAGTTATAAAGAAATAGTAGAAGTGGGCTCGATGAAAAGCTCCGCTGTTTCAGAACCTTCTTATAAATCAGCGGACAGAACTTAGAACTTCTTAAAGGTATTATGCCGAGTCAATGATCAGTTCCATTTAGTGTCAGTTAGGCTGGGAAAAGTTCACAGTTTGTTAGGCCTTATCTGAATATATGTCGCTGAATAGAAAGGCATCGTGAATTTGCGATATGTTATTGATCAAGCACGTTCAGCAGACAGTTGCAGGGTATTTCAGGCCTTTAGCAAACAACACCTACGCATACGTGCCCCTGATTATCCTTGTGATATGATTCAACCTCCGAATTAATAATAAGATTACTCAAAACCTAAGCTTCCATCTCCGGAATCATCTGAGGGTGAGAGACTAGATTCATAGTAGTCGAAATTGCTGTCAGCCACGGCTAAAGGGGGGTTTGGGACAGGCATAACACCCATTGCCTCCCAAGCAGTACCCCATCCCTGGGCTTCGCGAGTAACTACAAATTCGATACCCTTCTCCCGCGCTAGCTCTTTGAGCGGGTCGTATAGGCTCGCATCTGCTCCACCATTCACAGACAAACATAACTCGAGAGTTTTCAGCGCACAAAAACGGTTCCCTGGCCCGCAAGCCTCCAGAACCGGGCAAAGTATTTCGATATACCTCAGAACTTCTGGCTGATCAGTTGCAAGTTCGCACTCGAGGCCAAGATACTCAAGTGATCTCGGTAGACAATCCAGCATTTTATCGCTCAGTGGGTCGTCGAAGAAGTACAGAGCATGAATATCCATAGTGAGGCGCTTGAGCTTCTCCATCTGTTGAAAACAGTCTTTTAAACAATTGAGACCAATATGAGGCTCGCCTTCTAAGCTCCCATCATTGTCCTCAAGGAAATGATCTTCAAGATCGAACGCGAGCTCCTCCAAGGTTGCTGCGTGGAGCAGCAACGCCTGTTTGAGCAGAACACTGTTATGTTCATCGATATGTAGGTCAAGGTCTTGGCAAGTAAAGGCGAGCTTCTTTAGTCCTTTGCAAGAGCTGACAACTGTGAGCAGTCCCTGGCTTGTGAGGCAAGCGGCTGCTAGGATCAATTCCTCGATAGGCGAAGTCCGATTAGGGAACCGCGTCTGGTAGATGTCAGGATCCAAGCCCAGTTTCGACCCTTCTTTCAGATCCTCCTCGTGGAAAATGTTTTTAAGCGGTATCTTGTCAGACAATGCTGAGAGAGCAAGAGTTTTGAGTTTTTGAAGGTGAAAGAATGGTGCCGCATACTGAATGTGCCCCGGGCCGTCATTGTCTTCCCATCTGAGCATACCGAGCTGAAGGTTCCCTAGTGGTCGTCGAGGACCACTACGCTTGAGAGACAAAGACACGAGTTCCATCACCAACATTCTTGACTCTAGATCAGAGCACGAGATCGTGAGGTCCAGGCTCTCGATTCTGGTACATAAAGCTAAGAGAAGCACTGCTACAGGGTCTATGCATGCCCGGATCAATCCTTCGCACCAGCTCGGTTCATCTGGAAAGAGCTGATGTGCTGGTACAGCAAGATCATCAAACTCACCAGGACTAGCCCTGAATGAATCTTCTTCGAAAGGGACCAGGTCTTCAAAGACAATTGATTTGACATTCCTCTGTAGGTGAGGATTTCGAACAAGATGCACTGCAAAGCGAGCATGTGCACGGCGGCTCAATCTCCCCCAATGAAGCGGCCAATGGCGTACGAGAAGAGGCGAGGCAATTTTGTGTAGTCTCTTGTTGGCATGTATGACTTGGAAGAGACCTACACGATCCGAATCGCTTATCGAGATGCAGATATAAGTGAGTATCTCATCGGGGAGGTCCAGCAGTTGTCCCATTCTGCGTGTCGTAGGATGTGTAATCAGCGGAATGGGTAGAGAACTGCGGGGTTGGTGAGATTGAGACGAGATGGCCTCAGTCACGTGCTGGTTAGCTTATGCCAGTCTAGCAGGGACGTACATACCAGAGGATGAAGAATTCTGGTGTTCACAATGTTGCACATTAAAGCGGTTTGAACAGTTAATCAATGAACTATATAATGGAGAAATATGTAAATGGAGAAAAAAGTGTCAAAGGCGACTGAAACAGCTCTACTACTTAGTCTATTTCTCAGTCTTGACATCAAAGCGGTCCAGGTTCATGACCTTGGTCCACGCAGAAATGAAATCCTTCACAAACTTCTCCTTTGCATCAGCGCTACCGTAGACCTCAGAGATAGCACGCAGCTCAGCGTGAGATCCGAAGACTAGATCAGCGCGGGTAGCAGTCCACTTGACGGACTTGGTGGAGCGGTCAGTACCAGTCCAGAGCTCGCCCTGGCTGTCTTTCTTGGCCCATGAGTAGGCGGGCGACAGAAGGTTGACGAAGAAGTCGTTGGTGAGCTGGCCCTTCTTGTCGGTGAGAATACCGTTGGAGGAACCGTCGTAGTTAGCGTTCAAGGCACGGAGGCCACCGACGAGGACGGTCATCTCGGGAGGAGTAAGTGTAAGAAGAGCAGCACGGTCAACGAGGATCTCCTCAGTGCGAGCACGGGCAGTGCCATGTCCGTAGTTACGGAAACCATCAGCAAGAGGCTCAAGGTAACCGAACTGAACGAGATCAGTCTGGTTCTGCGTTGCGTCAACACGGCCAGGAGTGAAAGGGACCTCGACGTCCTTGAAGCCAGCAGCCTGGGCAGCCTTCTCAATAGCAGCAACACCGCCGAGGATAATCAGATCAGCGAGAGAGACCTTCTTGGAGCCGGACTTGGCGTTGAAGTCCTTCTGAATCTTCTTCAGGGCAGAAAGAACCTGCTTGAGCTGCTTGGGGTTGTTGCTAGCCCAGTTGACCTGAGGCTCAAGGGCAATACGAGCACCGTTGGCACCGCCACGCTTGTCAGTTCCACGGAAAGTAGAAGCAGAGTTCCAAGCAGTAGAAACAAGCTTAGAAACATCAAGGCCAGCAGTGGAGAGGATAGTGGACTTGAGGCTAGAAATCTCAGCCTCGCCAATGATATCGCCCTTTCGCTCAGGGAGAGGATCCTGCCAGATGAACTTCTCCTTCGCAACCTCGGGGCCGAGATAGCGAGAAATAGGGCCGAGATCACGGTGGAGGAGCTTGTACCAGGCGCGAGCAAAAGCAGCGTTCATCTCCTTGGGGTTGTCGTGCCAGCGCTTGCAGATCTTGAGGTACGAGGGGTCGTTGATGAGGGCGAGATCGCTGGTGAGCATAGTGGGGCGGCGGAACTTGCCCTTGACGAAGGGGTCGGGGTACTCGAGCTTGCCGTTGAGAGCCTCCCATTGCTTGTGGCCTGCAGGGCTCTCGACGAGGGTCCAGTTGTTGCCGAGAAGAGACTTGAGGAAGTGGTTGCTCCACCTGGAATTTGTTAGTAAGAATGAGAATGAGATGCAGAGAGGGGACATACTTGGTGGGAGTAGTGGACCAGATAACCTCAAGACCGCTGGTCATCTGGTCAGGGCCGTTACCCTCGTTGACACTGTTGTGCCAGCCAAGACCCATCTCTCCAAGGTCAGCAGCCATGGGCTCAGGGCCAATGTTCTTAGCAGGAACAGCACCGTGAGTCTTGCCAAGGGTGTGGCCACCAATGATGAGAGCAGCAGTCTCCTCATCGTCCATACCCATACGGCCAAAAGCAGTACGGATATCAAGAGCAGAAGCCTTAGGATCAGAGCTTCCATCAGGACCCTCGGGGTTGACGTAGATGAGACCGAAGTGCGTAGCACCAAGAGGCTTCTCGAGCTTATCGGCACGCTCGTAAATGTCTGTGCTACCGTTGTAGCGAACATCGTTACCCTTGGGGACAAAGGTGGACTCGGCACCCCAGTAGATGGACTCATCGGCCTCCCATGTGTCAGCACGACCACCGGCAAAACCGAGGGTCTCGAAGCCGCTGTGCTCGAGGGCGACGTTGCCGGCGAGGACGATCAGGTCAGCCCATGAGATCTTGCTGCCATACTTTTGCTTGATGGGCCCTATGATTTGTTAGATTTGGGGGTTTGTGTGACGGTTTGTGTAACGTACAAAGCAGACGACGGGCCTTGTCCAGGTTCTGGTTGTCGGGCCAGCTGTCGAGAGGAGCGAATCGTTGTTGACCCTGCACATGTCAGCAAAACACTCGAGGATATGACATTGAGTTCATGACTCACCATTCCGGAGCCACCTCGGCCATCCATTGCGCGGTATGTACCAGCGCTGTGCCATGACATACGAATGAAGAGACCACCATAGTTGCCATGGTCAGCAGGCCACCAATCCTGAGATTCAGTGAGAAGTGCGTTGAGATCCTTCTTCAAAGCAGCAACTATAAATAAAATCAGTGAATAGTCCTCAATCCCAGAATCAGTGATACTCACAGTCCAGAGACTTGAAGGCCTCGGTGTAGTCGAAGTCAGCACCCAATGGGTTATACTGAGGCGAGAACTGCCTCAAGACATCCAATCTCAGAGCACAAGGCCAAAAGTCCCTGGATCGAGTACCGCCACCAGCCTGGTTGCTAGCGACGCGGCAGATGCCAAAGTCCTCGGGGATTTCTCTCGGGGGAACAAGGTTAGTGTCTGTGGCGCGCTTGGCAAAAGGGCAGCCCTGGCTAGCGGCCAGAGGCACAAGGCCAGAAGCCAGCAGAAGTGATTGTACATGCATGGCTGGGAATATGTGCTGTGCTGTGAGGTGTGAAGCTGACAGACGAACGGACTAGAAAAACGGGCGGATTTATGTTTGGTTTTGTACCCGTAGTCGAGAGGCAAAAAGAAGAAGGTTACAGTGACGATCTACAGGGGCTGCTACAGCGCCAAGTCGGCAGTGTCAGTGGTATAGGGCCTTATGCCACAGGTCAGACGCTGGGATTAGCAATCGAGGCTCAGTTACAGTGCATCTTAGTCTAGCCATTGACGCATGGATCAAGGTCAGGCCAGGGTTTAACAGTGACTGCGGTATCACAAGGATAAACCCAGCCTTTTCTTGCCTCTTCTAAGCAGTGTAATCCACACCAACGTCACTGGCCCCTCCTGCTTGTTTCCCAGATAGTGATAGGCGGTGACGATACTGGAATCAGATGTCTCGTCCGTGGATTCTGCTCCTGTGGAGACGGAGCAAAAATCTTGGGTTGACTTAGCAGCTAGGGCGTAAAAAAACAAAGATCCCTGATAAGCGGCAATGCCAATTGAATCACACGCACCAACTGCCGACAGGGATGGTAAATCACAGGACTGCTATTGGTTTACGTGAGACTTGGTCCATACTGAGAAGGTGGTAGCTTAATATAAACTTTTGGAGAAGAGCAGTGAAACACATGGTTTAGAGTTTATCATTTACCCTTGAGGAGTTGAACTTATGCATGCTCTTTTCTTTATAATTTTCAGTAGAAGCTGATTAAGCTGTCTCTGCTGGAGATGGATTGGGCAGAGCGATTCTCTACTCGCCCTGCCAAGAGGTGATTATCCCACATATGATCCGACTACCCACTCTTGCTCACCCTGCCGTACCGCAACCAATCGGAATATTGTGAAACAGATTAGCTAGGTAAACGATCAATGCCGTGAGCGCGGGCCGGAGTAAAGGTCCTCCTCACACACTCCTCAGAGGCAAACAAACACCTTCGGGTGCAGTGTCACACTGTCACCTCGGGCTCTTCCCAAGTTCCCGATTACAGTGCAGTACGTAGTAACCCGAGACAAATCGGGCTGGCCTCGTCTGCTGTACAACCCCGTATTTTGCATTCGAATGCAGATGACTTTTGGTGTAATGTACTGTATTTCTCTTGTCTGCAAATTATCTGACCGCAGCCCAGGACTCGGGCTTTGCTGACAATAAGCTAAATTCCATCCCTGCCGCTCAGTCGTCAGCAGTAAGAAGCTATTCGTGCTTTGATTCGCACAGCTTGTTGCTTGGCTCATTTATCATCACAACAGACCAGAAAAATAAGCATACGCAGTCACAAACTGCGGTCGCATTCTGGGTCCGGTCGATCCATGTACCCGAACATTTGGGCCATACAATTCTTAACAAGTCATCACCAACAAAGCAAATTAAAATCTGCATACTCATTCTACCAAGACATTTTTTTGCTAATAATAGCAATGCCCTTCTGCAGCCAACGCCTTGGCTTCACAAATCCCGCAGGTCAAATGGTCTGATTCTGATCCAGCGTAGCAATTCCCTTGTGATCGATCCTCTAAACCATCCAATATCACAATGAATTCATGGGGTTTCATGCAGCGGCAACTCTATCTAGAATGTCACATCCCGCTTTGCGAGCCCATTGGTCCTCGCTACAGTGGCAATTTCGCCCGGCCGTCCCCATCCCTGATCCCAGGCCTTTGTCAACCATTTATCAGTGGGATTCAACGGTTTTCCCCTCTCGAAGAAGAAGCTGCAAAGACGCAAGTTCCTCTTCTCTTCTGCATCGACATGGCGTAGCTGTAGCGATGCAACTTTCGCAATAGAGCCGCGACCTTGCATAGACACAGAATCACGATCCTAGCCACAAAACGGTGAATTAATTCGTGCGATTTCTTAACCGACCTTAGCAGGAACTCTATTATTAGCTCTGCGCGCATTTGGGTACCTGCATTACTATTGCCTGCCACTTCATAGGATCTTTGAAGCTTTCCATGGATGTCTGTCTGTCTCTCTTCCTTTTTGAGCAGTGCCGTGAATGGACATACCGTAATCGTGCAGGTCCAGAAAATTGATTTGGAATCATGCGGAGTAAATCAGGCAATCGTGCGGGGGGAGAAACATCCATCATCACGCCAAGGCAGGGGAGCAGGGGTTATAGCGCTCGCTTCGCCACTGTTGACGCTGACCTTGGAATCACTGAGCGCTAAGCTTTTTCCGGTCATTGGAAGCGTTCTGAATGTCTTCAAAGTTTACAGTTCTCGTCAATGGCCTTTGCTGCGATTCGCTCGTCTCACGATGGTTTTGGCTTGAGTACGGATAGCGGCGAGTATACAGCTTGACATGGAGCCAGGACGCGTTGCAGTCGTATGACGGACGGGTTGGGCCTTACCCTAAACTGTAGAGTTTAGATGCTCTGAGGGGAAGTGACATGACCAGAATACCCTCAATTGAGGAATAGTCGCGGGATAGCGATCATGGCATTCGGCATAACGCTGCGGTACTTGAGGAATCGATATATTTTCGGTCCGACAGCTGTTCGTCTCTTCGGCATCGTCGGCAGCATCATAAAATCACTGCGATATAGCCATGCTCATCGTACGTCGTTCATTAGCGTTTCCATCATTAGTATTAAACATTAGTCTGCACGCTATGTCCCGCATCTAGCTCCAGGGTATACGCTTCTCTCAGTACCTGATCTATCCTAATTAAGACGTCGCTTATCGTGATATCCTCTGTTCGCACCCGATTCTATCCAAACCGCCTTTTCTATCCTTTGAAATATTCGTTACCCTTGCTGACTGAAAGACGGAAGACGTGCCTCTCACCCCGGAGGGATATTTCTTCGGAAATTGGAGTTTCTCGGCATCAACCTCAATCTTGATCGGCAGGCCCTCCTCGTATTCCTCTTCTTCGATGTCACTGCGCGTATCTTCTGCATTTCCACCACGAAGAACTCGAATGACCAACTTGACAATCATGACGAACCATACAAGCATAAGTGCCTCTAGAAACAGAAGTCCGCTCAGGAACAGTGTCTTGATAGTGTAGTCGTAGCATATCCTCCCATTGGTGTAGATCAATGGTTCGAGCAGATAGAAATAGCTATCTGCCGGAACCTCTTGAGGACCAATGATGTTCTCTCCTGAGCCAACGAAGCAGTTCGGCCCGGTGATGGCTAGACTATGCGCGTAAACAGACCAGCATACCATCGGGAACGCAGTATGGCGGCACAGCACCCAGCTTACAACGAACGCGCCGAACATGAAATCGCACAAAGACTGTAACTTCATGTACTTCAGGCACTTCGCGATCGAGAAAACTAGATCGTTAAAGTCCATGAGGATGAGGACGACATTGCCGACGCGGGTGAGGCCATATCGATACGAGCAGTACACCAGAGCAATTGTAACGACGTGGTGAGAGAGCATCTGCCAGTGGTCCTTGCGACGCTTCTCGATATTGATGACAATCATCTGCTGGAGCCAAAATGCCAATTGCGCAAGCATGTAAATCTTCATCAACCCTGATATTTCGCGATTCGGCCAATTCGTCCACATAGCCTGTAGATCCAACCAATACGACGAAGACGCATAGATGTACTGCCGACATTAGTTAAAACCCCCATCTAATTGGCGGAGAGCTCAATCATACCGTGCCAACAGACCAACAGGTGGCATAGTAAACCACCATCCAAGCCTGTTCCTTGAACCGCATGGATCTAGCCCTCCCCAGTCCCCAGGCGGCCGCCAACGGGTCCAGAACGAAGCGCATAGTAGCATCCCGCAGACCCGTCAACACCACGATCAGAACTGTCACGAGGTAATTGTCATCGAACCCGACGCCATACTCCCCCGTGAATTCGTCTCGGTACGAGAGCGACGTGAGTTTGGCGGTGAGGGGACGTGTAAGACCGTTGCATTGCGCGATGAGCAGAGGCGCTAGAATACCGAGGCATATGCCTAGGAAAGTCAGTATTGTGGAAACGAAACGGGTGCCGAGTGGGATGGTTTGTATTTACCCAGTTGGTTATCGATAAGCCATTGCTTTACGGAAGTTTGTTCTTGACATCGTTTTGAGCGTAGTTTTGCTGCCATATCGACTTTTCCTAATTGATGCAGAGTTGAAGACAAACTTGTGCGGAATACAGATTTATATGATTTCGGAAATAAAATGGAAAAGCAAGTCATTTAAACGATAAATTTATCTCAAGGATTTGTGGTCGTCAAATAAGGTGATCATCGACTCACGTATGGGACCATCACGCCGCCCGCGGGGTTCCGAGATGATTCGCGAAAAAAAGAGCCGAGTGAATGCGAAAAAGATTGGATGTTTAATTGCGATGCGCGTATGAAATGATCGACGTGTTCGTGTTCGGAGCTAATGGGTTGACTTTTAGGGGTCGCATCTGGGATCATGAGCTTATCTGGCATGATGGAGATCTGTTGAAGCTTAGTTTGTTCAACGTTTGCGCTTTGACATTGATCGGCTCATGATGGGATTGAATGGCGCCTCGTGATCGGATTGAATGCGGTTGACTACCGCCTTTGAGGTGAAGATTCAGGCTGCGAATACAGGTGGCGAACGACAAGACGATATTTTCTTTTATCAATCTGAAGTTATACTGAAAGCCTTCCAAGATGGCCAAGACATCTTCTTAGATTGAGCTAGAATACTCTAGCGTTCTTACCGCTGTTCTTACCAGACGAATATTCCTGTCTCATCTTCTCAGCATCATCAGGCTTCCATTCCCCGATTTTGACTTGAATATCATGCTTCACGACAAATTCCAAGAGCTCCTCAATCGCATCAGTGTCCGCGGCAAGAGAACCGATCAGTTTGATATCACGGAATATGGCGTTCTGATGAGACAAGGTAATGCCCTTCTCAGGCTGACCCAGGGGTACCATGGTTCCGTGACACCATTGCTTTGGCAACTTGAGTTCCAATATGATCAAGTCCACCGATGCCTACGATATCAATAGAGCCACCAGATGGACTTGAGTTCTGTTGATGCCTCCATACATGGTGATGCCAGCACACATCATACAGGCTGCAGTGGGGAAGTCGAGTGAGTCTGGGAGTTTGACAGTAAATTGAGTGTCGCTGAGAATAGTAAGTGTTTTACTGGTTATGATAACATGGCTGCTGGTCTTGCGCTGCCATGTACTCTGCCCATGCCCCATCAGTCGTGATTCTTTTCATCAGTGGGCTGTCACAGTATATCAGCCTCCCTGCCTTGCAGCCGGGACACTTACCTGTCATCATATCAGGATATCCATCTCCGCATGAGCTGATATCCTACCGCAGTAGCTGTCAAAGTTGAGACAACCAACTCGATCACCTTCCGCAAACCCTAGAACCTCAGATCTGACCGCAACAACAACTCCAGCTGGCTCATGTAACCCAGTGAACGGTAGTGCTGCCCTAACCCTAAGGCTTGTCAATGCCGGAGACGGTGCAGGGCGCGTTGAAGTCTTCGATCTGGATGGCTTTCACGATAATACATGTCTAAAAAAGTGTAACGTTGGTGTGTCGAATGTTGAAAGTTGTCGCAATTTGGAGAACTGGATTGGTTTCCAGAAGAAGGACGTCATACAATACCAGCTAGTGATGGGGACGCGATAGACGACTCGATAGACGACTCGATTACACATTGTTAAAGATCTATCCACCTTACCTACCGCAATTGAATGGTAAATCGGAGAAAATAGAGACTTTGCGTGGTAAATGATTGAAAAGGATTTGTAGACGTAGAGGCCATGAAGGATCGCGACAAATGTGCGTGGTATATTCACAGCAAAGACACTCTGATCATGTCCAGCTCCAACTTTGGAGGATACATGAAGCACCACTTGGTCTTCTGTTCCATGGTAGTGATAGGCAAATTCTTATAAAAAAAATCTTATGTTGAACTCAGATTCAAGCGCTCCTCACCCCAACACACTGGGTGTCGAGTAACTAACTTGAGGGCGAGATAATATCATCATCGTTCTGGATGGAAAAGAACAGATAACTGTACTTCAGGGTCATCGAGACCCTGCATGACGAACATGATGGTTTGTCTGTGCCCCCAGTTCCCAAAAAAGATAAATCCGAGCTCAGACTGAACCGTTCGCACCACCCAGATCTCACAAACTGAGGATGATGCGGGTACGACAGCAGCATCACTGCCCGTGACGTCGAAGGATCAAAACGGTTCATCCGTGGTTTGGCTCCCAGTCCACAACAGTCCCCGTGAACTTTGGGACATCGAAAGAAAACTAACGAGTCAGGCTGGTCAGACCTTAAAATAAATAACGACATTCAACGAGGGAGTTCACTGATGATGAGAAATATTCTAAGTCTGCCGTGGGCGGTGACGCCCTTTATACCTGGAAGACAGGGCGGGATAAGCTTTGGCTTTTGGCCACAACGAATTCTAAATGACAAACATGCTTTTTAATCTAGAAATAAGTGCGATGCCTGCGTTATTCATGCCGTGCCACGTCGCAACTTTGCAGCTCTGCAAAGGTGTCCCCAAACTCAGACTGAAACCTTGGCATTTCTCAAGACATAAGCCATCGAGAGTCGCGTAGGTAATACAGTATCATCATTGTTCACTTTGACACCAGAGCACTTTGTAATTGACAGTATCTTTGGATCAGAAAGATACGTCCCCCCGAGTTCGAACCTCTTCTCAATGCAAGATGCTATTCGATTGCATCGTTTCCTGATTTCCATTAGTTGCTTTCTCACATATATCTTTATTGCTGTTTGCGAACAAATGGTAAAGGGCCGCAAGACAAGGAGAACGAGCCGAATGAGCTCACGAGACACGAATTATCCGATTGTCAAACTGAAAGCATGCTCTTGGCGTGGCGTTCTCGTAGACGGTGCAGTGGCTGATATTCTCGCCAAAAGGTGATTACACGTGATAACCCGGAGCGTCAACTCCGCCACGCGCAAAGCAACAACAGGAAGGGAAGGAACGACAACACCATTCCCCCACCTGCCCAGTAACATGAAGATAAGAAGGGTACTTAAATTGCAAATGGTCAACACTTACCAACAGCAGTCAGTGATGAGAGCAAACAGACGAAGGATCAGATTGAAATGACTGAACAAAGTATTGTCTTAGGTCGCGCTCTGAGACTGCAACAATGACGAGCAAGCGCCTGTCTTCCTTTTTATACTTACAACCAACTTCTGAAACTCATTTTTGAGTACGCCACGTCGCAAAGTCTGTTGCGCTGCTGCAAAATCGTGTCCAATTCACGTTAACAATTTCGCACCAAGGTTTGGTGGGCGCGCGTTAGTGGGGCTGGCGCGGAAGCATGTGACAGGTACCTCCTGTTCCTGCTGTCACTCTGTCCTGGATGGTCGAACTGGTAAACTGCTGAGCCTCGACACGACGATTAATGTGATGGACGCTGATTCAAGTGTCGCAATTGCTGCAAATTCCTCTTGTTTCGACTTGCACATGAGCTTGCTTGGCTGGGATTAAGATTTTTGCTGTTTTTGTTTGACTTGCATCTTGCGTGGTACGGGCACAGGGTGTCACCAAGCTTTTTGACACAAACTCTACCGTTGATGGACCTATCGAAGAATAGATAGATGCAAGTTTATGCTTGAACTGTCGTGAATGCATGCATGCATGCAAAAGTTTAATCTGGGACGACTTGCCACCATTGGTCGTGTCGCTTGTTGCTCAATGCTCCGGCAACCAGTTGGCTTTGTGGTACGCACGAATCTCCTGCAACAGGGTGACTGCTGAATATACTCCTTTTTTTCAGGGGTGTTAGAGGGCAATAAGATGGTTTCTTCAATGAAGTTGCTGTGCGTCACAAAGTGCCAGAAGGGAAAGGAGGCCCTTGTTAACTTTGGCATACCCCATCTAAGTACGGGCTAAGGCTTCTCACTGGGATCTGCTCGTCCCACAGATCAACCGAGTACGATGGAAGTCATTTCTCACAAGAGAAATCTTTTGGTACCTTAGATTCTAAGCAATAGATGCCGACGAGAACCGGCAAGGCAAACTCGGTCATGGCTAGCATTCCTATTGTCGGGCATGGAAGCCATCCGTCGTGGATAGTCAGATGAAAAGATGGCTTTCAGCCACGTTGCTGAGACACCATGACCTTCTGGCTTCACGTTTCCTGCTCCCCGATCCGCTGGTCATGATCAAAACTTCGTTTAGGGAAAGTTCAAGAACGAATACCAGGTAATGGCTATGATCAAACTCAACACCCAGCATTGCCATACATGCCTAGATATGCTCAAATCTGTGGCTAGAAGCATGATCACATAAACTCAGCCAGTCATGAACTTGAATCGCACTCGGTATTCGGGCTCCAGTGACTGGCTAGAAATAAGTGACGGGGAAGAGCGGGAAGGATATGGCAAGGACTGAATGCTAGAAGAACTCGTCCTGATTGATAATCCCAGGTATGCCGCTCGGAAGATCAGCGGTCCGCGGCATGTCTCTCATCTTTGCGTTCAATAGTCAGAAGCCTCCACGTCATATATCGGTTCGGACCTCAATCGTGCCGGTTTACCTGCCTCAATACAAGACACAGTTGGACATCTCTATTGCATGATTTGTCTGTGACGAGTTGGAAAGTTGGCTTTTATCACACCGCTTCGTTTCCCCTCAGTTGTGAGACATACATGTTCGCGTTGAACCAGTTGCGGATGACCAGGTCAGTGATGACAGTCGTTGTTTCAGCTCGGCTTATGCACGACATGAACCTATACTTCATCTGGAACCGTTTCATTGTCGTACTTGGTATCTCAGCGCTATATTAATTGTATCTATACCCTTCTCTTGATTTGAACGCTGTTAGTTAGCGTAGAACTGGTATACACAGTAGGATTTCCCCTCACATCATGCTTGGCAAAGCATGGGGTAACCAATAGCACCTGTGCCAGTTGTCAGCGAACTAGTGGCCTTCTGTCGAGTTTAAAAGCACATCAGTGGATAGTGTGTACTCCGTGGCTAGCTGAACGACCCAGAAGAGCACCCTGCATAATATTGCATGCTAAGTGATGCCGTATCGTTTGACTCCGGATAATTGAGCCGTTCAAGCTGTGTAGATTCATAAGAAGAAAAGCAGTAGCTGATTATCAGCACAAACTATCCTTACATCTATGGCTACCTCTTGTTATCTGTAAGAAATATTACATTACCAGTCATGGGTATCAACGAGACTCTATTTGGCGCCCAGCGTGGCTTACCTCTGCCAACCTCCTTTGGTCAAGTTCTGACTATTCGTCTCAAAAGCCACGATGAAGAGACCAAAAACGCAATTCTCGACATTGTGCGAAGCCTTGCACAAGATGTTGCAACCAATTACACCAAGTGCGGCCTTGTGGCTGCCTTTTGCCCCAAACTTTGGGGCTCGTGGACTGGACGCGACATACCAATTCACACAGAGATTCTTGACCGCAAAATCAAGTTCCGCAATACGGGCGGCGATGTTGTCCTTTATATCAAGGCCACATCCAAGGATCTAGCGGCCGAGATTGTGAACAAAGTTGAGAAACGCCTTGAGGCCATCTCCATGACCATTGACAAGGTCGTGGCCGGCAAACGAAAGGATATCCGCGTTGGCGGCGGGCGTTATGTTGATGGCATCACCAATCCTAACGATCCCGTCAGCCTGGCTGAAGATGTTCTCATCAACAGCCCAGAAGAGTATCGTGGTGCTAGCTTTGCCTTTACTCAAAAGTTCACCTTTGACTGGCCTCGCATTGCCACTCAAAGTGGAGATACTGAGGATGAGATGGTTGGTCGCAATCCAGATGGCGCTTCCCTGCCCCAGCATGCGACTCACTCGCATATTCATCGAGCTCACATCAGAGACAAGAACCAAGACCAGCGAAAGATTCTGCGTCAAGCACTGTCGTTTGGTAACAGTGGAGGTCACGCTGGCCGTGAGAAGGGACTTATGTTTGTTGCGTTTTGCAATGAACAGCCCCGCTTCGAGCACATTCTCAAACATCTGTTGGGCCATGAGCCAGAAAATCCACTTGATAGATTGATGGATGTCGTCAAGGCTCATAGCGGTGGTTACTGGTATGTTCCTGCTGCAAAGGAACTGGATGTCCCTGCTGTGACGAGCCTCAACGATGTAATGGAAGATTCTCACTGGGACGTTAGAAGCCCCAATGGTTATCTGTTTTACAACTCCCAGGACTACCTTCATCAGATGTCTCAAGGTCACTACATAGGTGGTGATCCTCCCAACGATCGGCTCCTGAGCTTGCTTGGAAGGACATTCTCCCATTGGCGCGATGGCTGGATGGATAAGCAGAACTTCCCGAGACTTCCTGAGCTGACTCACTTCTATGACACCAAGGAGGACAAAGCCAAGGTCATGAGTGAGCCTGTCCCAGTCCGTAAAGGTCTCGCAAATCTCAAGACACTCACGCTGTCACTCTCGGACCCAGAGTCCAAAACAGCTCGTTTCAACAGCTTGCTTCGTATTGATCCCAAAGAGCTCATCGTTGGCGTTATTCCGGATTTTACTCTGGGCCGCGGAAAAGAGGTTATCCCATACTTGTCGAAGGAGGAGACCATGAATGCTTGGCTCAAAGGTTCACTCAATGAGTGGTCAGCCATGGGCCATGTAGTTCCAGACTATGAGCGCCTCGTTCAAAAGGGCTTGGGCAAACTCCACGGCGAGCTACAAGCCAAAGCTGACAATGCTATCAATGCCAAGCAGAAGTCCTTCTTCCGTTCCGCTCTCTTGTCTATCAAAGGAGTGCAAGGCTACCTGCGCAACTGGACAATCTTGGCACAAAAAGCAGCTGCTCACGCCTCGAATGAAGATGACAAGGCCAACATGGAAGATGTCTCCAAGCGATTGGCACATCTCGTCGATCATCCACCGAGAGACTTCCAAGATGCAGTGCAGCTGGTCTTTTCCATGCACTGTTGCCTGCATCTCGTCGGCGAATTGACTGCACTGGGCCGTCTGGACCAGATACTTTGGCCATTCTTGGAGAAGGACAGTATCTCTTTGGGTCGTGCCCAAGAGATTGTGGACTGTCTCTGGCTGAAGATTGGAGAGAACGCCTTCGTCAATCGTGCCTTTATCTACGATTACGTATCATATGGAACTACAGCTGTCTGTGGCGTGGGCGGTAACTTTCCCCAGGGGGGTGGCATCAATCAATGGGTCCAGCAAGTCACCGTCGGCGGTTACAAGGCGACAGATAGTGATACCCCAGAAGGCGGCGCCAATGAGGTCACCATGTTGTGTCTCAAGGCTTCGCGGCGTATACCCGTCAATGCCCCTACTCTGTCACTCCGTGTTTACAAGGACATACCCGAAGAGTATCTGGATGAAGCTGCCAAAGCAATCCTCGCTGGAGGTGCACAGCCAATTCTCTATAATGACGACAAACTCTGCAAGGGCTTAAGGGATTCGGATCCCAACCTTGTCAGCACAGCTTGGTCAAGGAACTATGCTGCTGATGGCTGCTACGAACCCATGTTCGCGGGAGCATCAGAGTTCACCTTCAACAATGTTCAGCCTATGCTTGCTCTGGAACAAACCATCAACCAAGGAGCGACCTATGGTGCTGCTGGGCCCGAGAGTCTTCGTGGGCTGAAGCAAACCTTTCGATCACTACCGGCGCACAAGATCAAGACGTTCAAGCAGCTCCAAGACATCTTCCTGGAACAACTGGAATGGCTTGTTATTCAGTGCTATAATGTCATGTTGGAGAACTACGGGAACCTCGCTGATATATGCCCAAGTCCTCTTCTGTCTGTCTTGATTGACGGATGTGTTGAGAAAGGCATCGACCTGACCGATGGCGGTGCTCGCTTTCACATCATGGCACCACTATGTATTGGGGTCTCCAATACTATTGACTCGCTGTTTGCTATACAGAAGCTAGTGTACGATGAAGACACTGCAATGACTACGCTTCCTGAACTTGTCGACTGTCTCATCAATGACTGGGGTTTCAACATGATTGAACCTTTCCAGGATCGTCACCTTGGCGCTGCTAGTGCGGCCCAGTATGGCGTGCGATACCAACAGCTGAGAGCTATGGCGCTCGCGTTGCCGAAATGGGGGAGTGGTGACGAGGAGGTCAACCGCCTTGGAGACTGGCTCACTGAGAATCTCGTAAGACTTTGTGTCGATAAGTTCAAGTCTCCAGCTCTGGACTCTCAGAAGGAAGGGATTGCTAAAAACCACCCTGGCCATGACATAAAGTTCGTCATCACTCCTGGCATCGGCACTTTTGAAGGTTATGTCGGCGACGGCGCGCCCTGCGGTGCCTCAGCCGACGGTCGCCGTAATGGCATGCCCATTGCATCTGACCTTTCTCCTGTCCCAGCAGCACAAGACCTCCCTCCCAATCCTGCCTTCAGGAATATATACCAAGCCATGGAGAGCTATAAATCCGACGCTGTGACGTACGGGCTTTCGAACGCGTCGCCTGTAGACATGAACATCGATGAAGCCTTTCCGCTTGAAGACTTGAAGAAGTTCGTCAAGCGCTACGCACAGGGAACAGTTGGCGGAAACCTGATCACTCTTACTTGTGCAAACGTGAAGACCTATGAAGAGGCGGTGAAAGATCCGGAAAAGTATAATCTTCTGCGGGTCAGAATGGGTGGATGGACTGAATTCTATGCTACTATGTTCCCCGAGCATCAGGATCAACACCAAAGACGACAATACTTCGAGCCTTGAGGTGGCTGCCAGAACGTATGTTTGGAACTGATACCCGTTAACGTACTCTTCCCTATAGTATTTCTCTCTTGTCAACAGTAGTATCTCTAGCACCGGAAAATCTATGCTATCGACATTAGATACTTGTAGCCTGGATTCATCAATAGCGACTTCTTGTGAACGGCAATCATATATTGCCAGAAGCAACATATAAGCAGTGACTCCTCCTGCGTGATGATTTGTTCCTATCTAAGTTCACTTCCTGTTGCTTACATGAGTAAATCCTACCAGCACCAGGTCTTTCAATGAAAAGCAGCTACTTCCTGAAGACACCGAGATACAAGTGCGAAGCTTTCGATGCCAACGTCAACAAATATAAAAAGCATGTCTATACTCTTGTAAATACCGCGGCCACTCCGCAGTACCACTTCTAGCATTGTGTTAAAGTTGAAGTGTATTTTCTAACCTTATGATTGACTTATAAACTTAACTCTGCTACTACCTTCCGATTGCCCTAAACCTTCTTCTAGTCTAACCTTCTTCTTAGCCCTAATTATACTAATATATATATTATTATAAAACTTTTTTTAGGTTAAGCTTTTTTTATATATTAGTATTTCTTAATAAATCTAATAGCTATATACTATACTTATAAGAAGTTATTTATTTAAATAAATTACTAGCTATAGCTTAATTAAAGACTTAATTTAATTTTAGTTTTTTCTTTTAATTAACTTTATTATTTTCTTAGCTTTAACTTTATTATAAAAAAGGGCTTTTAGTGCCTTTTTTTCTTACCTAATAGCTTTCTTAGTTTTTTAAGGAAGTTTTTTAATAATATAAGTAAAAGTATAAGTACTAAAAATAACTAGTTACTTAATAAGGTTATTTATAAGCTTTTTATATTCTTTAGTATTAATAATCTTAAAAACTTCTTACTTCTTTACTTATATGTTACGATTCGTGCCCGTAACAGCGCTGTAAGGCTTCTATAAGCAGCTGTACACACCACTGTAATTGCTACAATAGCAGTTATAGCCCGATCTTTTGCCCTGTGGCGTAGTGGTTAGGTGTGACCGTTACATTATAGCTTTAATCCTTTTTAAGCTATTTTCATTTTTAAAAGTCTTTTAATAATTTTTAAGATTAATAAAATTAAAGGAAAGTTTATTAATATACTATTATTAGAATTTATTTAAATATACTATATAGATAAGCTTTTATTTAAGTAAGTATATTACTATTTTACTTTATTATTATTTTATATTTAATTATTTAAAAAATAGATTAAAAATACCTTTTTATAACCTATAATAATAAGTAAATAAGTTATTTTTTAGTTTTTTATAATATTAGCCTTTAGCTATAGTAATTAGTTAGTTATTATAGTATAATATTTAAGTTATTAGCCAGATATGCTATTTATAGTTAAGGCTTATGGCTAAGAGCTTAAACCAGTATATAGAACTTAGTACTACTTCTAGCCTTAAAACGTCCGGTGTAGGTTCAGTCCAGTAACCCATATCCAATACCGTTACATCCAGAGTGTCTAACCACACTAAGGGCTAAAAGGCTCATTCAGCTGATCGCAAATAACGCAGTCGCAATACAATACGTGTCCTGGCCGACGGGGGCGGTTCGGGCGGACAGCAGGCTGAGTGTCATGCTCAGTGACGCGGCTATCCGTACTGCCCAGAGAATCCATGCTCAGACGAGAAGGTTCTAGCATTGGTTCCGGAGGCGAGGGAGTTACCTCGCTGGTCGGTGGGTGAGATGGACGAGGCCTGGGTGTATGAATCGATTGACCGATCACGTCGGGACCAAAGCCTGGGACTGGGTCTAGGTAACTTCTCCAGACTTGAACCCGGCGGTTTCCTCTGATGCGAAGCAATCGCGAAGGATAGCTCGCAAGGGGCTGCCTATTCCCACGCTCCGGCGGGCCAGTCTGCTGCACGCCAGCAAGTGATCGACTGAGATCCTCAACAGACGAGATGTATTGTAGGAAGCTTCCGGATCGTCGATAGTTTCCAAGTGTACGCATGCGGCGCTGTCGACGAACTACTCGGTTTGGGGTTATATCAACAGACCGCTGTGAGTCGCGTCGGGAGTTGATGACAGGAAATCTCCGCCGGGGAGCGGCGAGACGAACTCCGATGGTTGTAGTAGATCGTCGCCGATGGCCTAGATTCTGCCCATGGGGTGAGCCTCCAGGAGTCTCACGGACGCGGGTTGGAGATTGACCAGAGGGGATCGGAAGAGACGACGGGGAGTTGTTCATGTCTCTCTGAGGGGAAGCTGTGGGAGAACTGTCATTTACGGCTTGGGAGCTGCCAACAGGAGTGTCGCTTTGGACCACTGAGTCGAGATGGCGGATTTGAGATGCCATAGCGACTAACCAGGTACCAGAGATCTGGTCAGAGGAACTGGATTGAATGTGCTTAGGACATGAGACCTAGTAGGCCATGGAAGCTTTGGTGGAAGCCAGATGGAAAGAATACCGCGCTTTTCGCATCTGGGAAATGGAGGGGAATGGAGGTGATTAAAAGGCAGTGGTGTCCTTTAGTTGGAAGAGTACGGCTCACATTTAGGTCACTCACATCTCAAATATTGGGAGGACAGAAAACTAAGAGCACAGATATACGCCAGTACAGCAGTGCTGGCATTATGGCAGCTGAAAAGCCCGGAGTGGTTGTGGGAATGGGAAAGAAAAGACATGTCATATATGCCCGACAGGTCTAAACTGACACTGACTGGGCGTTGCCAAGCTCCAAAAAGTCATGAATAGACGCCTCACGAGAATACGAATGACCAAAAGCATCCATGGAGCTTCTAACGCAAGAGTAAACTGCTGCAGCGCACAAAGCTATCTATCTGTGCCTGCGGTTGTAGAGTAGACTGAAGAAAAAGGCAAACTTGGCTATCGCGAGAACGTAGAAGAATTTCACACTATCGAATCCTGCAAGAGAATTTTGATCCTGATTTCCAATTTGACAGCAACGTCAGCATGCCGCTGATTCAATTTTAATCTCCTGATGGGGTTCAGCTAATGGAGGGAAATGCGACAAATCATTTTATGTCCTTTCTTTCACCAGCTATTCAAGACCCCAACGTTTTAGCTCTGCCCCGCTAGTGCCAAAAACCCCTGACCTACAAAAATGGTGGCGTTGAACGTAGCTAAGAGACTAAGAGTTCAGTTAATCCTGGTAACCAAGTTGAGCCAAGAGTTCATCTTGTTCAGTGATAGGCTGTGAACTAAGGACGTAGCCGAAAGACATCGCAACGGTGTGACTCACTCTATTTCTGCTGCTAACGATGAAACTAAGCTCCCACTTGACTATCCAGTCTTGGGTTCGTCTCTAACGCAGGCGACTGACGGAGCAACGGACTGGCCTAACCATGATAATAAAAATCCAAGTGGCGCGAATCAGCTGCGTCTTGCTACGAGATGTTCCCGTAGGTATCAAGATCCGTAGCTACCCTGGAACGTCCCAAAGAATATGGATCCCAACCTGGGTGTTGGGCTCAAAACTGTTCTCTACACCAGGAAGCCGAAACAGTGGAGCAGAGGAAAAGAAGCCGCCGCTCGAAACTTACAGGGGATATGTGCTAGGTTCTGAGCCTGAGGCAATGCTGATCAGTCACAAAGACCACAAAAAAGCAATCTGGAAAACACTTGGGAGCCATGTGACGTTTTGCATAGACCTTTTGCTAGGTAATTGCTGATAGATCGAAAGATCCTCTAGATACAGAAACAAGTGGCCTGGTTATTTAAATATCTCAGACCTCGTGCCCTGGTGCAGGAATATGATGGTCCTTGCAAGCTGTTCCTCTCTACTGTGACAACGATGTGGTGATATGTTGAAACAACCAGTCTCGGCTCATAGGTCTCGCCAATAATCTCAAGATATGAATCAGTGACTTTATTTGCAGAATCCTCCTTGGCCGTGTCTCTATGGCCAAAGTGCCAACTGTATAACATTCCCTTCTGTCCTTCAATACTCTGTTCACCCTCAATTTTCATCCCTTCCCCCTACGGGACCTTGGTAGTAAAGTCTCGTCAACGTCTGCTGGAGAAAGGACGGTGATCCTCCTTCGGGCTAAGCCTTTGCCATGTCGAGAAAGAAGCTGAGCTGGTGGAGGTAAAAGCAAATCGGCCGGAGCGGGCACTCGTCCGTATCCTTTTCCATCAGAATGTCGGCGAGTCGGAGTTCGAGAAGCTTGTCTCCAATGACCGGTTTACCGTCAGAATGTTGGAACATCTGTCAAGAGTAAGTTAGCCTTCGAATCTGCACTGTGAGGTGAAAGTGAAATCTACCGCTGGTTCAAGGTCGCAAACTGCTTCAACAGTCTCCGATGCGAGATTCTATCTCGCTCTCCAGAAGGACACGGATGAATGACCATGGTTACCCTTGATGTCGAAGCAGACTACTGAAGTGACAGCGCCCTTGGTCTCAACGATGTAGTCTTTGGCGATCTTCTCAAGGGTATCTTCGTTTTGAGAATAGCCGACAAGGAAGACAAGGCCTGGTTTCTTGGCGAGAGGGTCTTTCAAGCGAACCCTCATGCCGCCGAGATGTTCCCAACGCCTGCCATGCTCACTGACCTTGGACTGTCGGCTTTGGTAGGCGCTGATTCTGGCATAGTAGGGTTCCATGTTCAGAAAGTCATCGATCAGCTTGCGAAACAAGAGCCCGAGCTCAGTAGCATAGTCGTCATGAATGTTAGTGTTGGGTGCCATTCTGGTAGTTATGATTCCACCGCTGATGTTGTAGTCGTAGTGGTGGAAGAGATGATCGAGCAACGGGCGGAAATCCTCGAAGAGACGGGGTTCCAGGAGAAGTGTCACGAAGTAGCGTCCATCAACTTCAGGTTTAGAGCGCTGATGACACTGGAGAACGTTGTTGAATATGGCATACATTGCAGTAGAGGAGCTGCCGTTCACTGTAGATGCAGAAGATTCGTCGGGTTCGTTGGCCATTGTTGCGGCCTTGGTTCTGGTGGTAAGGTCTTGAAGAGAAAGTCGTTCTCTTGAGATCTTAGTATTGCCGTCAGTACAGGTACTTTGATAGTGTAGCAGCAGAGGATTGTCATCTCGGTGCCGCACTTCGCGACTCACTTTGATTCAAGATAAAAGGGCAGGTGAGCGTACGAGAATGTCTGGCCCGCAATAAGGTAAGGAACAGGAGTGCAGCCCGCGTTTCGATGAGGGGATGGAGGCGCCTTGGTCCCAGTGGTGCAGAAGGGAGAAAAGAGGAGAATGGTGAGAAAGTTGGCCGGATGAAACAAGGTCGAGGTGGGGGCAGAAGGGGCTCAGAGTTCCTAACCAGTGCCCAGCACTGCTGTTCAATCTCCACTCCCCTTGTTCTTACAGTGGCAGCATGGCTTCGACGCTGAATTGAGCTTGACTATATCATCATACGGAGCACTTCACACCTAGATCATTTCAAGCATGAGGCATGAATCACTGTTCGGAAGGTGGATAGAGGGGTGACTCAGTAAGCCGAAACTCAATAGACAAAGACCGCAGGGATTCATTAAGCAACACCCACTGGAACCGCCAGATATCCTGTAACTTTCTGCAACAACTGTCTTCGACCAGTGGAATGTCTTGTCACACCAAATCACATTCCAGACCAGTCACAAAGGCACTTTGCGGCTTAAACTTTTATTTGTATTCCAATGACAAAAATAACAACCAAGATACGGAGAGAACAGCACCTTTGGACGTGTAAGGCGCGTGATGTGAACTGTGAGATCTTAAACCCTCACATAGCATTACATGAGTACCACGCAATCTGTTCGTGGTGAAACTTAGGCCCGACGTCCCAACTGCCTTAACAACTAGTCCTGGGACCTCAGGAAATCGAATGTATCCGCGGACAATCCGACAATCCATGCCGTGGATATTCAGCGAGGGCCACTCTTGAGTTTTGATATCTTCCCATTGGAAGACTGCTCCTTTGACGGCTACTCTTAGGCCCGAAAATGAAAGTTGTGGGCGAGTGATGAGGCAAACGAGACGTTCCGTGTTTGTGAAAGGTCCGTACTCAGTACCGCAGTCCGGTAACCAACTTAGCCCGGGCTCTCTGTTTACGGTCGGCGAAGCAAGCTGGCATTCAGTAATCATTCCGGCCTGCTGCAATTTGCCGAGCATTGTTCGCCAGGGGACAGGATTTTGTTGATCCCCATACTCAATCTTGATAGTATTCCCTCCTTCTGTAATTCCAAGAATGCCATATATGTGATCTTCTTGGCGTGTGGCATATCTGTCGGCAATCATAGTCAAAGCTTCCTCGAATGGCATAATTACACCATGAGCTATTGACTGTAATTCTTTATATTGTTGTTCGCCCCCAAAGACAACACGTAGGATTTTGAGTGTTTTTGAGTCTTCAGCCTTCCGGAACTGGCGAGGGTAAACAACTGATGGCAGTCTTGCGTTCTAGCCAAGGCTGATGAGCCGCCAGAAGACCCGAATCTCAATTTATTCGCGTTTCTCCTTGACTGACCTCCATTCCGTCATCAGACTTCCAACTATCGCGACTGAAGCCAGCCCAGTTACAAGATACCATGTCTGCCCGAGACTTTTATCGATGGCAATTAGAACCTCTCTTGTCGCAGATTCTGGCACATTGTTCACTATCTCAGAAAGGCCACTGTTGCTGATATGCGTCCCATTCAGACCCGGTACGATACCATGAAGGTTATCAGAGAGTCGGTTTGTGAAGAGCACCTGGGCAATCGGAACAGATACAGCAGGGCCGAAAGATTGAGCGAACAACATGATGGATAGACCAAGCCGGACATCTTCAGCTGGGAGGACAGTCTGTACAGCTGTTTGAGGGCCGATAAACCCAATGCCATAGGCCAGACCTGAGAGCGCCGAGTACGCAATAAGCTTCTCGAAACTGGTATCAATCTTGAACGTAGTGATAAGCCCTGCAGCGATTGGCATGATGATGGATGCGAAGAGCATGAAAGGCGTGTAGTAACCGAATGCGCTTGTCCCCGCTCCGTGGATGAGTGAGCCGGCTGTTGCCGCGATTATGATAGGCAACATCATGTAGCCGCTCTTGACGGGCGTGTATCCACGAACGAGCTGATAGTAGGCTGGCAAATAGTACTCAAGCACTACGCCAGTGCTGTTGACGCAGAATATGAAGATAAAACCGGCTATTACGCAGCGATGCTTCATGATGCGGGGCGGGAGTGCAGCGGCGTCGCCTCGGCGGATTTGATTCCAGACAAACACTGCAAGGAGAACAGCGAATGCAACCAGAGGTCCAAAAACCTGGCCGCTGCTCCATGGGTACACAGTACCCGCCCATGAGAGAGCAAGAAAAAGGCTCGTGAACGCCGGGAGCAGCAACATGTTGCTAATGAGGTCAAGCTGAGCAGCCTTCTCTTTAAACGACAACTCAGTAACTCCACTAGACTTCTGATCATCCGACAAGCAGAGCATGGTAAGAAGAAGAGTAAGAGCACCAGTGGGCGCGCTGATGTAGAAACACCATCTCCAGCTAAGTGTTTGAAGCGCACCACCAAGCAACGGCGCAGCGATGGTAGCAAGACCCTCAGCAGCCCCCAAAACCCCAAGGAAAATAGGTCGTCGACGAAGAGACGTCGCTTGAACGATGATGATGAACGAGCCAGCGAATAGACCTGCAGATCCCAGTCCAGCGACAGCTCTTCCAACAACAAGCATTGTTGACGAAACAGCAGCGCCTGAAAGCACAGATCCAACGATAGAGATGGCGTTGGACATGAGGAAGATGCGTTTGACGGAGAAGAGCTTGTAGGCTTTCCCAAAGATGAATTGGAAAGCACAGACGCTGAGTCTGAAGGCGGATGAGTACCAGCCAACGTGGGCTACCGTGTGGAAGTGATCGGTGATAGCTGGCACGGCTGTGGCGACTATGTTCATGTCTATGCTGGCGAGGACGAGGATTGACACCACAGAGAGTATGGTCAGCCAGAGTCTGATGCCCGTCGGGTACTCTTGGTCCGGTCGTTCACTTGACTCCGCAGCATGGCCCTCGACAACGCTTTCGTGGTCATTATGACTGGTTTCGTTATCGCCATCTTGATGGTAGACGTGTTGTGATGATGGCCGTTCGAGTATGACGAGTTCTGCCATTATTGTTGGTGAAGATGTTGGTAAGCAGAGTAAATGAGGGGCTCGAGTTGGATAATGGATGAACAGATCCCTGTCGTGCAGATCCTTCACTGATAAGACGGGGTTACTAAGGACTACACCACCTTGCAAAAACGAACGAAAAGAAAGAAAAAACTGCATACAACCATTGCCTGGGAAATATCTAGTTTACAAGTTAGTCCGGGAGCGTTGATGGAAAGCACATGTCATGGAGTTGTCAATGAGCGGATACTGGCAGTTTGATAAAGTCCAAATTGTAAATATAATTAAAAGGAGTGTCCTATGTGAATAATATGTAATGCAGGCTAGTTGAGGCCTTTCAGAAGAAGAGAAAAGAATGTCTGATGCCAGAAATATGCAAATGCTCAACCCTGTAACCCAGTCCCAAACTCCAAAACCCATCTAGATGTTTAACAACACTTTTACTCCTTGCCAGGATACTTTCCAGGGTACCACTTTCCATCATCGTAGCCAGTCTTGCCGCCCTCATATTTTCCCTCGTGCCAGCTGCCATCGTCATTGCGCTTGGCCTTGTCACCGTGGTATTGGCCATCATCGAAGCCAGTGCCGGGGCCCTCATATTTGCCTTGAACTTGTTAGTCTTGAGGCTCTTGTAGCTTAAAAATGTGTGACTTACCCTCTTCCCACTTGCCATCGTCAAGGCCAGTGTCGCCGCCCTCGTATTTGCCCTCATGCCAGCTTCCATCATCATCACGCTTCTCCTTGCCACCGGGGTACTTTCCGGGATACCACTTTCCATCATCGTACTTAGTTCCTGGCTTTCCCTCATACTTGCCGGGATGCCAGCTACCATCGTCGTTGCGCTTGGCCTTTCCGCCAGGGTACTTTCCTGGATACCATTTGCCGTCATCGTAGCCAGTCTTGCCACCTTCATACTTCCCCTCGTGCCAGGATCCGTCGTCGTTGCGCTTCTCCTTGCCGCCGGGGTATTTGCCGGGATACCACTTGCCATCGTCGTACTTGGTTCCTGGCTTGCCCTCATATTTGCCCTCATGCCAGCTACCGTCATCGTAGCGCTTGGCCTTCTTGCCGTCCTTGCCAGGGTGGTATTGGCCGTCGTCAAAACCGGTGCCGGGGCCCTCATATTTGCCTAGTAATGTTTAGTATGGCGACTTGTTGGAGACATTGTGAAGACTTACCAGGAGCCCACTTGCCGTCGTCCTTTCCGGTATCACCGCCCTCATATTTACCTGATGCTGTTAGTATGGGACTGGATGATGGAATCGGAGGAACATACCAGGGGCCCATGAACCGTCATCGGTGGGCTTTGCAGTGGGGAGTGCCAGAGCCGTAGCGGCAAAGGCGAGAAGAGTGAATGAGTAGCGCATTTTGAGAGATGAAAGTTTATATGTAAAGAAGGGTTGTTAAGAAAATTGTAGTAGAAGCGATTGAAGCTGTAGTAATAGTGGAAGCGACGGTATTGTAGCGAAGGTTGTTGCGATTGTTGTAGATGAGATGATGATGAGAATGATAGAATTAGATGGAATGGCGGGAATCAAACGTTGTTTATATACACAATTGAATACCACTTACTTCAAACTTTGGCAGCATTGCCCAGATCGTGGGCTTACCTCCAGCAGATGGTGGTGGCTGACGCCATAGCGGGATACCAGACTGCAACACTCAAACTCAGTCTCTGGTAAGGCTGAGCTGGACCTCGACGGCCGACAAGAGTTCATGTCATGCCCTACGTCAATTAGTAAATGGTTGCTATTTTCGGGTGCCCCGAGCTTCCACGAGAACTTGGGAGCTGCTGCGCCTGGATCACGCCAGGTTAAGATCAGCGCTAGCTGCTGCGCACTTCGAAGCTATCCCCAAAGTGTCAGGGCTGAGGCCTCGATCGTGGGTGGAGGGATCAGCCCCCAAGACCAGTTTTACCCCGCAGGTTACAACTGTCATACCCGAGAAACTGGGCTCTGGGGCTGAAAGACGTAGAGGTCACCTGTGCTACCGCCCTTCCTCACGAGGTCTGCGTTGTCAGTCTGGTCTTGGCTTGAGGAATGGAGGATGGGAGGACTCGTCCTTCTCGTATCCTTCGCTGATCCGATTGTAAAAGTTGCATCCATTGTTGCGTAATGTGTTGGTCCCAGAAGTGCAAGCTTCAAGCCCAAAAGTTCAGCTTTGCGGCAGGCTCTCGAATCTCACTAAGCCGGAACGTTCTATGACGGACTGCAGCCAAGCCAAGAATAAGCTCAGCCCGCCGATGGCTTCGGCCCATTACTTTAGCTAAGCTTAAAAATAACGAATTGCACAGCCCAATCCAATTCTGACATGAGTAACCAGAAAATGATAATGCTCCGTCCGAATAGTTTTGGGTAGTACAAGAGACCTCGGGACTCGAGAATGGCGGAGGCGGATGAGGGTGTAGAGAATTAAGACATGATGCTATCGATACGAGGCTTTGGGTCGCGCACCTGATGGCTTTGAGAACATGATCCGGAACTAACCTTGGAACAAGCCTATTTTTACACCATTATTCAACCGTCTAATTAGATCTTGACTGGCCAAAGCCAGTCAAGATGCAGCGGCAGCTCTTGAGCTTGTAGGCGAAGGGTGCATTATACACTTTATCCCGCTTTTGAGTAATAAATTGGTCAAAAGTGAATCTTAACTCAGCTATCGGAATTTCAACCCCGTCATAGATGATCAGCACAAATGTCACCATCCATATGCATAATTGGCAGGTTTTTGCTCCACCCGGCTCTGAGCCTCAGTGTCACATGCCCCCAACTTGAGCTCGATGTAATGTAGCATTGCTTACTCTGTACATCTGCAGTTGCCTCAGAACGTGGGATGATCGCGTAACTCGGATTAGTCAAGTTTCTGGAGCTGAACATCAATGATGCTGAGAAAGCTGATGAGGCGCTGCTTGTAATTATCTCTTGAAGAATGCGAAGCTTACGTTAAATGAAAGCTGAAGGAGACACGTGCAAAACAGCGGCATTAGTCTGTCAGCAATGTGGTCAGAAAATCAAGTAGGTCAAGTCCCTCTCCGATGCCGCTGTGATTTCTGTTGTCTTACTGTCAGCGTAGTCCTTTTTTTCGTAGTCAAAGAACATCTCTTAACATCACGTAAGAATGAATTTCATCTCACTCTTTCCTACCATGTAAGACGCTCCGTTGAAACTAGGAAAGAACTTCGTGCGACCATCTATCATTGAGGACTTCGGTTAACGAGACCCTCGATAGTGCCGTTTCCTTAACAAGCATTCACTAGTTGAAAGGTAATCGTAAGCCACCAGATAAACTCCAGGCCGGTCATAGATCCAGGCTGAACACAGTACATCAAGACTTGGCACGATGGGAATGGATGTGCTCATACCGCACGAGTACTAAGGTTGGCTACCATTCAAGTACTCAGCGACAAGTGAAGGGATCGATTCCTTTCAACCCGTGTCTCTTTGATAATGACTGGAAATAACGGAAAGAGGCTGGGCACGTCTTGAAAGCTTGATAACTGTTCTTTGGCAAACTTGGTACCCATAGGTATTGCAAAAGGCTCTTCCACTCTGCACCGATCAAATATCTTGCAACTCCAGGTACTCAACTAAGATCACTACCCTCAGACATTCCATTCATGGGGCATTCCCCATGTCAATCCAAGGTTTATTCATTTGTTGAAAGTTCGCTTCTTCAGCCATCTGTTCACCAATTCCAGACCCTCTTTCGGCTTGTCCTGAGGAACCTGTCATGGCTTGTTAGCATCATGTCTTCATGAACATCGAAGCACTTACCATATGGCCAGCTCCATCAACAGTAACAAAAGCAAAGGTAGTTTTCTTATCGGTATCTCCCATCTTAATCTTGACCTCCTTGTACCATCCAAACTCATCGCCCCCAGCACCCCAGGACCTCTGTCGTTGCGCAACGTATTCCGGCTGTCCTTTCCAAGGCATACTGTTGCTCCATCTCAAGTTACCAGCGGTATTACATGCCAGGTCGAAGTTGCCTTGGTACATTAGCACGTCGATATCGTGATTGAGCAAGTATAGAATCTGTGACTGGGTGCTGATTTCTTGGTCATATCCCTGGCTGAATGCGACTTCTACATCCATTGCGTAAATGGAGTAGTTCGTCACTGCGCTGGGTACGCCCAAGGCATCGAAAACCTTGGGGGTGTTGAGGTACTTCTCAATGAGCCCTGCTTCCTTATAGCACAGATCATCTCCGGACTCGCAGGGCCTAGTGATGTCGAATCTGTTCCTGTTGCCGCCCGTACCGGATTCTCCATCATACCAACTGATGACTCCATCCCAGCAAACTTTACCAGCAGCGCCACAGATAGCATGGTCGGGATGTTCATAACATACCCGCGCGAGGTCGAGGCATCGTGGAAGGTTTGCGGCCATAATGTCACAGCGTGTGCTGTTGAAAACAGGCTTTTCGACACCCGGGTTCGTGGTGCAGAGTGTCTCCCAGTATCCGAAGTGCGTGTCCAGAGGGGAGACGTAACCGTTGCCGATAAGAACTGACTCCAGGTTGACTTGAGGTCGCTTAGGGTAGAGACTGTTCTGTGTAACGATAGTCGCTCCTAAGACAGGGATATAGTGGCCCTAGAGAGTCAGTCACGTCGCATAACAGGGAATGCCGTGTTGCTTACTCCGTAACTCTCTCCCGAGATATGGAAGGGTCTGTCGGCAAGATGCGGGAATACTTGGCTCACGAAGAGCAGTAAGAACTTATGCATACTCTCTGCAGCGACGAAAGAATTTGACGGAATCGGCTCGCCGTCATCCAAGTACGAGAAGCCAACGCTGGCAGGCTGGTCGACAAAGATATAGTTCGCATTCTCGTTCCATCCATAAGGGTTGTGAACTGTTCCATTACCGTGCTCATTGATCAGACATGGACCAAGTTCTTGAAGCAATCCCAGCATCGATGAGCCGCCAGGGCCTCCAGTTAGCCAAAGCACGAGAGGGTCTGTTTTCGGTGCATTCTTGCTCTCAAAGTACCAGAAGAAAAGATGCTGGTTGCCGACATCGAGCCAGCCGGTGTACTGCTTTACGCGAGCGTCGCATATGGAGTTGTCAACCTGTTCTCTGATGCGGATCGTATGTTCTGGAAATAGCGAGCTTTGGTGAACTTGGAACATGGAGGCTTGCGGTGACTCAGTGTCCTTGAGCGGTATCTGTGAGGCAAAAGCTCCAAGGGAAGCCCCCGCTAGAAGCAATGCCGTCTTTAGGAAGCTCATTGTTGTGATTCTTCTTCATGAAGACGTTGAGTCGGGATTGAAAACGGTTATGAATTGTCAGACGGTGAAACTCTGGCCGGCAATGGTTAGTAATCCTCGCGGAAATGACGACAACGAGCTCACCAGGGTAAGTCGCAAAAGGCCCTGCAAAAGGTCCTGTCTCAACTTATCTCTTACCCCGCTTCCACTGCATCTCAGTCCGTCGAGGAGCAGCTCTAGTCTTGATAAGGAAGCTCACAGCACATTTTTGTGGTTTTCCGACGAATCTGGAGACCAGGGCAGCGCGTCAATCAGTTGAATTTACGGAGTATCATAGCAGCCTATCCAGCTTATCGCAACTTCTGATAAGACGGGTCAGAGTTGGCCCGTGTTTTGCGACGGCAAGATGCCAAACAGAGAGAGAGTTCACGAATGGCTTCAATTACTCGATCAATCTTTATGTTGAAGTAATCATGAGTTGATCTGACTGCGCATTCACTACATTCTAACATAATGTGTCACTTTCTCCCGCTACCCTCATCCAACGAGCATACACTGCTCATCAGCAAGGATCGATGGATCGATAGCTCAGTGGTACTAGCTCAGTGGTACGAGCGAGGGATTGCAGATCCCTAGGTCGCGTGTTCGATCCACGCTCGGTCCTGAAGTATTATTTTTGAACACGACTTGATTTATTTGCCATAATTTTGTTACCAAGTCAAACTTACAAGCAACTAAGCATCTTCCTTTTCAAAGTTTTTGCCCTTACTTGCGTTTCTCTGACATCGTTTTGGTCATTGATCATCATAGATGCTCCAACCAGACCCGTCGAAGAAACTCAAAAGCAGATCCTTGATGAAGTCGGGACACTGTTCAGCCATGTCATCATACCATTCTCTTGCATCGTTTCCCTCCTTATTCCCATGGAATGGGGACCTCATGAAACCGACCACCTGCTCGCGCAGCTCTCGTCGATGCTCTGGGCTCAAGTTATAGACCTTAGGGATCAAAGGGAGAATATCTTGCAACTTTAGAGTGTCGGAAATTCCGGTACGGAACTGCTCTGCTGCATATTGAGCAAGTGGCTCAATGCCGTACATGTCACCCATCGCGAACATGTAAATGTGGTCGGCGAGAGTGGAATCTTTCGAGGATTCTACACCGTATGCTCCTTTGTAAAGGAAATCAATCAGCCATGTTACATGATCTACAGATGACTCTGACAGATCGAACTCGTTCGTGGAGGATTCCTGCGCAATGTTAGATACGCCCATGAGTATCAAAGGCAAACCAACCTTGAAAGCCCCGGTGCATGCTGCATGAAAGACCTTTGATTGACTGCAGACGATGACCTTGTGGACTGGGAATTGGGCAGCTCCACAGATAAAGGTAAAGTCTGTAAATTCCTGGTTATGTCTGGTTCTTTAGGCAAGAATTAGTAAACTGTTCTGGTAGAGGATACTCAATAGGAAATCTTACTGCCAGAGGCCCTCTCGGAAATTTTCACTTTCGTCGTCCATTTCTAATCCAGCTCCGGTGATTTCTGGATGTGATGTAGGACTATACAAAGTGTCAAGTTTGATTTCATAGATAAATGAATGAGAGTGTGGTATTTATGTCCGTATTAGTAAAGGGTTTTTTTTAAACAGTGTTATGCTGCAGAAGTATATCTCCAGAAAATGTCTATTCTCAAGAACTATATATTTAATTATATTTAGGCTCTTGGCTACCTAATTAGTTTATTTTTTAACCCATGTCACGGTGTACATATAAGGCCTCCTCGACTTCCTGGTCGAGATGGAACTCGTAAGAAAACAGACTTTTGTTTTACTAAAGCTTATAAGATAGAGTAGAATATAATTCATCTGTTTATTTATCCATTACAAAGATTCTTTGAAATTATATCTTACTACGAAAAGCTAAGATCTGAATATTCGTGTTGTTTCAGGTTTCCGAGCTTCTTTTACAGCTCCGGCATAAGGTCGGTTTAGCTGGAGCAGCAGGCAGTTGTTCCAATAGTATCTGCTCTCTATAACCTACTTTGTGCAGTATCTAAGATAACTTATAAATGAGAGCTTATCGGCCAAAGAGACTGTTTGAGACTTCTGTGTATTTCAGTACCTGCATCTGTGAGTTCCCCTCTTTCCATGAATTACGAGCCAGCTCCAAGAGCAATACTACTGGTAATCTGAGCAAATTAGCATCCCTATCTCTACAAGCAGCACGATAAAGCCCATGTTTATCAATACTTGGCATTAACGGGGATTTAGGGATTCCAGTTGCGTCTTTACATGATTGATCGCCAGAATTTCCGAAACATTGGTACCCCAGTTTATTCTAATATAGCCAAGATATAGGAGCTTTATGATGTAAAGGAGCTCCGGATAACTTCTCTTCACTTGAATTACTCACGTTATTGCATTTAACAAGCCATTTCAATAACACTTGATACTAATACATAGCCTAAATATACAAAGATTAATTATAAGGATAACGGCTGCCTATAAGCTTAACCTTTAGGGTTTAAACACAAGTAATAAATAAGAACACAATATTTCTTTCCTAATATAATCTTTTATTTAGCAGCCTTTATGATAAATAATAAATCTTGCTGCAAACCGCCAAAGGAAGAGATCAAGATGTGTTCAAACGGATATATCTTCCAGCAAAAGGGCTAACAACCCTGATAGGTGCCAAGACACTGACAGCACTGGAAACAATTATTCAAGGCGTTTTTGCAAAGCAGCACTGGTAGCATTATAAACACTTGTTGCAAGTCTCTGTGTAGAAAGATCGACAGGACTAGAAACATTTGTTCCAGAGCTAGACCCGAAGAGACAGCCAGCAGGAGGAGGATTTGTTCCAGAGCTGGATGCAAAGAGACTACCAGCACTAGGGGCATTTGTTGCAGACCTAAAAAGACCGCCAGCAGGGGGAGGATTTGTCCTAGAGCTGGATGCAAAGAGACTGCCGGTATTAGGAGCATTTGTTGTAGTCTTAAAAAGACCATCAGCAGGACGAGGATTTGTTCCAGACCTAGATGTAGAGAGACTGCCAGTACTAGGTGTATTTATTCCAGGGCTGGGTGCAAAAAGACTTCCAGCACTAGGAACATGTGTTTGACTAGAACGTTGTGATTCCTGTGAGCTGTTTGCTGGGTTATCCTGTTTGCTGCAATCGCTGCATCTCGATCGTAGAGGTGTACTCATGATGGACATCATCATCTCCTTCAGGAACTCATGGCTAGCGTCAAATATCTGGTCGACCACTCTCATGTTTGCATTACTGCATATGCAAGGCAGCACAGCCTCCATCGTGTGGGCGACGGCCGCATCGATAACGTCCCTGGAGACCGCTACTGGCAGTTGATAAAGATCCGGAAGCGATTGGAGAAAGTCTTCCATTTGGACATCCTTCTGCTTGAGTCGGCGAATATACGAAGACTTCGCCTCCGATTTAAGGCCCTGGATGAGATACTCTTCTGCCAAGAGCATCATCATCAGGTGCGTCGAAAGGGGCAGCTTGGGCGCATCTCGATTCGAATCTTCGTAGTACCCGACGTAGAGGTAGTTGACCATCAACTCGACAAATTCCAGGGGGTAATCGCTCAAGTCGTAGACTCCAGATGTGGCTTCCTGCGGAAGGATCAGTATATTGTCACTATAGCTTGACTTCCATTTCCTTACCTGGAAACCACTAGCACAAGCGGCATAGAAAGCTTTGGATTGTGCACAGACTATGACTTTGTGCACGGGAATCTTTGTGCCGTTGCAGAGAAAAGCGAAGTCAGTGAACTGCCCAACTTTTTGGGCCCTGGGAGATGTTAGTTGAGCTTGGAAGGAATTTTTAAACAACATACTTGTGCATGAGCTTCCGTTCCTCGATGTGCATGATGGATTGATGGTTGTTGTTGTTGTTGTTGTATTGTTTAACGCTGGATGGATTGATGGTGGGTTTGAGGTATGAGAGGTGCTGAGTCTTTCTGCCTGGGGAGGAAGGACGGTGTCGGGTATTTATAAGAGAGATGAAGAAGGTTGTTTCTTGATAGACTTTCTTAAATCTAACTCTACTTCTGGGAAGACTGATTATATGCCATGTAGTTGACTGCTGCCTACGAGGTTCTGGTTAAACTTCAGGCTGCGATCACGGGTGGTGAATGAGAACACGATATTTGATTATGTAGTAAAGTTTAACCATTCATTGGCGGGATCATTGGGTCACCCATTCCCAGTAGTATATCGGGAAAAAAGAAATGGTGTTGTCATTCATTATCTGTGTTCGCAGTCTAAAGCTTAACCTTATAGGCAGCATTCATCCCCATCATTCCCAGTAAAATGGCTCCATCCAACTTTGACCATAAATTTAGAAAGCTCCAATTGGGAGAACTCTATCTCAAATTTCGAATAAGCATCCTTCAATCTTCCAGTCACTGGCTTATTATTGAGAGCATAGGCGTTGAATGTGATTAAAAGTGACCGACTCATCAGGCCAACCGTGAGGCAAGGTGAGCATTTCATTTATTGTTTGGTCTAGACTCTTACAATAATCCTGTCCATGCAGGCTTTCGTTCATTCTCTCTTTCTGAAGGCCACCAGTCGTAACTCACAGTTTTGCCCAATTTAACATCTTCCTCATCCATATCTAACTCATATTCCAAAACCTTACACCAAGAACGGAGACTAAGTCCGGCGCTGGCACCCCCCTTGCCGCATTTCTCGCATCGACACTGCAGAATCTCAATGGGAACCGCGCTTCGAGATTCGCAACTCGAGTTAGAACAGGTACCCATTCTTGAAAATCTTAGAGAGAGGCTGAGGAGGTCTCGCGCAAACTCCGGGCAGTCGTACAGGAATTCGTCAATGGCCATTCCTAGTTCGGTTGCGCCGAGCGCGGTTCCCAAGGTTCCTCTAGCCATGGCTAGAGCTCCGGCCCGAAGTGTCTTGGATGTTTCCTTGGGGAGTTTGTAAACTTCCGAGATGGAACTGGTGAAGTCGTGATAGTTGCAGCTTTCGTCAAGGCATTCCAAATATTTCTTGCTCGCGAGCGCTTGCAGCCCCATAATCCTGTACTTGTCGGCCAATGTGAACATGGAGGCATGTGTCAACAAGTCAGCGCCATCTGGAATCTCATAAGTTCCAGTGTAGAGGTAGTCAACCATTCTATTTACGACATCTAGAGGATGGTCGTTCATATCATATATCCCGGAGGAAGCTTCCTAGGCCTCGTCAGCGAGCACGGGGGCACATTTGATAGAAAGCGGTACCTTGAACTTCCCAGTGCATGCTCTTTGAAAGACCGTCGACTGGCCGCAGACGATGATCTTGTGGACTTTAATCGTCTGCCCTTCGCACACGAAGGCGAAGTCAGTGAACTCGCCACTCTCGCGTGCTCTGTACAGAGTTAGCAAGTCCTGCATTGCATGAGACATGAGAATCATCGTACTTCTGCATACGGAGTCTATCCTCGAGAGGAATCATCTTAAAGGGGAATGAAAGGTGCTGCTCTGAGGTGTTGATACAAGATGTGGGATTAACTACGAACTTGGCGGACACAAAAGTGGTTTATATGCTACTCCTGCCGCTCCCATGCAAATAAAAGAGGTGGTCGGGAAATATGCAAGCCTCAGTCCCCTGATAGTCCTTCCTCCAATAGTACAAACTCCCAGAAGCCTTCTGTTGAGTCATTGACGCCACCAATGTTGGTAGGCCTCCCAGCCACCGACAGACGCCTCTAGAATGCTAGGTAACTTGAAGATCGTCGGCCTCCAACTCCAAAGATGGGACATATGCCATCAGATGATAATCACAGACCTTCTCCCGTTACAAACATCGGACTCAACAGTTCCCGCATCGGACCGTTGTGATCGCACATAAAGTCCTGAAACACCTCCTCATTCTTGAACAGCTCGGCCTGAGTCAGAATGTACTCCGCCACAATCTCCCGCAGTCTCACTGGTACCATCTTGCCAGATACCAAAATAAGGAGCTCCATCACAGCATCCCAAGAGTCACCCCAAGGGATCGTCGCCTCCAGCGCGAGGAACAACTTCCCGAGAGAAACGTCCATCAACCTGTCAATACAGTATCGATCTGCAAAGACACAGACTTGGGCATGATGCAGCAGTGTATCTGCACTGATGTTACCTTCATTAGACGGCCGAGGGATAGGGGCGTGTTTGTCAACAAAGTCTTGCCACAGGCCGTTGAGTCCAGGTGCATTGCGGCTATTAGGGCCCGAGAATCCTGGGTCATGGCGGACGTAGTACGCCCAAGCCTTGCCCCAGTGGCTCAGTTCTTCATTGGTTGGATCCGATTCTTCCTTTCCCTCATCTTCTTGGATGGGGTTTGTGTAGTTGCCGGTGTACGCAAACTCCCAAAAGCTGAGAAAGATGCTTTCTTCGAGATCAGCCCATCGGACTCGGCGTTCCAAGGCTTCCTTGAAAGGTCCGTTGACCAGTACGTTCAAGACGGGTGACTGTTTTGCGACCAGTGCGGAATGTATGGTATACTCGGCTGCGTGGCCGCCGACGACAAAGGTGAAGAGATCGGATCCTGCGATACTACGTGGTTGTCAGCTTGGGTTTTGGGTGAAGGTTTCGTGAAACTTACGTCTTGGTTGAAGCCTGGTCCGGAGCCTTACGCTTCATATCCTGATGCATCTTGCGTAGCTGTTGAGGAAAGCGAAGTGATTGATGGGTCGAGATGGAGTGAGCAGTAGGTATCGAGATGTACAGTCCAACGCCTAGTTGGTTAGGGGCTTGTTCGTAATATATGGAAGCTGGTCTAGTAATTTTCCACGGTGTGACTCAAGAGGCCTACGATAAAAGATTGTCAGATAAAGTTTCGAAAACAAAGTTTGTTGGCAATACCTCTTTTCACTGGCTTCCCAGGCTTTCCCAGAAAGCATAAAAGTTTCATGGTACCGAAGTATCTTCTGATCCGTATCGTTTCCACTTTCAAGAACAATAGAAGTGGTGTCGTTCTTATTCGCTGAGGATGAAAGATTGACAAAGGAGGAAGAACAAGAGGGGTGAATGGCTCATATGCAGGCTAGCCACATGCTCCACTGGCACAGCGGAACATGTCCAGACTGTTCTCATTGTCCACGAGTATTAGCTGACCCTGTGATTGTAAGATAGTGAAAAATGTCAATAAGTGTACTTGACACGGTCAACGAAGTGGACAATACGAATACCTTGGTTGAACGGTCGACTGCGTAACTCGGGTTGGTTGAAGATGTTTTTAACACCAACACTGCGTAGTTCTTTCTTCGTAAGTTCTTGATCGAGCCAGTGGCCAAGCTCCAGGCAAGCCTCCAAATTTGCTGAGCAAACGGCTCGATCTACTGGCTATTGTTCCCTCACGCAGGGCCCGCCTGGCCTTGGTGCAGTGGTAACTGGTCCCGTATTCTGCCACCGTACTGCCAGTGCCAGTCCATGCATGCTCAAGTCAACACTGGCAAGATCCCTCTAGTATCAGCAGCCCTCACCTGCTCCAATCTTCTCCCTTCTCTTCTCTTCCTCCCTCATCCATTTCCATGTGTTTCATCCTCTCATCTCTGCACACAGCTCCTTATCGCCCTACATCTTTGCCAAACGTCACAACCTCTCTCACGATTACTATACGATTATCGCCACCACCACCATCATGCCAGGTTCCGTGAACGAGTCCCTCCATGAACTGAGCGTGAAGTATCCATGGTTTCAGGTATCTCCTCTCCATTGGACAGCTCACCATCTCGAGTTGCTGGGATGCGCATTCATGAAGGTTGAAGCTGCCAACGACACCCAAGGCAATTATCCCCAACAAGATGGTAGACTAACATACTACGCTACCCGCCTGGCGACAACACCAGTCGAAAACATGAAGCATCACTACGTGCGTTCATTATTTAGAAGAACGAATGTTTTGGAATATGTTCTGTATGTTACATGTACTTCGACAGCCTCGCTTTGACTAACCTTTGATAGTGTCACGGCGGCGTTCCACTACGGTGGAAGACTTGTCCATGTACCACAGTGTAGTGCTTTCCGTATTGCCGGACATATCAATGTCCCGTATCCGGAGCCTATCGTAGGCTACTACTGCTACGATGCGGAAGAGGGCCGTGAGGCGCGGTTCACTGCTCGGGCTGGCCCCCCGGGTATCGAGAACCTTCCAGTCCAGCGACTCTACGACAGAAGACTCGCCAGAGTCACCCCTGTAGAGTGGGTCAAGGACCCTTATCTTGTCTGTGTGATCTTGAGCTTGGCTCAGATCCAGTGGCGATCTGATGCCACAAGACAGCCTCGCCCGTATCTCGTAAGTTGACAAATCCTCCCCCACTGATAGCACTCTCACTAACACAGCAACTTCCAGGTCCGTTTGCTCGCCACCAACAAGGATGAGCAGGAAAACGCCTACGTGTACAAAGCGGACGTCCCTTCCCAACTCATGGAGTGCCTCAACTCTCCTACCCGGTCCTTGAGCGACTTGATTTTCCCCACCATCATGGTAACCAAGGTTTCGTTCGAACCATTCGAGACCTTTGGCGGCCGTGCTGTGGAGGCACTTGTCGGCTCCCAGTACCGTTGACCGACATCTTGAAGAAATGCTAGTATTGGGTTACCTGAACACGCACCCGGAGAGGATCTATCGGTCTAGGAGACATTGCTCCTTTGTGGTAACAGTATGTCCATCATGATCTATCTGTGTGTATCTGGCTCACTCAACATCAGGAAGATCAGTGCTTGGACCATTCGATGTAGGAAGATTTGTACGACTAAGGAGGAAAGCAACTCATGCAGCGTATGCGTTGAGGTGGCCTTTTCAGTTAGCAGCAGATGGGATCTTGGCCCATTGTAGGAGACACATTCACGAAACCTACTCTTGTGCCCATCTGAGTTGCTCTACCCCAGTAATAATGATTTGATTCTGGTGTGTTTTAGCAATTATGCCTCTCATCCATTCAGCCTCAACCGTTTCACATAGATGAGCTTAGTCGAGATCCGCAACAGGAACATTCTTCTCTGTCGGACATATCAAATCACAATGCAGCTATTTACATTCCCTCTCTTTAGTCTGTGGCCTCAGGCAAAACTATTCGTATGAAGATCTGACATTCGAAGTGATGCTAACCTCTGGGTCAAGGGGAAAGAACGTTCTTGTGCCATACTGGGCAAAGTGACAAGTTCTGCACAAAGGCGACTTATTTGCGCCCTGTCACCTCCGAATAATGGAAGCTTCTACAGGGTCCTCTTTTGCTGGGTTTCTCAATCTTTTGACCCTTTGTTCTGTAACCCTCTAAGACTCTCATCATGTTCAGAACAGATAGAAACCATGTTTGATCTATTGTTCATGTTGTGACCTGGAAGCAGTCCGTAGTTCACTTACCCAGCTCCGCCATAGGGTCACGATCTGTATTTTACGGCTGTTCAATGCAAATAATGCTCCACGGGAACAAAGACGATACATGCTAACTCCTGAACAACGGCCGGTCCACTCAGTAGTCCCAGACCTTTAAATATCGACACTTGCGTGTATTGATATCATCCAAAACTTTTTACCGCACTATCAACTACTCAGCCGCAACGTCACAACCTTGAAATCATCATCGCCGATCTTCGAATCCCTTTCCCAGACGAATATTACAATCAGGTCTATTACTAACCATCAATATGGATCCAGACTGGAAAGAAGTCAAGCATCTAGCGATGCAAGGTCGTCTACAGAGCCTCAGACTTCGTATTATCGATCTTGCGAATAACTTGGACAATTCTACGACAAGACAGCTTGGCATTCACTGCGGGGCTATTATGGAAGACATCCGCAGCTTGTCCTATGATTGTATTGTAGAGAGCAGGGATCGACTGGACGAATTCCAGTTTTATTGGCGAATGGCAGAAATCGAGGTATTGATCCAGTTTTGTATTGACGAGGAACTTCAGAAGATTGGACGGGCCGAGAAGCAACAGCCTAGGATGACAACAGAAAAGCGCAGGGAGATGATGACGGATCTCAGATTTGACATTCCTTTCACTGAGATGTGCTTCATCCCGTTCGATGCTTATGACTTCTTCATGAGCCTCGGACAGGCATTCAAGGATCTCATTGTCGATGAGTTGCGGGATCGTGCTCAAGACGATGCTATGGCTAGTCTTCAGTCTGTGAAGGAAGATCAGTCTATCAAGGAAGAGGAGTGGATCAAGGTAGAGAAGTCTATCATTGAAGAATAATTTATCAAGGAAGAGGAAGTCGTCAGCGAGCCACCTCGTCCCGAACTGCATCTACCTGGGAGGTTTATCACTAACGATGAGCTTAAGCAGCAGTTCAGGGATCTAGCGGTCAACTTTGATAATTCCAGCAATCGCTGGGCAAAGCAACAAATTGATGCGTATCAGAGATACCTGCAGTTGCCAGTCACAGACAAAATGGCATCGGCAGCTGTGGAAGAGTATAACGACTGTGTATCAATGCAGATGCCGTGTCCACCAGGTATGAGCTTGCTTCTCTTTACCCGTTCGGGAGACTGGTGGTTCCCCCATCCAGTGGACCCCTCTGCCAACAGGTCTCCTTCTTGGGGGGATGTCCCTAAGCTGGAGGTAATTACCATGACTCGCGAACAGCTGCGTGATGATCATGAGTTCGTGGCTGACGCCTTCAAGAAGGAGGTACCTGAAATTGAGCCTCGTCTCGAGCAGTTGGATATTGACTTTGACAAGGTAGTCGCTTCTCAGTATGGGTTTGTCGTTGCATGGAAGTACGTGGGGGGCGATGACTGGTTTGATCGTTATGGTCATGTTGTTCCGGAGCTTGTTGTTGATCAGTCGTTCATTCACCATGGTCGGCGATTTAGTGAGACTATGAAAGAAGGTGATCTTTCGGATTGATTTTAGTACTTTAGAGTTGAGTCCACGCAAGTGCATGGGCTGCTGGGCGTTGGCCTGGAATTAAGCGGTCACTTGCATGGGGATAGACTCAAGTAAATAGATACTGGAACATATTTTTTAGTTGACCTTGGCTTTTTATTGGAGAATTGAATGAGTATCTTGTTAATTGTATTGTTGACTAACTTTTATGTGAATCTCAAGTCGATGCCAAGATGTCATAGGGACCGGGGTAACCACGCCGAGGACTGAGGACGTCTCAATGGCGATTCGACCTAAAGCCATATATGTACTGGTACACCGTGATCTCTAGCAGTTTTAACAATAGAATGGTATGCAGACCAAGCATTTCTCTTTGTTCTTTGAAAGGTCATAGTGTTGAGAGATGGGCGCCAGTGTGCATTTTAGCGACTGACAAAATCAGGTCATGATCCTCTCCCAAGACATTTGCATGAAACCTCGCGCGGGCCAATTCCCATTCCCGCTCAAAAACCCTTCGCCAAGTGGACCACATCCACTTCTCCCCGGTCCCTAGCGCCCAGAACCCTTGAAACTACAAACTGATGATACCGTAGCACGCACCATGCAATGCAAGCTGGGGCCAAGCAAAGAGGGGTGAAGCAGCTTCATTTTTTCTCTTCTCCTTCTTCAACTCTGTTCTTGTCAAGAAAACACAAGATGAGCGCTGCAGCTGAAGTTACGCAGGGGGAGAATGTTGTCTCGCAGGACATGCTGGCCCCAACGCACTGGGAGGTACGATACCTGATCATCACACGGATGGGGACTTGTTGATTGACTCGATTAGAACACTGAAGCTACGGAGGACTCAGATGCCGACTCTGCGATTGGTGACGACACCGCTAGTTCTACCGCCAGTATCAACTCTAGCATTCTCGAGTACCGAACCATCAACGGGCGAACGTACCACGCCGAGCGAGGCGATGCTCAGTACTGGGCATCGAACGACGACCAGGCCTCTGAGGCCCTGGACATTATCCACCATACTTCGACCCTGATCATGGACGGCAAACTCTTCCTCGCTCCGGTCAAAGAGCCCAGCAAAGTACTCGATATCGGAACCGGCACTGGAATCTGGGCCATGGACTTTGGCGATGAGTTCCCCGAGGCGGAAGTCATCGGCACAGACATCTCGCCCATCCAGCCAACGTGAGTCCCGCCCCAACTACAGCAGCACGATCTAACAGCCTCTAGTTGGGTTCCTCCAAACGTCAAGTTCGAGATCGAAGACTTCACCCTCGACTGGACATTCCCTCCCAACTCCGCCGACTTCGTCCACCTCCGTTTCCTCTACGGCAGCGTGCCCGACTGGTACGCCTTGTACGAGCGCGCATACCAAGTGACCAAGCCCGGTGGGTGGATCGAAACCCACGAAGGTGATCCCATGGGCCGCAGCGACGACGACAGTCTCAAACCTGGCAGCGCAATCGCGGAATGGGGCAAGTTCTTCCACGAAGGCGGCAAGAAGCTCGGTCGCGTGTTCACTCCACTCCCAGATAATCTGCAGGAGAAGGGTCTGAAAGCCGCTGGCTTCGTGGATATCCAGTCCAAGACGATCAAGGTTCCTGTTGGCGACTGGCCGCAGGATGAGCGACTCAAGGAGATTGGAAGGTTCACGAATATGAGCATTCTATCCGATGTAGAGGGACACATCTCGTTCATGGCTACGCTTCTTGAGGGATGGACTCAGGAACAGGTCCATCTGTACTGTGCCCAGCTGAGGAGGGAATTGAAGTCCAAGAAGCCGGCGCACGCCTACTACCTGCAACGTATTGTTTGGGGGCGCAAGCCAACTGAAGGTGAGACTACAACGACAGAGTAGATCAATGGTGTTCATTAGACGTAAATAGCGTAACAATACTTTTCCCCGGTCCAGCCGTTCATGTATCCAATTTGTTTGTACCTGAAACCTTGCGTTGCACTCAGATCTTGACTTCTTCTGTCGGTTCGACATCGTACTCAATCTCGGTTCGGATCACGTATTTCGCTCCCTTTCGCACGCCGGTACCTTCATGCAATGTCGCGTTGATCTCGCCATGAGGGAAGATAGCCGCGCCGCCCATGACTGGACGAACAGGGTATGCATTTAGAATTCCTTCTCGTGCAGCCGGGAGGAAGTATGTGGTTTCGCCACCCTCAAAATCTTGATTGAGATAGATCAAGAAGGTAAACAACGAGCTCTGTTTCTTCTCGGCCGGCGAGTCGTCGTATACGTATTTGTCGTCCTTCGTGATGCCGCTCGGGGGCCACGCGCCGTCGATGTGTGCTCGGTACTCTGCTCCTGGGACACTGCCATGCGTTAGTGGTGGGTGGGATTAGAGTCAAGGATCTGTGAACTTACTACCGATACACTCGGAAGCGGCGGTTGATGCCGCGAGCCAGGCGCCCGTTCATTGAAACAGGCACAAATGGTTGAATGCGCGACCATAGCGTGTCGTGGAACGTCTTGTCGACAACCCAGTAAAAGTTGTGAGCCAGAATACTGATGTCCCCATCTTCTCGAAGGGGCGCATCAGGCACAAAATTGACGTATTCACCCGCGGCAATGATAGCCTTGCACTCTTCCGGGTAGAGAACATTGGTGGCGACACTGAGACCCTGCACGACAGGATGCGGTCGATGTGTTGTGGGCGGGGGTGTTGTCGACAGAGGAATAGCCTCGGGTGTCGAGGCGTAAAGTATAGCGTCGTGATGGTTCGGCGGCTTGCGCTCGGGGCCGGGTGTTGTCTCGATGATGCGAATATTCTTCTTGAGAGACTCGGGCGCAGAAGCAACGAGACTCCCATCGAGGACCGAGGCGTAGACTTGCTCGGTTGGAGTATCAGGGCGAAGGTCCCAGATCTCTTGGAGAGCAATTGATGAAGGTTGGATGATTGCATTAGGGTTTCGATCCTCGTGGCCACAAACTCGGAGCACCGCATCAATGACCTTGATGAGTGTCTCTTCCCTCTCAGAACGCTTGACAAGCCCTTGTTGATCGGGAATCGTTGACAGACCACTGATGACGTCAAGATCTCGAACCCATCGACAAAGAGCACCAAGCTTAGGCTGCTCACCACGAATCTTCATCTCCGCGAGAAGAATTCGAGCTTCGGTGTATTTCCGGTCGGCCAGAGCAGCAGTGACCTGCGCCGTGAGGTTCGCGCCGGCCGCATTGTTCACACCAGTCGTGCAAGCTTGTCTGAAATCGTAGACAGCAACTCTCAGGTCCTTGCACAGCTTTGACTTGATCAACCCAGGGTATTGAGCAAGCGAATTGAGAGTGTCGATGGTAATCTCAAGCTCTTCTTCGGATACAACGGTATGGAGGTTCTTGGGCTCGAAGTGCGTGGTCGTGCCATCGGGAGGAGGCGTCGGGATCGAAGGGGAAGTGGTCTTTGCGACCTTTCGAGGATTGTCGGATTGAGCTTGAGCTTGAGCTTGCGCTTGTTTGCGCTTCTTGGACTTTGTCTTGGCCATGATGGCTCGATAATGGATAAGAAGAGTTGGTGGGGATGGAAATTTACGTGGGGGAATTGACGACGGGAAGGGACCAACTGGAGTGGCAAAAACGGTCTGGAACGGCAGAACCATGAAATGTGGGCTCGAGTCCGCCATGACGATATAGGGTAGCCATGAGCATTTGACACATTGGGACTCATCACCAGTCTACGGAGTAGGGGAGGCAAGAAAACTCAAGATTGTGGCCCTGAGGGACGAGAATATTTAGGTAAACTAACCTAAGTTTAGGGGATCTTTACTAAGTTTATCTAAGTATCCAGTTTTTGAAATCTCGAATTTTCTTACTCCCTGAGATCGGTTTCAATCCTTGTGAACTGACTCTATCCATTAAGGTAGCTCATGCATTTAAGCTGCTCTCCTGCTTGATCCATCTGCTGCCAAGTCAAACGCGCTGCCTACTCATCACGTACTTCCGTTTCCATTTTTTCCAAGTCCAACTTCAAGTACTTGATGTACTCCACGCGTTCTCTTTCGCCGTCCATCCCGTTTCCATCGATCTCGAAAGAAAACCAATTGTTGGAATTTCCAAAACTTCCAACGCAGTATCCGACATCATCATCATACTCCAGGTCGTAAACCCTACCATAAGCTGATAAAGCCTTTTCCGAGCCCCTTTCATGATCGTCAGAGAGGTCGTTGCAGACCGCTGTCCAGCTTACTTCTTCATGATCTGCGTGTTTATGACGCGCGAGGACCCGGATCTCCTGGAAGACGAAGAAGTCGTTCCACATATGGAGATCTTCGACCCAACTGTTGGGGTTGTTCTTCTCGTATAGGTCACCATAGTTCTCGTAGGGGAGGAAGTTATCTAAAGCCTCTATAAATGTAGAGATGGCATCATTGCACCACTCGAAACGCATATCGACGTACTCGCCGTCGCAGTCGTGATAGATATTGGCGTAGTTGCGTCCCTTTGTAACGAAAAGTGTGCCCTTGTCTATTAGACAGAGCCGAGGCGTTTTGACCCACCCGCTGGCTACGCTCTCCATCCATGTTGCCACGAGACCACGAGCTGAGTTTTCGGCTTTTAGTTCTTCCAGTGTCTCGGGGAGATCAACGATCCAACTGGAATCAAACTCAATAGCAAGTGTGCAGTTCAGAACGATAGAAGAGGAGAGATGATCAAAAGATGGGAGACCGGTTTCGCAATCTTCGAAGTGCTGCGGCAAGGATTTCCAGTCTGTTGTCCTGATGCAGAATATGTCTCGCCGTGGGAAAACCTTGTACCCTCGTCCTTCGTCGATGTTTCGACTTGTGAGGGTTGCAGGACGTCCAAAACAGTCCTGACTGTAGTCAGGAAGCCGAAGCCACTTGGAATTTGTCTTTTCGGTGATGAATTCGCTAGAGAGCTTGCAAGCCCACCAGAGGCCGCCATCCCACATGTGGGCTGAGCGATTGTTGTTAGGGGTTTGCTCATCGCCGTTGGGATCCTGTATTTTGTCGAGGACCCTAAGGGCAAGTCGATTTCTCCCACCGACCTTGACTGTGTCAACGTTGACATAGTGCAACCCGCCCTGCTCAAAAGAATCACGTCCAGGGATGACAGACAAAGCACATGCCTCTTTCCAAATCTGGAGTTGGAGTTCAGTTGGGAGGCGCGGAAACGGGTGGAAGGTAGCCGAAGACATCTTGTGTCTTGCGATAAAGGTTTGGATGAAGATTTTGGAGAAAAGGTTGTGCCGGAGGTGGTGTAGAATGAAAGTAGAGACTGAAGGTGAGCAAAAGAAGAAGAAAAGAAAAGGATATGATGTGGGTCATTCGTGTTGAAAGTAAGGGCATGGGACTGCTGTCTGTTCACATTTTGCAGTGGCAGAGCAGTAGTATAACAGTGACACAAGGGTTGTTTGCCTGAGGCGACATAAGCCAATCAAACATGAGAACTGTTTTCAGGTTCAATTCACTTCGAGGACTTGGCATTCGATCGGTTCACGGGCAGTGAGTGGTGTTTGTGGAGAGCCAATGACTCTTTCCAACAACACCAACAGAGCCAAGCACTGCTCAACATGTCAAATGCTTATCCCTTAAGTCATTCTTTTGACGATGGAATGTTGGTGGATTGACATAGCGTCATGAACTAACGACGCAGTATCCAGTGAATGTTCATGATAGTTCAAGTCAGTTCTATGGGATGACTGCGGCCTATAAGGTTAAGCTTTAGGCTGCGAACACAGACAACTACATTTTTTTTTTTTTTTTTTTTTTTTCCCCCCCCCCCCGCGATATAAGCTTTTACCCATAAGCTTTCACGATGACCAATGAATCTCAAGTCAGTTCATTAAGTCTGGCCCAGGTTTCGTAACTATATGAACATCCCATTGAGATAATCTGAGTCACGAAGTATCCAAAAGATTTTGTTTTATTCACGTTGGCCCTGCTTGATATGTTTTACAACCAGTCTTCCATCTTCTCCTTCGCAGTTATTCACATTGACCTTTTTGTGAGAGTACCAAAGGGCCTTGGGGCTGGTAGGCGAACGTTTCCTTCTCTTGATGCTGGCTTTCCAGGCATTGAAGTATCCAGTTGGATAAGTTGTTTGTAGTTCAGACTAGTGACTCAGAGCTTATATCAGAACATGTAACTTGGAGGTTACTTGTTCAATGGCTGTAGTCATGTGTAACTCTGGCACTGGCATCGCCCTACCTTGTTCCTCAGATAGTCACCTCGCCGCTTAGAAAGTGTTGAGGGATATAGGGCAAGAGGTGTGTATCGGTGATTTAGCTAGCTACTATAGCTGGGGCCCCAAGTGGGCAGGCTACATACAAAGGGATGTCTGGGCCTCAGGCACGTACATCTCAACAGAAAGCACTGGCCGCTGCCACAGCTACTATAGGCGTTGCCACTGCCAGAAGCAAATGTATCACGTGGTATTGTTCACCAAGAGCCTTCACTCCTTGAGACTCTCCTCTTTGCCCTCCACCACTCCTCAAACTTCCAACTTCCAACTTCAGACTTTCGACATTCTCCCTCCAGCCCATTTTAATTTCGCCATATCCTCTGAATTACTCTATCAAGACTCAGAAAGTGCACTGGTGAGAAAAATACCGAACGATCATGGCATTCATATCATAAGTCTAACGGTGTACAGCTATCATGCCACAACCCACGGTCGTCAAAGATCCTGATGACGGTGCTGGGCCGAAGCAAACCGAAGACATGCCAGCCCTGTGTGCCAAAGAAATGTGCCCAACGGCCTTCCACCTATTCCCGAACCTCGCACCAGAGCTTCGACTGAAGATCTGGAAGGCAGCTTGTTTCCCTTACGCAGCCAACCACCGCGGCCTACACTACATTGATCTGAAAAACATTGACGAGATATCTGGGGATGCCGTGGTAGTCTCAATGACATCAATGGAGGTGGAGGCCCTTCATCCTCATTTCCAGACCTCGGCCAATGAGCAGCAGGTTGTCGGATGCGCAAACAGATCAGCCTATATGTGGGACGGTGGTCTCTGGAAGGCCTGCAGAGAATCGAGAGAGGTTATTTCCACGCACTTCCGACTGGAAATCTGGCGCGGTACTCAGGAAAAATACATTGACCCCCTCAAATTAGATGAGGGCCTCAATCAGGCTTGCCAACCATACCCCTCCGAGCGGGATCTTCATGCGGAACTGAATGAGAAGCGACCAGATCATGAAGGCTCAGTTCATAAGCGCGAGCCCTTTCTTCCTACCTGTCTCCTTTTCCGCAACCAAGAGCATGCAGAGCGATTTATGGTCATGCCCACCCGAGACCTATTTTGCATCAAAGACCCCAAGAGATCCCTGTTGCCACTCACCCTCGAGGCTTCTCGCCTTCATGTTCCGTGTCCCAATGGCAAAAAGATTGTTCTCCGACACTCATTCAATCTTGTCCTTGAGTTTGACACCAGTTGGAACGACGAATTCCCTCTCACCTGGAAAGAACTCAGAGAGGAAGATTCACCTCAAGGTCTTTTCGCCACTTGGGCTCAAACCTGCATGTGGGGAGATGGCAATGCGCCATGGATCTATCTGCTCAACAAGGCTGCTCGTTGGGGGCCATATTGGCGGGTGAAAGACGATGTAATCTTCTATGATTGCGACGGTGCGTACGTGGAAGTTACAAATGACTGGTTCGGCTTCTACCCGGCTAAGCCTGCAGAGGCTTCAGCCATGCTAAGATTTCTCTTCTGTGTTTAGAAGCTTCAGACCCTTTCGTATTGCAGGGACTGCACCGACGACGAAATATGTACTTTGTGTCATCATGTTCCAGGTTTTGATTTGTCTGAGTATGTCAAAGTTCTCGTTCGCCATGAGGAGGAACCCGCTGGAGATCAAATCGAAGAACGAGTTGACGAATTGGATGTATTGGACGACGGCAACGACCGTGAAATTGAGCATGAAGGTGAAGACGGGGAGGACGGCAAAGAAGCATCTAAACTTCAGGATTAGCGAAGCCAGTGGGGAGAAGGGGAAGGCTTTTGGATCTTGGACGGTTTCGACGAATTGGCTCCCTGATCACGACCAACGAATCACGACCAACTAAGCACGTCTACGAGGAGAGTGAGGCAAGAACCTGCTACGGACTAGAGATTGAGACACGGAATGTACAAGAAAAGTGAGCATTAAGGTCTGGAATTCATGGGTCGCTTTGTACTTGGCACCTAGTACGATAAGCAAGAAAGTCAGATCTTCTCGAGGCAAGACATCCCTTTCATATTTTACTCGTGACCAACGTGAATGCCGTCAATGATGTAGTTGACTTGAGCCACAGTTTAGTAAAAGATCTCATGATAGTCATTAATAAATAAAGCCACGTAGTATGTCTGAGCCACCGGAACGCGAGATTCCTAACCACCCGCTACTTCTAGTAAAATACCAAACACCTAACTTCAATGCTCTGACGTCCCTTCGCATCCGCCGGCGTAGCAGGGTCAACGAACGCAGTATGAGGCGTATATCCCGCCAAACCATGCTGACCCCCCTCATGAACCTCACTCTTTGAATCAAAGCACTTGATCAACATGACCTCTTCAGGCGTCATGTCCTTGGCGTAGTAAAACTTGTGTCCGTCATTCGGCGCAACAGAATATGTCTCGCCCTTGACTTGATAACCTTCCGTTGAGCGAAGCGTCGAAGCATCAGGAAGGACTTCCTTTCCGCGGTCATCGTCGTCGTTGTCCTCGCGCTTGGGGTACAGAAGATCAACTTTGATCATGTCTTCAGGCTTTGTGGTGCGATAGTCGACGACTGCGAGGGGGAAGTCTGTTGCCGGATGTCCGATGGGTCGCCAGACGTTGATGATTTGGTATCGTCCCTTGAGAAGCTCTTCTGTCTCTGAAGGATCGGTGTGTCGTCTCACGCGAGCTTCAGCAGCGCCGGGGGTTTGGTCAACATGGACTTGTTGCACAGGCTGTCTTGGACTCGACTTCTCCCTCCTGCGGATAGTATGATCGAAGATAACAACCTTTTTGATCTCAGGAATCCTCTCTTTGAGCAGCGCTTCAACTTCGCCGTAGTAACCATTCCTCACAGCCGCATCGTCGGTGAACTCTGATTCCTTAGCGGGAGACTTGAAGACATCGAAGCCAGAAACATCTACACCGAAGGCGGTAATGCTAGCGGCGCTGCGAATGTCCACAACGTCGCGCTTGTGCTGGCTGCGCTCAAAAGAAGTTTGGTCAACGTCGACTTTAGCCCAAGGCTTGACTCTATTTCCGTTGTCGTCGAGACTCGATGTCGGATCGATGTAGTTGAAGAGTCCGGTTGTCATTTTGGCGGTTGTGAAGTGGAAAGGTCTGAGTTGAGCAGGGTTGACGAGCTGTTTGAGAATGGGTCTTGTTCTTAGAAGTCGTGACATGCAGATTTAAGATTTGAAGATGGGGAAATCGAATTGATCTACGGCTGTACAGTATCTTATAACCAATTACCGGCAGTTCAATTCGGAATCTTGCGTAAAAACTCCGTCTTTTATTTGTTAGTATCCCACTGTCATTTATTTGTCATCGTCATGAAATTTGTAAGCTCGGTTGTGCCGATGACGTTTGCGGGGCTGTCGAGCGTGCTGTAACACTAACAGATCACGCCATTTTATAGTGGCGATGGTGCTGGATCAGTTACTGCCTTAACTCAGTCAGATTAATCAATCTGCCGAGTCAACGACGTTATTGGAGGCGTCGTCCCGAGCCGTTGGCATTCTTGATCCTTAACGTTTGCGCCCTTGACTAATTTTCATTCTTTGTGCCAACGTAAACCTCCATCTCACATTAGCATTCGATAACATTCGACGGCGCATGGGCACGCCTGACAAGCAGTATGCAAAGTACAGATGACGAATCTGTGATGTCGCCTATGGACTTCTATCTTGACAGCTTGGGGTTCAAGCTAACGAGCCTAGATCTGGACCTTTGATTCTCGCTTTGGGGATGCCAATATGTTACATTGTTCACACAATTTTGTTATCGCATTCTATTGAATGTATGAGATTGATCCTCAAGTCTATCGTCTATCGTCTAGCACGCTTCGCTAACTCATCTAAAAGCAGTTACAAATACAAGCTCGAGCGACTATCCCGAATTGCCAGTCTATCAGTAAACCTTGTTCTCCTGAGGCTCTGTCCAAGCGATCTTGCCAACATGTCTCTCCGGTCCTTTGATGAAAGTCAACTTGGGCGACTTGGCCATCTTGGGTGCACCCAGTCCGAACAGCATGTTCTGAATGGCGGTGATGCCAATGATGTGCTTGTCAATGAACTTGAATACACCAGTCTGCCAAGTGGCGCTGGCAGTCGCTTGACCCGAGCCACGGCAAGCTTCAACAACCGGATCCATGCGCGAAGCTTGGTACGACTGGAAGGCCGTGGCGAGTTGAGCATGGGTTGGGGTGGGGGACTTCTGGCGAAGAGCGTAGAGCTGGTTGACCAGGGCGACGACGTCGATAAGGCCGTTGTTGCAACCTGAGCCCGTGCTGGGGGTGAACTTGTGTGCTGAGTCACCTGCGAGAACGACACGACCGCCCCAGCTCCAATGGTTGACGACGCCTTCTTCGAGACTCACGAGGCCAGACTGAGTGCGAGCATTGAAGGCCTCTTTGAGGGTAAGTTTGCCGCCAGGCGCAAGAGGGATGTGTCCCCATCGCTCAACAAGATTGACTTGATCCTGCTCAGTGTATCGGATACGATCCTGAGTAGACGCATCCAACTTCTCATAGAGACCCATGACGGAAGAATCCTCACCGGCAAAGAGCTGTGTGGCCGCGCCAGGACCGTGAGTCTCACAGGTGGTGCCAGGCTCGATGCCCGCGTACTTGGTAGGCAGACGCAGCCAGAGAGCTCGGAATGTGGTCAGGAAGGGTTTCTCGTCGTTGACATCACCAGAGCCTGCGTGTTCGGCAAGAGATCGCATCTTGTTGCGGACGAAACTGTGAGCGCCATCTGCCCCGATGACGATGGATCCCTCGTAAGATGTTCCATCGTCGCAGGAGACTTGAACGCCGGTTTCGCTGGGGATGATGTCGGCGACTTTCTTGTCGGTAAGGATCTGGCTCTTCTGGACAGGAGTGAAAGAGTCGTAGAGGACTTTGGTGAGGTCGTGGCGGCTGACTACTCGAGGAAATGTTCCAAGTCTGGGCTCGTTAGCTACGGGTATCCCAGGAGAAGGGGGTAAAACTCACAGTTTGTTAAACAGGATGAACCAGTACGCATCTCCGATATCGTTGCCCTGGTGGTCTTGGCGGTTGATCAGACCAAGAGGAGAGCTGACTTGCTCAAGAGGAGCAGCGAGACCAAGCTGATCCAGAGCGCGCAGGCCCATGGGGTTGAGGACGAGATTGGAGCCGGCGTCAATGACTGCACTTGATCGACGTTCAAGAAGAATGAAGTCAATGTTGGCGCGTGAGAGGGCATGAGCGGCTGTGAGGCCGACTGGCCCACCTCCGACGATGATTGCTCTAAAGCGCTGAGTAGGCATGTTTTTGTTGTTTTGGTTCTTGTTTTGGTGCGCAGGTAAAGTTGCTGAAGGATAAGAGTGTTGGCGGGTATAAGAATGCTAGTTGGTTGAGTGTTTATGTATTGATGGGGGAAGATGTTCTTGAAGCGACTGAGCACAGATATATATATTATTGTGCCACTGCTCAATCTCGCATCTCGCATTGTTTTGAGGCTGCAGTCTTATTGAATAGGCGCTAGTGCCTGTGTCTTCGCACTCGGATCCATGCGAGTCGGTTGCCAAAAGGGGATTAGTGTGTCTCTGGGAAAGCTTGAGTTGGCGATCGACCAAGATCGAAATGCGATAAGATGAGATAAAAACGAGACTGACTCGTTCATAGAAGCTATTTCGTCTCGAAATGATCATATATTTAGATTACCTACTCGTAAGTTCTGCCATTCCTCCAATGTTCCGGACAAACCAGCCCATTTCCACTGTCAGTCCAGGGATTGCCTGAATATCCCACTATCCGTACGTTTGCACAATAACACTGGCGGTGCGAACATTGGCGGCGCATCTAATCACCAACACAATGATAATACAGAGTAAAAACGATAATAGCACTCGGAGAAATGATTGCATTACGCACTCGATTATCGCATTCGCAAAACGACGTGTTCAGGGGATTTTGTCCTACGGAGTAGCGCCGATTGATTCCACAGCCAGCAACGGCTGGCGATCGAGAATGTTGTGATTGGCTCGTATGTCGGGGTCCACTTCGCATTCGGGAGGCCATCAGCCCTAGTTATGACGACACCATTTAGCAGGGTCTCGCATGCAGTCGGGAGCGGGTGAGTTACTCATCACATATTATTCGAACAAAACGCGTTGATATACAGGGGAGCATTCGTCGTTGAGATGAACGAGATAGAATGCGTGACCGTTGCAGGGATCAATCCATTTGCCGCCACCCGAGTCTGAACCATGACACAGCGTGACCAGCCAGATTCCGTGAACAACAGAATGAGGTATACCCGTTGGCAATGTGGCACCATGGCGACCAATGGTTCGTCTAATAAGCTTCCTTGATCTGAAATGAATTCTATCATGAGGCTGTAAGCCGTGTCTATAAAGTCATAATCTATCAATTTCCCTAGCGCCCATAATACCGCCATTCTATGACTCCCCTCTTCATTGCTTCCCCCTCCTCTGATACCACTTTGTTTTGAGGAAGTAGATAATGCTGATGCCGAGTCCCAGCCCGGAGAAACCAACAGCCATGTAAAAGGCAGACCGATAACCAATCAACAGCTCGTGCTTCGACTCTCCACCATTTGTCACGTTCACCTCCACTGTAGCTGCAAATCCGAGACCCAGACTGATACTGTAGTTCACGATCGTACTAACCAAGCTGGCTGCAATGCCTTGGTGCTCTCGCTTCACAGAGTTGGACAGGATCAGAGTCGCGGCGGGGAACGACATGTCCATACCGAAGGTCATGATAACAAGGCCAAAGAAAGACTGATACCAGTAAGATTGCTCTACAGGTGCAGTCATCATTAAAATTGTACCAGTCGTGAACGCTGTGAGGGCGACGAGCATGACAAAAGCAGGGTGCGACACATGAAGAAGCCATGCGGTGATCAGTGCGGCGCAAGCTCCAGAGATAGCAACTGGACTCATCCAAGCACTCGTGAGAAGCGGTGATGCTCCACGAAGCATCTGGAAGAACTGCCAAGTGTAGTACACCCAGATACCAAAAGTGGCCCAGCCGCAGACGATGCAGCCCAGAATGTAGGCGACGTCGCTAGTCAGAGCATCGAAAGGGATGACAGGATGCGACGCCACGCGCAATTCGACGTAGAAAAAGACAGGAACAAGGAGCACTCCAACAATGAGAAGGACGAAGACATATGGCTTGTCCCAGCCGTCGATGGGGGCTTGGTTCCAGGCAAAGTTGAAGAGGACGAGGGCAGTGATACCAGTGATGGCGCCGAGAAGATCAAGCTGGCTAAGGATGTCTCCCCAGCTCATATCGGCGGACGAAAGCTTGTGGGGAGGATCGGGGATGATAAAGTACGCCATAAGCGCAATGAAGGCCAGTCCGAGCGCGAAAGAGTAGTAGGTCCAAGGCCACCAAGAAGGATCCCCATGAACAAAAAGCCCAGCGAACAAAGCTCCGAAAACACAACCACCAGGTGCGCAAGCTCCAAAGAGCGCAAACGCAACAGCCTTCCGACCACCAGGCTTGTACGAAGCGCCCAGGATAGCCAGACCATTCGGCATCACGAGCGCAGGCCCAATACCCTGAAACACTCGCGCAAAGATGAAGAGAACATGGTTAGAGTAGTTTGCCAGCCCGCAGACCATAGACCAAACAGCGAACCAGACGAAACCAATGATGAAGAGGCGTTTGTAGCCAAAGATGTCGCCGAGACGGCCGGAGAAGAGGATGAAGGTTCCGACGGTGAGGGAGAACCCGGCGATGAGCCAGCTTAGCTCCGCGGGATTAGTGAGGTTGAATGAGTCGCCAATGATGTGGATGATGTTGAGGCAGTTTCCGAGCGCGGCTTGTGTCATGAACTGCGCCATGCAGATGATGGCCACGAAGAGGATTTCGTGCAGGAGCGAGAATGTCTCAGCTATTGAGACGCTGGACTTTGTTCTTGTGATGGCTTCCTCGTCGGGTCCTGTGAGCGTGTTGTTATCCGACGGCGCGTCCCTCTCGGGATCGGGCATAAAGCCGCCTTGCTCTGCACACATTAGCCCCCATCACAATCCCAAGCCGCGCAGTAACTTACCTTTTTCTATTTCAATCACCATTATCGATAATGCTCAAGTTTGATCTGTCTAGAACATTATTATCAAGGGATGACGAGATGGTATAGTTATAAAAAGCGGCGAGCAAGTCCGAAAGATTGTGTATATCCGAGGATCCGTACTTCCGAGCCAATAGAGCTGCAACCAACGCTGTCAGATCTCCACCACAGCATTTTTACCATTATTAATGCAGATTCCAGATCCGAGATGGGAGATTATCGCGATGAGCGCCGGAAATATGTCAGATTTTGTATATCCGATTGCGAGAATGCTGAGGAATCAGTTTTTGAGTTTGGTCAATCGGTCGAGATGCTACGTAAGGCGGGATCTTACCTGACCAATGCTACGGTGATGCATGTGATGAACAGGGATAAATCCGACCTTAATGATGGTAGATAGGCGGCGATCGTGAACGCTTTTATTGATGGCCTGTGATGAAGCAGTGTTTCAAGCGGGAATGAATTACTCCGCCTTATTATCAGTCGCAGGAGTGTTGTTGTTTTACTGCCCATCAACGGCGGCTCTTCTCGGTCTCCGAGGAACTGGACATAAGGTTTGGTAGAACCAGCAGACTACATCCTTGAAATGGCCGCTGTCATTTGAATGACCAGTATTGAACTGACGACCGTCCCTGTCGGCCAGAACGAACAGTCGTTGATAGGCGAGAGCTTGCCCGCCAGACTGTTGAGTAATACGACAGATCAAACTCCTAAGTCCTATTGGTGAAAGACAGAGCGCTGCCTCTGACATTGAGACTAGAGATCCAGTATTTAAAGTTTCAAGAACTGAAGGTAATCCGCGGTGAGGAGGTTTGTCAAGTTGTACAAGTAAAACTTATTATTTTACCTACAGAACTCAAAGCTTCAATAATTCGCCATAAATAAGTAAGATATTGGTGAAGCTTTCGGTATTGAGTCACTAATCATGCCTCTCACCAAAGTCCAAGGTTTTCGATTACCTATAAAGAGGCTGCCTTTCCTCCCTCTGTTTCACTCCTCGTTCTTGAAGAATCTTCCCCGGAATCCACTCAACCTCACAAGACTCGTCTTTTATCAAGTCAAAGATCGTCTTGCCAGACGAGACTACGCCCTCTCAAAATCGCGCACACCTTACCAACATGACCTGCTCTTTTCATCCGTTCCCTAAACTGCCCGCTGAGCTTCGGATCCAAATATGGGATGCAGCATGTCTTTCCTATGATCTCTACAGTCTCCGTGGAATTGGGATGCATTACATTGATTTGGATCCCAGTGCTGACGATACTACCATCTTGGCCTATCACAAATCCACGGCGGATGCTGTTGACGGAGATGATCACTCGGCCTGCTTGGTTCACGCGCTATTGACAACCTGCAAAGAGTCACGGTATGTTGTATCACGATACTGGAATCACTATCGCTATGGAGATATGTCTGTTCCGCCTGCAATGCTACCTGTCCGCGAGATTGGAGGAGTTTGGCATGCTCCTGTTTGCCCGGCTAAAGATATCTTTTGCATCAAGTCAAAGACCTGGAATACACCCGACAACCATATGGGAATCTGGCAAATCAAGATTCCAGACTTCACCTCACAACAATTATGGACCACGAATATCCAAAACATTGCATTTGAGTTTGACAAATCTTGGAACAAAGACCTCCCGAAACGCTACCTTGATCTCATGTCAGAGACCTCGGCCCGTGGATGTCTCTCACGTTTCCTTTACAACAGATATCTCAATAGTTCAACTACGCCTAAGATTTGGATCATAGTGAAGAATGGTCAATGGACAATTGACCCTGATCATCCCCTAAAACCATTCCATGATTGCGATACAGAATATGTCTCGGTCTCCGAGTACTTTTCATGCCGCCACTGTCGTAGGACCCATGATTTCGATGGAGTCTTTGAAAGCGTCAGATCGTTTACAAATAGTCTCGATAATCTTGGCGTGGCCGGGACTTTTAACCTAGAGTCTCACATATCAAGAAATATCAAGTTCCTTGCTCATCGGGATATGCAAATTGATCTTTGTACAGGACGAGGACCTCATGAGGATGAGAAGGAGGATGATGATGATTCTGACTTGGGGTTCTGAAAAGTTTGGAGGAAGCAAGGTCGTGCTTGATATCGAGCACTTTAGAAATGAGGGCCTCCAACCGTCTTGAAAATTGAGGATCTATGAAATGAACATCCTCCTTTCGGGGTTGCCTCTTTTATGTTCTTGAATAACTTCGACGACTGAAGCTGATATCAATATTTAATATTGTCTCTGCTTTTGGTAAAATGCTCACAAAATGTTAGTGCTAGAACCGTATCATCCGTAGATGTTACATGGCACGACTAGCAAAGAAGAGTCCGACACCCCATTGCGTAGGATTTGAAAGCCAAAATTCATTACTCTGCTCTTGGGTACTTGCTCTATCTCATCACATCTGGTGCACTACTACCATAGAGTACAGAACACCCCCTTCAACTTTCCGACCAAATACGCTGTTCCCGTTGCTCACTGGAATAAGACCCAAGTACATGACTTCCTCTGATATCCATGTTCCTGGTCCTTAGCAACCTCAATTTACTCTTCTCCTTCCCCACTGGTGTTGGCCCCATCATTCTCATCATCGCTTCCGTCGTCACTTCCGTCGTTACTTCCGTCGTCACTATCCTCTCCATCTTCATCGCTACTCTGAACGCCTTCGTCAATAAACCCCGGCAGCTGATTCTCTCTTCGAACAAGAAGTCTGACTAATAGAAAGACCAAGCCGTAGAAGTAAGGGTCATTGTTAGCAAGTTGTTCAAGGGCAACCAGGAAATCGGTTACAGCACCCTGAGTTCCATCAACCATGTTGCTGCGAGTTTCATCCCAGTCGATCTCGACATATTCGTGTTCAAGGTCGCGCCACACAGTGGAACACCTCTGGCGATATCGTGCAACCCAGTGAACGTCATCGTCGATGAGCCAAAGGGATGGTGTAGTAGAAACCGCCATCTCCTGGTAATAGAGGGACGTCGCTAGCCGGCTTCGCATAGAGTCTTCTCGTTTCATCAAATCGGACCAGCTAGAAGGAAAGCTGGCGTTCCAGCTGCGGTCGAACTTGAAAGCAATGTTCCAACTTCCAATAACTGTGAACTTCTTGGTGCCAAAGAAAGGGGCCAACAGCATCATGTCGAGAGAACACGCAGGGACTGATTCGAGATTGGAGGTGTCAATGCAGAACATATCACTATACGGCTTCACTAACGGGCACCGTTTCTCGCTCTTGTTCTGAAGAACAATAGCCGAGGGGAAAGATTTGTCGTACCATGCGGACTCGCCTCTTGGGAGGGGCTGTTGTCGACACGCAAGCCATTCCTTCAAATTTAGATGCTTTGATACCACTTCACGGGATTCTTTGCAGGCCAGCCAAAGACCTGCGTCCCAGAGATAGGCTGACTTGTTAACGTGCTTGACAGGAGATAGTGAATTGGCGGGTTCACCCCATGGGCTCTCCAGGGCTCTCATAGTGACATACCCAATGCCTTCATAGTCGTAGTCGTGGCCCTCGAGGTTTGGGTCACCAGTGACAGGATGTTTGTAGTCTTTTATCCTGAAACCTTGAGTGTCTACGACGTCCACCGCGACGTAGTGAAGGTCCCTCTCGATTCTCGACGATTAAGGCAGGCAGGCTGACTTCCAGATTTCGAGTCGTAACTTCGTGGGTAAGCGTGGGAAAGGTTTAAAGGTTGAGAAAGTTTCTGTAGCAGTTGGGGTGCTCTGAAGATCTTGGGTGGGAAAAGTACCGACTGAGGACTCCGCCATGGTCACTACAGTGCGTTAGACATGTTATTTAATGACGGTAGAGTAGCATACCTGAGGGCGGTTGTATACTTTTCTGGATAGAACTTGAAAAGCAAGATTAAATGTTTTTACAGAAGGCTTGAGGGATGAAGAAGGGAAAAGAGTTGGAAGCGAAGACCTGGCCTTTGTAGACAAAAACATGGGGCTTACGTTTGCTAGTGAATCGATCAGTCCAACTCACAGTGGGAATCCAGTGCCAGCGCCAGTGGCAACGGGAGTGACAGTCAGTAACACAAGATGCACGTTCGCAAACGTCTCAACCAATCATCTCATGGAACCACTGATTCACCATGACCAAAGCTGCTGCAGTCAAAAGCCTATGAACAGGGTGGCGAGGCGTATTATGGACTGGCCAGTGCCATGACGAAGTCCTTTGCGATGCTTCGCATTCAACCTGGGAGAACCGTTTTATGATGCGACATAAGGTCCCAAGGCCAAACTGTTATCAACAGTTTCTACCGGATTCTATTGGCTGATCATCCTGTTACCGGAGCCGGGTAAATGTACGAAACAAAAGGAATCTTGATGAGCCTTGTTTTCACGTTGCCCCTGGACCCAAGTTCAATACCCCTGATTGTGCTCAACCCGAGATCTTAATGGGAATTTACCTCACAGGTACCTACTGTTCACCCCTTTACCATGCTGCGTGTCGATCTATGTATTCAAACTTACCACGCTGCTAGATTTCCATTCACACCGCGCAACCGTGGTATGCAATACACCGGCGTCCACCAAGATCAAGATATACCATCGCGTTTCAACTGATCTCGATCTCCATGTCTTCGAGACTCACGCCATGAGCTGGATAAGTCCGTATAATTGACAAATAGAGGCTTTCTGAAGGCCCGTAAGAAGACGAGACGAGTTGCAAGGAACACTCACACTTGCAAAATTGGCTCAGGATGGACCTACGTTTTTGCGCCTGCTGGCAAAAACGGGAATACAGTGCGTACAGTCCATGCGAAGAAGACGTAATGTGGCCCTACTACTGGGTAACTGACGCAAAGTAGTTGCAAGAAGTTTTAACTCCCATGCTACAGTATTGTGGTGCAGAGTATGCCTATATTTGTTGGGGCCATGTTGTTCACAGAAAGGCTAACAGTATACATCTAAGTTCGCTGGCCTTTTCCAAAAAGCTCGGTATGCATTTCGATTCACAGTGATTTGGGATCTTCTGGCCCATCGCACCTCTGAATGATCGCAGCCGTGACTACCAGATCAACTTCAGGACAGCCTATCAACAGTTTGCGGTTACACATGCGGTTAGGTTTCTTGTGTCTCCAGGCAATAAGGCCTCGTACAAGAAGCTGCAATATAAAATGCAAGGATATGGGTTGGTGCATATGTAGTGAGGACTAGGGCAAGCGATGGGAAGTTCAAAACATTCAGCGAGTTTTGTAGCACGGGATATTCACGATTAAAAGATTGACAATATCACCTCAGTTTCAGCCAGAGAGTATCCGATTCTTATCTCGAATCCATTCCACAAAGCCGAAGAGTCCTTCCTCTTCTCAGAGCTCTAGCTGCACTAGGTCGCCAAACTTCCAAGTTGCAATTGTTTCTGTCCTTGTTTGTTTCTTCGGGTGTCCTCTCGTCTGTGTCTTTCGCATCCATGCGGTTTTCCATGCCTACGTGTCTCCAATACTTTCTAGAGCCACATGAATCCTGTCATCAGATCCTGTACTATGGGAGGTCAATACCCACGGTATATGGAAGAGGATGTGCACAAACTTCAGCTCAACAGGTCCACCGCTACCCAAACACAACCTCCCGCGATCAAAGTTACCAATCGGCGACCAAAGCGACTTCCATCCATCCTTCTCATTTATCCTGACGCCTTATTCTTGTCGTGGTATGATTGGGGAGTTGGAGTTGCATCGGAACACTTCGGTCGAGACTGGATCGTTTTGTCAGAGGAGAGATTCTCGGAGCCAGGGGTTGCGACTAAAAGGGCACTTAGCAAATAGTGACAATTTTGTAACACCGATCAATTTGTGGTGGCATCGATCATGGCCCCCTCCCATTTTGGATTGCGTCTCCCACGTTACCTGAAGTCCATCGGATCAGGTCTCCGGCAACACCACGTGGAGGTTGTGCGAGCCAGACCTCATAACCATTCCTCCATCGAGCCAAGTGTGGTCATCCCCTGAGAAGAACTCAGCAAGACTGGCGAAAATGCTCAGTCGAAGCTGGATACTGACTCAACAACACTGGCCCGACGCTCAGTCGAAGTTGGACATGCGGCATTCTTTTGCTCATTCAAACCGTGTTCAATAGCGTTCTCAATCTCTCCTAGGCTCAGCCGCACCCATGAGCAGGACTGGCCCCGACTCAGCAGACTTCGCCAAAGGCTGAAGAAAGCTGGACGATTGCTATACCTCCCTGTCAAAATACGTGGCTCAATTGCACCCTTGGGTCGAACTGGTCGTGACTTGTATAGTCTGAAAAAGCTCTTCGACGATCGAGGTATTTGACAATCGGCATCAGAGGAGTGGCCCTGAGTCTTGGCTCGGCGGTCTTTCAGGAAGGGGGTGGATAGCCATTATAATACAGCTCGGACACTGAGTGTAGTTCTGAAGTTTTCTCAATTCAAGCATCGCCGAAGAGAATCGTGAGAAATTGAGCGCCTTTGTGTAATCTTCTGAAAGTGCGTATTTTGTAAACCTCAGGCGCCGGGGCGCAAATGTCTCTGTCAATTGGTGTTAACCTATTGATTGTACGCACTACGTTTGCTTGATCGATTGGATCAAGTGATCCACGCTCTGAGTATCTTGTAGGTACGGTTGAAAGTATCTCACCGGCCTGTGTTTCTGGATCTGATGGAGTCTTTGGTTGTTCATCTCCGCTGAAGCTCGCTGGACCTGGCCGCTTTTCGCCTTTTCACAAAGCTTTGGTCGTGTTGCTGTTCCTAACGCAGTAGATTCGGGCTGTTGGCCTTCGAATCGGCGGTCCAACAAGGGACTTGGATCTCGATCTAACTTCACAAGAGTGGCCGTGCTTCGATGAGGCTGACTTTGAGGGGGCGCGGTGGCAGACAACAATGTTGATGGCTACAAGTCTGCTGTATCTTGACTGGAAGGACAGATGAAGGGTTCGCGGGAGTAGAACTGAATGTCTGAGTGAGGGGCGCATGTGATTGTGCTTTTGGCACTCAGCTGATGGCTCGGTGAGGGAGTGGACAATGCTTTGGGATGACTGGTCATGTTTGATGATTGTTGAGGATGCTTGAGCGGATGAGATGAAGCAGACAATGTGAGGTTGTTGTAGCACGCGCCTGGAGAAGCGGAGGAATGACGCAAGGAAAAACGACGAGGAAGGGAGGACATGATCTGGGATGGGAAGGGCCCAACAAGTGGCATGCCTTTTAGGGGGCGGTTGCCTTCTCTCGGTACCTTAAGCAAGTTGAGTCCACCGCACTCTTTACCTTAGGTACTGTCATGTGGCCCCATCCCAGCTCCACCATCTTGCCTTGTCGCCTTGTCGACCGCTGGGACCTGCAGCAATCACTCCTAATGACCAACATAGCCCTCTTGGACCGGTCTCCGACTTCGCGCACTATACATTGACTCCAAACCCGTCATCAGACGGGTGTGAGCTATTTGACACTCCGACGTTCTATCTATCAACCGCCGCTCTGGCTTGCAGCATTACCCCTATGGAGTTCCCTACAACTACGCCGGCATAACACAACAACCTCGACCAGGCCGCCGCTCAATGAGGTCCAGAGACAATTAGCTTGAACAGATTACTTCCTGGCGAGTTACAAAGTCAGATGTTCGAGGTGGGAGAGTCTCACAAGGGCCCAAGCCAATCATTGTCTCGGGACTATGGCAACCAGTGGCAGGTGACTCTCACGTTCTCTCATCAAAATCTGGGTTGAACACGAGATCAACATTATGAGTGTACGATCAACTTGGAAAGTTCAAGGTGAGCCTTAGATCCAGATTCTCGTGTGTTGCTGTTGAACCCCAGCAGAAGAACAACGGCATGATTTGCGTCGCGCGACGTCCAACATGATCTCGCTCTTGGAACCTCGCAGCCTGTTCTATAAATTTGGTGCGGAGCCTGTTTCCATTGTTCGTTGCAATTGTCCACGTGAGTATCTCGCTAATCCTTGACAGTCTCTTTGTTCAGCCAAACCCACTGAATATGACTGGTGCACATCTGAACAGTTTTGGAACACGATCAAGTTATCAAGCGAGCGCTTTAGACACCAAATCCTCCCCCACGTTTTCAGCCTATATAAGGCCGTTGCGGCTCTCCCAGATCTACCCGAATTACCAACATCCATCAACTCATTACCATTCCCACACAAACAAACACAGGAATTACCGAATCATTTCCACTTCGAAATCAAGAACAATGTCGCACTCTTTCGAGATAGATGGAAAGTCTCCCCTTCTCTTCCTCCCAGAGCATCTTCTTATTTTGTTTTTGAATAAGGCCTCTTTCGATGGAGCTGATATGGAAGAGATCATGAACGAAGTCCTCGGCACTCGTCCCTTGTTCCTTTCAGATCCTCGAGACGAGTCAGAGATCTTGAAAAGCGTACTTCGCAAGGGACAGTTCCCTTTCACGCTTAAAGGGTACTTCAAGTTTGGTTTCCAGCCTTCTTCTCTGTGGATTTCCACGCAGACTCGAGACTCAAGCCGCGGGGAAGAGTCAGCCATTGCCGAATTTGCGGGGCGATATAAATCTGAAGAGGATACCAAAGCTGCCCTGAATATGTTGAAGTTGCTATTGCATCAAACACTCCAGGCTGTTGGGGCTTCAGCTTCAGACCCTTCTCCACGACCTCCTATCGACCATTTGGTTGAATGGATCAAATGGACCTCAGATGCACTGTTCGCTGACGAGTTCCGCGATGGTATCTCTCACATGATTGGGATGCTGTGCAAGAATGGTGGTGTAATTGATCTCTACCAAGATCGCTTTGGCGCCCAAGGTCATCCAGAGACGGGACCCGACAACGCAGTCGAGCTTGCAATGCAATCCTACTGCCCCAGCTCTCTCCTTGAGAACTTTCTCATGTACCGACCAGTCAGCGAAGGACCACTAACCGCTAGGAGCAAGCTCTGGAGACGTTTCGGCTCTGATCTGCCTCGAGGAACACATCGTGCTGTGTCAAACATGGAGTGGATCGTCGCCGGTATTCACACCCAGTTCTACGGCCGAAAGTTTGGTCCTTTCACTGGCTATGGCGAGAGACTCAAAGGATTTGACTACCCCGAGGGTATTGCTGAAGTCTACAAAATCAAGGCTTATTTGCTGTCGAACGAGTACTGTACCGATGCGATTGAAAGAGAGGCCCTGAACAATCTCGCCGAGGCGGTCACCGAGATCCAAGAGATGCTTCCATTCACTGGCCGCCTTCACCATGGCGAAGATAGCGAGAATGAAGGTTTATTCAAGCTCTTCAGTGCTGTGTCATGCCTCGCTTCCGATTCTTACAAAACAGAATGTGATAAGCTGACTGAAGAGCTTGGCCCACGACGCCATCAATTCATCATCAACGACCGTTTTGACCCTCGAGTTGAATGGATGAAGTATACGGCTGACATCAAGATTCCCGAGTTACAGAGTGAGCCTGGCAAGAAGTTCCGCGATGAGGCCCTCGAGATCTGGCGACGACTGATCATTGAGCGTGGCGACAACCGACGATGGTGGGAGATTAAGGAGCAGGATAAGTGGTTCGTCCCTATCGAAGAGGTCAAGTCTGCTCTCAGAGTCGCGAATCCATCTGCTGCAGATGCTATGGGTCTCTAAGTGTTTCCGCTTTGGGTTGTTTTCTTGAGAGCTTTGGTGTTTTCGCGTAGCCCAATGGCAGACGCTGGCTTTCCACTCGGGAGTTTAGAGTTCATTGATATTTAGTTTAATAAAAGGATAAGTCCATGAACCCAATCTTCTAATCGTACCATTGTGAGGGAAATAAGGTAGTGACCGTGATACTAACGTTGCAGTAACCAGGATGTGAACCCCGCACGACAACCGCCGATCCCACTCAAATTCGGGGAACCTCGATCATATCCTTCCTGATTGAGTATACGGAACCGACGCTTATCGGGCGGTCGTGTTTCTCCATGATTGTTGAGCGAATCTTGGAGCGGCTCTACAATTGAAGTCCGGATCTTTCTCGTCGCGCTGACTCGGTATAAAAGATCGACAGCGAGGCTTCTTTACCTTTTTTCCTCCTTCAAGGTTCTCGGCGGTCAAGTCAATCATCGATCATGAGGTCCTCTTTGTCTCAGGTGATAACAGCCAGCATCCTTCTGGCTTCAGGTGTCAATTCTCTCGCCGTCGCGCATCCTCACTCCTCGCGAAGCGACACGCCTGATGAGTCCCCTCTCAAGATTCCTGGATTGCCTCTGCCGAACGCGACAAAGTCGTACTGGCAAGATCCTCCTCACCGCATCGCCAACCTCCGCACCACCAAGGATCTGCCGACAGAGAAGACCTTTGACTATGTCATCATTGGTTCCGGTATCTCAGGTGCTGCTACTGCACACAAGCTGTTGGACCGCGACTCAAGCCTATCGATTCTGATGATTGAAGCGCGAACTGCGGCTTCAGGCGCGACTGGCCGTAACGGAGGTCATTGCAAGCCTGGTGACTACAATGGCGTGAAGGCATGGGTCGAGACATATGGCGAAGACGATGCTCTTCGAATCGCCAACATGGAGCAGGACTGTGTCGACGACGTGCGCGATTTTGTCCGCTCACACAACGTTTCAAGCGATTTCACAGACGTCGAGACCGCCAGTTTGTACTGGACTGATGATTCGTTCAAGACAGCCGTTGAGTCAATTGAGTTTCAGCACGATCTTGAGAAGCGCCGACCCAATGACGTTCCCAAGAACAAGAGGACTATCTGGAAGGGCCAGGAGGCTCGCGACTACTGGGGATGGCCTGAGATCGTTGGTGCTGTGACCTTCAAAGCCCATACTCAGAATCCATACCATACCGTTTGCGGGATGCTTGAGTACAGCCTTGAGAAGGGTCTCAATCTACAAACAAACACCATGGCGCTAAGTCTCAACCAGCTCGGCAGGAAGACTAAGGCTGGAGCGAGATGGGAAGTCAAGACGAATCGAGGAACCGTCAAGAGCAAGCAAGTCGTCCTCGCTACCAATGGCTTCACGCCTGCTCTTCACCCCGGCATCGCAAGCACCAATTTCACCATGCCTGTCCGCAACCAAGTCTCTGCCGTAACGCCCTCCGCCAACACGACTGATAACAAAGTCTTCCGACGAAGCAACAGCGTTCCTGATCTCCACAGCGGCAACGTCTACATCGCCGCTCAGCCCCCAGGTGCCAAAAACGAAGGCAGTGTTGTAATCGGCGGCTCAACCCAAATGTCTCCCACGCGCGAACGCTACATCACCGATGATACCGCTATCAACGAGCAAATCGCCTATGTCCTTCATGGCGCAGCCCGTACGGTCTACGGGTACGAGAACTGGGGCGGCTCGACGAAGGTTCTCCAGGACTGGACGGGTATTGTATGTGAGACACCGGATGGGTTTCCTCTAGTTGGCGAGGTTCCGGCTGAGGATGGACTGTGGGCTATTGTTTGTATGAATGGGCACGGAATGGCATGGGCTTATAGGAGTGCTGAGGCGCTGGTTAATATGATGACTGAGGGCAAGACGCCGAAGTGGTTTCCGGAACAATTCAAGGCGCAGCGAGCGTGGGAGGCTCAGGGTAATGATGAGCTGTGAAGATTTTAGTAAAAAATACAAATTCAAGAGTCACTTACACTTGATGTCCAGCAAACATGGGCGAACTGAGTTGGCGACCTCACCAAGTGCCATATTGAGAAAGGCCTGTCTCGTGATTACATAATGCGCTTCTTATCAACACCAGCCCCTCACTATTGGCTTCGACTTGGACTTCAACTTCATTCCTCAACCGCTTCCTGTTCAAAGTTACAACTATGGCGCCACCAGAATTGGCGATTAGCCCGCCTTTGCTAAACTCGGCAACCCCATGGGCCACCGACATTAACGATCTTCTGGCAATCGCTTCATCCCCTTCAACAGGCGCTATCACGACCCGCACATCGCTTATCAATGGCTTCGGCCACAAACATGAGCAGCACCAATACCTCTTCTTCAACCCTGCCACTGCAACCCCAGACCAGGGCACTTCTTCCAACCAGGTTCCACCCAAGGGCCACACAGGAGATGCAATGGCAAGCTTGAATAACCTGGGCTACAGTCCCATCACGCTCGATGGGTATCTCGGCTTCTTGTCAGAGATTGCTGGTCGCCTTCCTGGACTGCGAAAGACTTTCATCGTCAGTGTCACCGGCTCACCTGAGGACATACAACAGAGCTATGCTCGTATCGAGGCTGCGTCGAAGGCCCTTCCGTTCCCTCTGGCCATGGAGGTCAACTTGAGTTGTCCGAACATCCCTGGCGCTCCACCGCCTGCGTATGGGGGCGCTGCTCTCAAGAAATATCTTGATCTGCTTCCACAGAGTCCTTCTTTGCCTGTTGGTATCAAGACACCGCCTTATACCCACCACGGACAGTTCGCAACCTTGATTGAGACCTTGCTTCCAACTGCGTCGTCCCTCAGCTTCATCACCGCCGCCAACACTCTCGGGTCGTGCCTTGTTCTTGAGAACAACAAGCTAGAACCCCAATTGCCTGGTACTGGTGTTGGTGGCATGGCCGGTCCGCCACTTCATCCGCTTGCACTAGGTAACGTGTCGACGTTGAGAAAGATGCTCGACCAAGTCCCGGAACTGAGTCATGTAAAGATCATCGGGGTCGGTGGAGTACGTGACGGGGACGGTTATCGAAGGATGAGGAGCGTTGGAGCTTATGCCGTGGCGGTGGGGACAGGCTTGGGGAAGCAAGGACCAGGTGTGTTTGAGAGGATTGAGAAAGATTTGAAGGGGGAGTGGAGAGTGAATTCATTGAAGGAGAAGCTGTGAGTGGCCAAACCGTAAAGGGGTTACTGTCTGGTCTCCGTGACTTTGAGAGTGACTTGGAAAGGACTGTTCATGCATTCACGAGACGCGGCTGGCCATTATTTGAACTCTATCAACGCTTGCATTTAACATCTATAAATCATCTATAACTACATCGAAACATCTATCCTCCATGTGCCCTTTAGGAAGAGTTGGAGTTATCGGCACAAGACCAAGCAGCAGAACCGCCGCTCACGTTGTATGAGTCGATAATACCCTTGATGGAACCATAAGTACCACCAACCATAAGGAAGGTACCAAGAACAATGACAAAGATACACCAGCCGACCATCATGGTCCACTTGGTAGTGCGCTGGGACTTGTCCTTGCCCTCAGCCCAGTGGTCATAGAGCCAGAGGCAGCCAAAGAGCTGCATGCACTGCAGTGTTCCGAGAAGGGCGCCGACAAGAGAGACGAGACCGCCGAAGACGGGGATACCGGAGGCGATAACGTAGGCAATGATGGCCATGCCAAAGGTGCAGCTGAGCCAGACAGCCCAGTGGGTGAAGCTGTTGGCGGTGAGATGCTTGGAGCCTCGGAGGAGGCGAACGAAAGCGTATTTGGCGGGAACCTTTGCGTTGTCAGTATCAATCATCATTATACAGTGAGGTAGATCAGCTTACGTGAGTGTAGAGTGTAGCAGAAACAATGAGACCAGGCAGAGCCAGACCGTAGCTGATCTTCTTGATGGTCTTTCCAGCAGATCCAAGAGCAGGAGAAGCAACGTAGGTACCGCAGTAGTAGTAGACAACAATGCCGACCACGATGTAAACAACAGTGACGACGCTCTGGCAAAGGATCAAAGCCTTCTTGTAGTGCTTGGGCTCTCGCATCTCAGCCGCGATAGGGAAGAAGACGGGAGTTCCGCAGTAGGCGAAGATGAAAGCGGCGATGGCAGACATGGCCTCAGCGAAGGTGGGGGTGTTGAAGAGCTTGTAATCGGACTTCCAAACACCATCCTTGGGGGCAAGGTCGGGGCGGTCCTGAACACCGACAGCGACGGTGACGACGAAAACTGCAGTTTGTTAGGGATGTTTCTGATGGAGTTGATAATGAGACTTACTGGATGTGATCAGGGTGACGAGACCAACCCAAGCAAGCCAACTGACTTTATCAAGGGTTCGAATCGAGGCGGTAACAAACGCGACAATACACGCAACAGCCACAAAGACAGCAGTGCAAGTACCGTGCATACTCAAGCTGTTCAACGCGATTGAAATACCAAGCATGGCAGATCCCGCAATGCAAATCGTAAGAAGCGAGTACGAGATACCGTAAAACTCCTTTCCAAAGCGTCCAAACACAAGACCAGCTGCGTCATCGATGCCGTAGACTTCTGGATGTCGCTGCTTGAACCGTCCGACGATGTAGTCTGACCACGTTGTGATGACGGCGATACACAGCATGCAGATGATGCCGGGGATGAGGCCGAGGGCGTCGAAGGAGGCGGGGATGGAGAGGACGCCGAGACCGATTTGGGACTTCATCATCAGAACTGAAGTTCCGAGCCAACCAACCTGCTCCCATTAGCTGTGTCTTCTGGTGTTGTATGTGCCAAGTGACGTACGTTTCGGTAGTTGGGACCATCTTCGGTGATTGTTCCAAAGACAGCATCGTTGGTGACGCCGGCTTCTTCACCGTGATGCTTGGTAGGCTCAGGGGCCTGATTCTCCGAATCGTAATGGCTCATGATCGCAGTTCTTCCCTTCCTTTCACAAGTTGAACACAAGATGGATAGACAAAAGAGAAGGGGAACCCGAGGACTGGAGAGTCTGGGGCACGCTTATATATCTAGATGAGCCCCATTCTCATCTGGGGTAGGTATTTCTGTTCCCACACAACTACGTAAAAGACTTTCGTTGGAACATTTGATCTGCTCTACCCCGAACTGACTCGCATCTCCGTTTATGGATCCCAGTGGATAACGTAAGAGATAGGGGAGTGAGTTCTTTGTTCACGGACGAGGCCCCATGGGGGCAGAGTAGAGTATGCTGAGCGGGCCGAGTTTGTAGCTTATCTCGAACGGGTCAATCGTTGACTCTTCCTCTTTTTCAGCCGAGAAATACCGTCCCTCGTCAAATTTTTCTGCAGAGTTTGTCCACACTTTTCCCCTTTTGTCAAGGCGCACTAGACATAGTCAGGTTAGCGGTTCCGCTTCTCCAAATCAGCCCGCGGCTATTCTCGCTCCAACTTTCACGACTCCAACTAAAAGCTTCCTTCATAATCTCGTGGACAAGGACTGTTTGTTCCTGGGGTGAAATCTCGGGGCCCCGGGTGGCAAGGGATGTTTTTTGTACGTAACAGACAGAGGAGAGAAACGTGGTTGTGGTATGATGGCAGTGTTGGGTGATTTTTCCCCAAGTTTTGGAGGGAGAGGGTGATTTGCTCGGTGCGGAGAAGGCTCAGGTTACTCCAAGTCTTTGACGCCATATCCGCTGCTGCTGCTGCTGCTTGGCTCGGCTTGACATGGGAGATTGTGCAGGCAGATTTCGGCACTTGACGCCGTCTCCACTTGAGGCTGCGGTCGGCCCGAGACTCGTTCGCTGAGTCCAGTTCTTACGGCCGCAGAAAGGGGATCAACATCACCATCATGATAATCAGTATCACTACCAACAAGTATTACAACATTATATCTCCTCCTTGTCAGCGAGTAAAGCTCAGTTCATGTTTATCTGACCATCCTTGAGCAAACCCATAAAAGCTATGAACACCCATCATCACCACATGTTTCCCATCCCCCTACCAGTGGAGTCATGCCTCAACGCAACGCACGCACTTCTAGACCCAACGGCGTTTGTACGTAAAAGAAACCACTTGATACATAATAACGTTGACCACATGTTTTCTTGGCGATTGTCAGTGATAAACAGCGCCCCATGGGGAATATGGAGTTGGTCTCCATTGCGAACCGTCGTGACGGCCAAGATCTTCGGATCACTACGGAGTCCTCTACCTCTCTTGGATCTTGATGAAGCTTGAATCGTGAAACTGGGAATAGGATAAAAATCTGGCTAGACCGTGTACAGGTTAAGCTTGTATTAGAAGTGAACTAAAATGATCGCCCCTTAAACCCAGGTTTATTGCCTCACCAGTCCGAACGAACGACCTACCCAACACAGAAAAGTCTGCTCCCTCCTTGAGAAAATAATGTCCCGTATTCTCCGTCGCTCGCATCATGTCGGGCTTACCGAGCCTGCAACCTCGGGTCCGCAGCCACACAAGTCGAGTTTTTTCTTCCTACCACCTTCCAGAAATTTTCTCAAGCGGCGCTAGCTGGTCTTCTAGAACAACTTTGCTTTTACTATTGGTTCGGGCAATGCCCGCCATTGTGGCAGGGCGCGCCATATGCAAGGGCGCAATTCGATGACGATGTCGGACGTGACGTGACGCTACCCTAGAGAAGGCATGTGGAATTGATCAGCAGTGGCTGTTTCTGCTTTGTTGTTGTTCACATGGCTGTTGGTTGCATTCGTGATTCAGACTGAGTTTTGCTTGGCGAAGGATCGGCACAGCTCATTTCTCTTGGAATGCTAAGCTTTGAATCCCAAGCAACACGAAGGATCATAGCGGGTTAACGGAGATAAACGCCGTGTCATAGCACGAAACCCCCCATCCAATTGTATTCCCAGACTATAAGGCTGATTGATCCAGCTCTTGGCCGCTCTTAAAAACGCAATTACCCATCTTGTCCATTCTTATCCAGCGCAAAGGCCAACACTCGTTCTTAGCATCTAGAGTAATAAATGCCTCGAAGCATTGGTAATCAGATAAATAAATGCCAGGATCTAGACTCTTGTTAGTAGTTTTTACGTATATTGATAGATATGCTAACAAAATGGGCTAATTTCTCCTCCCCACCTACGTCCGTGACCCAGAAATGTTCGACGCTCCTTTTTTCTCCATCAAGGACAAGGATATGGGCGGTTGTTATCAATCGTCTAGAATCTGACCTGAAACAGTGCTATCAGTGGTTTTTTCCGATTGTAGAGGCATGTCAGACTGGTTGCTTCACCAGCTACCCGAGCCCGGCCTGGGCATTGCGACATTCGGTAAGCATGAGCATAGAAGGAATACAGTGGATGTTTCGCGATATGATCGCGTTGCCCAGCTCGTTTCAGCTACAAGCCTGGTGAGGTGCACGTTGTGAACTTGGTGTCTTGGTGCATAGTGATGTTTCTTGAGGGTCGTGGACTGATGGTGTTATCGGGTATCTCGGACCCCGTACTAAAAAATGGGAAAAGGGACAGAGAATTATGGAGATTGGAAATGTCTGATTCGGGTCCATTGATGGTCCGCGATGACAATGTCGATCAACGAGGGAGGGCCAAGTGATGTTTCAGAATGGTTGTCCTACCCTACACCTGCATTGTGAATACGATTGTGGACTGAAGTTATCATGTTGGCGGTTTACATGCCGTGGAGGAATTAGTATAGAAACTGATCGAAACGCAAGAAAATTGGATGGCACGCGTAGTGAATCAACGGTCTCTAGCAAAACCGGGGATCACTATGACGTCAAGTCAGTTCAACGCTAAACTTGTCACTGACAAGTTATCGCTCACTGTCTCTAGCGTCTCGAACAATGTGACAACGTAACAGCAACTTCTAGCTTGACGCTCAAATTACCCCCAACCTCCAGAAATCTACAAAATGAGTGATCTTAAGAAACCAGAAGCAAAGCCTGTCCCAAAAGACCATCGATGGATCCTCTTCGTCTCAGGTCCGACAGCATCTGGCAAGACATCAGTCGCCAAATTCATAGCAGAGAAGCTCAATCTCAAATTCGTCGAAGGCGATGATGTCTGTGCCCTCCCATCTTCTCTACAACTTACTAACAGTCTCACAGTTCCACCCAAAAACCAACATCGAGAAAATGAGCCACGGCCAACCCCTCACCGACGAGGACCGCTACGGCTGGCTGCAAGCTCTCCATGAACACGCCACGCACCATCCCATCGGCCCAGGAACAGAACACCTCGTCGTTACCTGCTCAGCACTCAAGCGCCAATACCGCGACATGCTACGTGAAGGTTCTGACAAAGCTGGGGATTTGCGTGTGCACTTCTTACATCTTGATGCACCGGAGGAAGTGCTCACGAAGCGTGCTGCTGCGAGGAAGGGGCATTTTGCGGGATCTGCGCTTGTGCATAGCCAGTTTGAGGCTTTGGAGAGGCCGACGGAGGATGAGAGTGATGTTTTGATTGTTAGTGTTGATCAGTCGGTTGAGGATGTTCAGAAGGAGGCGTTGGGGAGGGTGAAGGAGCTGTTGGATGATGATCCTGAGTGAGCGGACGGAGACTATGTGAAAGCATGTTAGGTTGTAGCTAGCGAGGAGAAATTTCAGCAGTGCAACTTGGACTTACTTATGGGTTTGAGAGTCTAAGGCTTTGTATTTTCAAACTACTCCAAGTGCCTCAGTATCTACAATACTGCTGCACAAGAGCATATAGACCGCTACGATTAGTGTATGTACAAATCACAGTTCTGCGACAAAGTTATAATAAGCTTTCGGAATATATGCCAATTGAATACACAATAGCAGCATCCTATTCTGACCTCGGGTTACTGTCAAGTCTCACAACCTCAACAGTCAACACCAAAACAACGCCTTACCTCAGTTCCAACTGCCACTTCCTCAGAGCAGTGACTAAAACAAATACTTAATTATATAAACGAAAAAAAAACTTTAATCTACCTTGATATCATACCGCGCTTGGTGCATCCATCGCGAAGCGACGTATCCACCACTTGTTTCTGGCGCATAGCGATGGATGCAACACGCACGATATGATATAAAGGCGGGTTAAAGTTTAGCAAAAACTTACATACAACAGCGGGGATTCGCTGGTCGTCACCGACCCAACTACTAATCCGCCGGTTAGTGGCTTGACTATGGGAGAGCAGACGGGATCCCGTATTTTCCACTACCTATGGTCGCATGTGACAGTGATGCTGGAGTGCCAGCCTATATGCTGAAGCGGGACACATTACCAGCGCGGTCGCGCATCTCCAACCCAATTCCCCCCTGTGAGGTGACAGAACCAATGCCGCCAAAACAAAGCTTGCACCCCTGCTCTGTAATATTCTGCACGGCAGGGATGTAGCCTTGACCTTTCGCACTGGAGAAAAAAGAAGACACCCAATTCTCAGGAAAGACATCCCCTATGGTAAGCGTGCGTGCCGGCGTGTCACGCACCACAAAACGACAACAACGAGATGGTTGCAAGCGAGTTGGTTCGTACAGTGCAGGCAGATCAGTAAAGCCGTGCGCTGTCGGGTGCTGAGAACGCTAAGGAATTGAGTTTGCGCCTGGAACCTGCACCAATTAAAACACAGGTTTCGTGGTCTAACGGTTATGACTGCGGATTCTGATTCCGCCAGCGAGGGTTCGACTCCCTCCGAGACCTTTCCTTTTGCTCTTCCGCCCAAATGTTCTTGTTTTGGGTTCTTGATTCTTTTTTTTAATGAAATATCCCTACCAGATGAACTTGGTGTTCCGAATTCGGTATATAACCTGGAGTGTTTAAGAGCCCTAGTATAAATTAGCATAATTGCTATCCTGTATTAACAATGCGAAGTCGACCACAGTGGCAATTGAGAGCATAAGGACATCTAGGTACTGGAGTAATGGCGAGCATATACTGTGTTAATAGATAGTTTAGATTTGGTCAGGCAATGGGCTTGACCAACCATGTTACAACCCCCGGATGAACATCCATTGGCGAGTTATGAAGGCTTGGTTTAGACACTCTTGACTGTTCATAGGGGTACCGGAGAGCAATTTCTCATAACTTATTATGAGATTATGGTTTATGACGAACAGACACTCTTCGCTACACTTCCTTTATTATTCTTTGAGAACACTGTTACTGTCAGGAGGCACCAAGAACAGAGAACAATACCATGCCGCCCCCCTTTCTTGCGGTTGAGACTTATAGCTGGAATCTTTAATAAGAATAGAGAAATAAATTCTACCGTTATTGCTTTAGCTCTTGCATCTTTGAAACTGGGAGGATTAATTCTAGCCTAGACTTGTTATGTCGGAAATGAGGTTCAAGACAAGAACGACATAAGTAATTGCAGATATTCTTCACTTTTCAAAGCTAAATCACGAAAAAGAATTACAGCAGTTTAAGAAATCAATAAAAGGGATCTAACTGAAGAAATGGCCGGTAGTTGCGGCGACAACTATTCAAACTGATACAGTGCCGAGTTTGCGTGAGAGGCAAGACTACCTCCCTTTGAACCATCTTCCCTCCAGGATTCTCTTCGCACAAGGAGTATCTCCCTGGTCTTCAAGGCTCCTCATATCTCCATCATTAAGTTCCTAGATTGTACGGTACCAGATGCTTTGATGTTGATCTGACGCAGCAAGGCAGCTGTCTTTGAGTGAGAATTGTGGTGGACTGGCTTGTAAATATCGATGTTTCCAGGACTGGAGACCACGATATCTTCTCAAACAAAAGCCTGGGGCTAACTATCACGATGCATAACGCCAAGAATAGATGTAGCATGCGGTGAGAAGCCAAGGATACAAAACAAGAATATTCGAGAAAACCCAACACAAACACGCAACAAGGTAATAAAACGATCCACAAATACCCTTATCTTAGAAATTCCGACCAAGAATAATCCAAATTTTCATCCTTGCCTCCAAGGAAGAGTCATGGAACACGTAGCATTGAGCACCCCATTCGGTCAAACATGGTTCCCAGAACAGAAATATCCAGGAACATCAAACCCTCAAAGGGGCAACATGCTCGATCTCGAGATCGCGACCCAATTTACGCGGTTTACAGGCCCGCAATTAAGAGATTTGAGCGGCGAAACAGTGCGGCTCAAGAGTCCACACTTGGAGAGAAACCTCCGGTTGACGTTAGAGTGGAGGACAAACGTCATTATTATAACAGTTGCCTCACTTGTACCTGAATCATATAAAAGCTCGAAATCCAGGTTTTACAGTGGAAATAAGCAAGAACCTACCGAATTTGAGCGCTTACCATGACTGGGCACCAAGAACAGAATCACGATTATTTCTCGAAACCTGCGACGCCCTCAACGCCGGGACAGGTGCATCTCGGGAACGTCGCGAGCAGAATCCCCAGCACCATCTCCGACAGGGAAACAGGACAACCTGATTATGCAAAGTCGACACACTCAAGACGGCGTGGACTTCATGGATTGCCATCCAGTTTCATGTCGCGAATGAGTAAGCGACCGATCAGCTCAAGACGCTTTACAAGAATGTCCAGCGGGCACAGTACAACGCGCCCTACAGTACAACAACATGCATCCCAATATCAGACATATGCCCCTGCCGAAGAGGGCTACTATGAGGAGAACCCTTGGTTCGGCGAGGCAGGCAAGAAGCCTATCTTCAGTCTTGGAAAACCTCTTCCCCACCGTGTTCGCCGCAAGGTGGTGAAACCGATCAGACCAGATGGAAAGGTTGATGAGGAAATGGCCATCGTAAAAGAGGAATCTGAAGATACTCCCGCAGGCTATGTCTCGCGCACCACTTCAGGTCAACCATACCGAATGCACACTCAAACCAGTATCGCATCACGCGACATGCAAAACCAGCAGAGTCGAACAACAGCAGCTGGAGTCGCGCACAACGAAAAGCGCAACAATGCAGGGCAGCCGGTATTTGACTACATCCCGGGTGAGGCCACGCCCGCAGCAACACCTTCACATCGCGACTCTGCATCGAGAGTCGCTTCCCATCAGCAGAGCAACAATCAGCCAGATTATAAAATTGACAGTGAACCTTTGGGTCAGCAGGAGAAGCCGGAGGTTGAAGCTGGTGAGACGGATCCGAACGAGATGAGGAACTGGTGGGCTAGGATACGAGCGAAGCACCCTGAGCCACTTGCTGAGTTCCTTGCTACTTCTGTTGCCATCTTTCTAGGCCTCACTGGTACTCTGTCTGTGAATCTCTCGGCAAAGCAGTCACAATCTTATGGAACTTACGAGACTTCTTGTTGGGCATGGGGTTTCGCATGGATGTTTGGCATTTATCTCGGCGGCGGCGTGTCAGGCGCACACATGAACCCGGCCATTTCCATTTCTCTGTCTCTATTCCGTGGTTTTCCATGGCGGCAGTGTTTCATCTACATCCTTGCCCAATTCATCGCCAGCATCGTCGCCGGAGCACTCGCGTACGGCATCTACGCCGACTCAATCCACTACGTCGATCCCGAAATGGACGGCATGTCAAAAACGTTCTTCTCAACACCTCGAGAATGGGTATCTCTCCAATCAGCGTTCTTCAACCAAGTCGTCGGTAGCGCCATCATGATGATCGCAGTCTTCGCACTAGGTGATGATCAGAACAACCCGCCCGGTGCTGGTATGCATGCTCTGGTGCTCGGCTTTCTGGTGACTACCCTCAAGTTCACTCTCGGCTATAACATTGGATCTGCGCTGAACCCTGCTTCTGATTTTGGGCCGAGAGTCGTTGCGTATGCGGTCGGATACCGCGGGTCGAATGTGTTTCATAGCGGATGGTGGTTCTACGGGCCATGGGCAGCGACGTTGATAGGGTCTGTGGTTGGATGTGCGCTGTATGATGGGTTTGTGTTTGTTGGGAGTGAGAGTCCGATAAACTTTCGGTTTAGCAAGGAGATTAAACAAAGGGCAAATAAGTTGTTGAGAGATTAGACTCGCTGTAGATATATACCATGTTTCATTCCCATCAACTGCCACGTCCATCCCTTTGTCCGCACATTATTGAATCCCAATTTCAAGCAATGTTCTTTGATGCATGTGGCTGGCGGAAGTACCCAATATCAGACACCCTCCCTGGCGCCAGCACTGCTCTTACGTTCCATCGCTTCCTCATCCCTGAACTCGTACACTCTACCCTCATGCTCGTCCTCAACCAGCCAAGCTCTGATCTCATGATCTCTTCTACGACCTTTCAAGTTCACGCTCTTCGACGCGACTGCAATTGACGAGAAAGTAACCTCCCGCAACTCCTCAACTCCATCTTGCCTCATAGCCTGCATCCCGTACGCTACGCCCACAGCTACAATGACAAACGAAACAGCATATACACTAACAAGAGTCTTTCTCCGATAGAAGAAAAATCCCGCCGTTGTTCTTCTGATGCAAGGATACTCCGTCCCGTTCTTCAAAGGTCTGGTCCCCGACGGTTCATCTGGATTCGCTGCCCATGACACCATAAGCAACTGCGTGTCCGACAGCAGCGAAATGAGCAAATTCTCATACAACCTCTGTATCTGGTTCTCAAAATTAGGGACAGGCAGAAACTCATGCCGTCCAACCAACTTCGACGTCATGATCTCGGTACTCTTCCCTCTATCGGGAAGCGACAAGCCTCCATGCAGTAATTGTCGTAATTTCAGCCCGAGTGAGTGAAACGCTGCAATGCGTTGATAATTTTTCCAATCTTTGGGGTACACGTAGTTCTCTTGTGGTTCCGCGACAGTCTTGTCCAACGTTCCGTCGTCAGCTGAGTCGTCCACGTATGTTGTATTGATGACCTTGCGCCGATACTCCCGATTCGTAACGTTGTACGACTGGAAGCCCCGCGTGTATGTCAGGTTTACAGTGTAATCAACCTGCCAGTGCTCGCAAGCCGAAATAATTGGTGTGAAGTCAGTGTCCCATCCTTTCTGGCTGCTATTTTCAGCGTGCCTGACCAGCACGTCGTCGACAGTAACATAGCCTAGCCATATGATGGGCTCTGTCCTGAAAGCACCAAGATTCTCAGGGAATGGAAGGGACTGCAATGGTCGATTGAAGTATCTCTCGTGCTCAATCTGGTTTTCTGCGTAGTCTCCCTCGTCGGCAACACAGTTGTAAGTATTCCAACCTTCAGGAATCATCCTGCTCATGTTGAACGGAGTATCCCTGTCGTTGAATTGCTTAACCGTCGAGTTGGTGCCGTTGGCGAGTTGCTCACACTTATATCCTGGGCCAGTGAAGTAGATAACCGTTGAGCAATCATATCCTTCTCCGCAGATCTCATCAGCGACTTCGTCTCGCTGCAGTGCCTGCCCCCCTGTCAGGACTCTGGATGCAATCTCTTCAAGGTAAGCACTTGGGCTAATCCAAAAGTCAAAGACATCAGGGCCATCCTCATCTGGTAAGGTATCGTTGTACCATGACACTCTGCCACCTTGTAGTATCTCATCGCCCTCTGCCTTTCTCCTGTGAGTCCACTTCTTTTTCGCCTCGTGGTTGAAGTTGAGGGTCCGGACATTATGGCATGCCCTATCCACCTGGTTGTCGACGTTCAGAGTTGCTGAGGTGAAGATCACCACGAGTGGCGATATCCACATGTAAAGAGCAAGAAGCATTACAAACCATGACTTCTTCCATGCTTCGGCGTTGAGGAGTTCGATGGCGTTGTGTGCCGCACCAAAGAGCGAATCAACTGCATGCACGGAGAAGTTCCGATGAGCGACGGACGTCCAAGCGATCTGTTGGTAAGCTAGCGAGACTGCAATAGCAGAGTTTGCTTTTGATACAAAGGCAAGAGACTGCCCGAGACGAAGCCACCAGATCTGATTCTTTGCTTCTTTACCGGAAAGTTGCTTGTTGAGCGTGTCGTGACCAACAGCCGCTGCGATACCGAAGGCGAGGCATGCGACCATGAGCCATCGGCTCCTGAGAATGTTTGACCAAGTTGAGGAGCAGTGAGAGCCGGTAGATGTGGTTGATTCGTTGGGTTCTTGATTCGCACTCAGAAGACTAGTTTTGCTAGTAGTTGTACCCTGCCAGACTGGAGGAGATGAACAATGGAATAATGGAGAATGCTGGATCGAGCTAGCTTCGGATGGAGACCAGGTTGATACTGATCTGAGGTGTTTTCTCTGGACAGATTCCAGTGGACGAGAGACATCATCCTCCATCTTGAACGGATCTCAACCTGGTGGGAGAGCTGAAGAGGAAAGATCTACATGGACCATGGGTAGCCGCGTAGGTATGATCAAGACCTAGAAGAAAATTTAAATCACATTTTGGTAAGCTTGTGGCTGCGGGTCGTGGCTTTCAGGATGCCAGGTCAGGCTGATACGCACGGGCTGTATACCCGACTCAGCATTTGGCTCAGCTTCGGACCTTCGTAATCTGACCTGCAGGTGAATACGAGAGTGACGGAATGTGATCGTGGCAATTCATGGAACACAGCAGGAACAGGCTGCTAACTGGGCGTGGAACCATCTTCGGGACACGCTATTGCATCTATTCTTAGGGTTCATGGGTTACACAGAACGGTTGGCAAGGCATCCAGCCCCAGTACAGTTTGTTCCCTCTATGAAATACGCCCGGCTCCGGTGAACATGGCGTTCCATAACACTTCGTGTGACCTGAGATAAGAGCAGCAGCTACGCTCCCCACTGCATGTTGGAACAGCGCGATGCCATAGCCTCAACAAGGCATTCTTGTATTAGTTGGACAACATTTCTTCTCTAGGACGCATCACTTGCGCCTCAACGTCAGCACAGTCTGGCTTGGCGGTGCCTTGGAACGGTCAAAATCCTCAGTCAACTCCTTCAACGTTTCCTCAAGCCTCCTTTATATCTCTCCATTAACAGAGGCCCACATACCTGTCACATTGATACACCTCGTAAGTGGCGAACCTTTGCCTCCTGAACTTCAGGAAGTGCTTTGTTGACGTGACCAGACAGGTTGTTCAGAAAGACTTCATCATCCCCAGTATCCTCGAGGATCTTCCACAAATTACGCGGCTGTTCCCAGTCTTCTTGTTTGACCTGGAAGGAGTAGGCCTGAAGTTTACCAACCCATTCGCTGCGTACGACGTAGGTAGGGCTACTTTTAACCTTTCGGAAAGAGGAGCAAACAGTATGTATTAGCATTTCCTCTCAAGCTCAAGCTATAAGAGACCACGTACCATAATCGGGATCCGAACCGTAGTTTCCGTCAAGACGCATTGGTACGTCACTCTAGTATCGTGAGCAGGCGTCCAGAGGTCGATTGCATAGAAGTTGCTGGTAGTTTGGACCAACACGATAGTGTGCAGCATCAGTATAGCTGAATATTCTCGCATGCAGAATGATATCAGGTGAAGGAGCGATGCCAGAAATGAGCGTTGAAGGCGAGAAGGTTGCTTGTTCGATATCATGGAAGTTCTTGCGAGGCCAGACTTTTGGCGATGTCGAAGATGTTCCACTTGTAAGTCTCTGCCTCTTTGTGATTCATGACCCGAAGATACATAGTCCATGTGGGATATTCACCTCTCTCAACAGAGTGGTAGATATTATTGACGTGATAATCCGGCTCTTCGCCTGCAAGACGAACTGCATCGTCTTGCGAGAGACTCGAACTCGCTGGGGCCGAACAGTTGAGTTTATAAACATTGATTTTGTAAATGGAACTTAAAAGGACAGTCTGCTCCTTGACTAGCATATCATGGCCGACATTGGACTTTGAGCGATCTAAATTCTAGATCGATGATATAATCTAATCCTCAACATCCCTTGGCTCGACATTCGCAACTTCCTTCTCATACTCCTCCAAACTCATAGGCACAAACTCCGTCGGTCTAGTAATAGGCGTAAACCCCTGCCCATGCTCATCGAACTCCTTCAATCTCTTCCTCGTAGCTTCCCTCTTTGCATTCACACTATAAATCTTGACTCTATGACAGCTGCTAGTCACATGCAGACTCCAATTCCAGCTGTGCCGAACCTCCATTGGTTGCGTGTTCAGGCTATTGTCCCAGCAGCGAACAACGAGTTCAGTCCAACCTTCGTGGTCGCACGGGACTTTGCCAGTGAAGGTGCGCCAGGCGAACTTGTGCTTGGGAGAGAGGTTCTCGATGGGCACGGCGTACCATACGTAGCCGCCGTCAGAAGAGATTTCTACGCGTTCGGGCCAGCGGCCTCCGCCTGAGTATGCCCAGCCTTGAAGAGTCAGTAGCTTCTCGGGAACTCGCAGTGGGGGACTTGCCTTTGACTTCGATCTCGCCATCGTGGACCACAACTTCCTTGTTCCAAGGAGACATGATGGCGCTGCTCACCGGCATCTCCTGGATCTGAATACCCACTACGAAACAGTCAGCATCTGATTTAAGGAGTGAAGAAAGTGAAACTTACTGGTTGGAAGCTGGTTATGCTTGCCAGTCTGTTGCTGGAAGTACAGATACTCCCTGCTCTGTACCGGCGCAAGACTCGGTTTGTCAATCGCCTTGATCCGATAAAGCCACTTGCAACTCCTTGCCCCAATATACCCAAAAACAACAGCTCTCAACGGGAAACCATGAATCTTTGGCAGCGGCTTGTCGTTCATCTCCCAAGCCAACATGACCTCGTTCGCCTTGACCTTTGACCACGGCACCGACACGACGTAGTTCATGCACTGGCCTCCTTTGAAATACGTGTCCGCGCCGTAGAGTTCAAGATGCTTGGCGCCATCTTTCAGACCGCCGCAGTACTTGATGACTTTCTTCAGACTGACGCCTGTCCACTTCGCTGTGCCTATAGCGCCTTCAGCCCAGGGGGCGTTGATCATTTCGTCGCCTTCGCCTGGATACTCGACGATTTGCTCGAAGCGACGAGTACCGCTGCACTGAATGGTCACGACTTTGCTCACTCTTGGAAAGAGGGATTCGTTTTGCAAGTCTGCAAGTGTAAGCGTCTTGGGGTCGTTGATGAGTCCATCGAGACGGATGTCGTAGGCACTTGGTTCGATGTCGGGAATGCCACCGTGATTCCGGACGAAATGAAGCTCGTTTGGCATGATGTAGTCATTGGTCAGGAGGCTCTTGGGCGCTTCTCCGTTATAAGGGAACTCGAGAAGATGAAGCATTTCTGGGTGTTTTTCCTGCGGCAGTTAGTTAAAGCCTAATCTCTATTCGCTCAAAGGGCAATTCACCTTGAGAACAGTCTCCCAACTGATCTGCGGCACCTGATCCAGAACTCCCCCAATAGCTTTATGCCACAACTTCCATCTCTTGCCCTCAAGAACAGGGTTAGTTGCTGGAAGGGGCTCTAACTGAAACTCAGGCGGAGGGGGAAAAGTGAAGCGTGAGAAGCGCTGATGAGCCTTGGCTTTCTTCTCTGGGTAGTCTTCCCACTCAACATAACCTTTCCAACCGGGCCGCTCATCTTGAACGTCGAGATCCGGGTCCTCGGGGATATCGGAACCCTTCAGTTCTTCGTTGTCACTTGGGTTGAGCCGATGGGGCTCTGTGTTGATCTGGATGCTGCTCTGGTTACGGATGCCGAGACGAGCGGGCTCGAGACCTTGCTCTAGTTTCCACTCATCTGGAGCCTGTTCGTGGGTTTGTCGGTGAGGAATATCTGGCTGCATTTTGAAATGGTGCTGGTAAAACAATGAGGGAAAAAAACAAGATTTTTAAGACGAATTTTCCTGGTTTCGCGACATCGTTATAAACTTGATGCGTGCGATGACGATTGTGTACCTATGTAGGTCGCATTCTAGAAATCTCAGGCGGAGACCGTAGTGACGCCAAGAATCGATGATAAAATCGTCACCAGCTCAAATCAATACCCACAACGGATCTTGAATTAACTTCTAGTGGTGGGAATACGGTCGCGCATCTTGTTTATCGAGCGATGTAACGGTTTATTGAAGCATTTTAAGGCATCAACTCGGGCTGACTAATTTGTGCTTCGGGGATCTGCCCCAGTTACAGAGTCATTGACGTCGTTGGTGTGCCGATATTCCGCAAAGCCCGCGCTCAATAAAGAAATCAAGATTGTAATAAGCAATATTAATCGCATTTAATATCAACCGGTAACGCTTTGGTGTAAAAGCTCATCGCCTTTGTTTGCGAACTTGGCCATTGTCTAGGACTTTCTGGGGTTGCTACACCAAGCGCCGCGCCCGAGACAGTCTTTGACGGCGTGCCCCGAACCTCACTGAGACGAAACACAAAAGATCTATAAAAAGAAATCAATCACATGTCCCTCACCATAAATTCCAACCCGTCCAGACCAATCCTCGCCGTGGCGAATTCCGAAACCAGTGAAGATTCCGCCCGCTTTAATATCATTCACATTCCTGTCAAGCACGCTACGCAACTGTCCAACCACAGCAGAATTCCGATCTTTTACCAAAACCGGGATTTGAGGAATGCGATTTTCAGGGACGGGACCTTGCTTTATCTATTTTTTTGGTAACGCGTGGCGCTTGGGGTATGCAGGAACAGATCGTTGGATGGCGTAACGGTTAACGGCAGAGCTTTGGCCTAATTAAATTTCTTTCCGTTGAGAACTTTTAGACCAGTTAAGATATCAATGGCAACTGATGTTTTTGGTATGGTTCGGTATTGATAGCTCAACGGTGAATTTGCTCTGGAAAGCTAGTGAACACAGTGACTGGTCATCGCACAATCTGCTCTGCGATCGCTCCAATTGTTCTAGGCCAAAGGCCCTTGATCACGCAGCACTTGCGCTACCCTACAATCGATATCTCAATTGACCGTGAATGTTTTTCTGCTGTTCTGAGACACTGCAGAAAGGGCCCTGCGGTCATTCCGTGGTATTCCTAGCCCTGGCGGCCATTGTCACTGACGCATGTCTTACATCCAGCCATCTGAATCAATGTGTTCGCCAGCAAAACACCACTCCAACTACGTAATATCAGAGCCTCACGATACTACCCATTATCCAATTCCAAGTTTAAAAGCGTAAAAAAACTGATTGCCAGCCATTCTGAACAACTCATGGTGTCACAAAGTCTCATTCCTTTCTCCCCCCTTTCTCCCCCGTGATGCAAGCTCACCCATCACCGTGTCTCAATCATGCAGGATATGACCAGTTCCCAACCACTCTGAAACTTGTGCTTCCACTAAATAACACACTGAATAACTTACTATACGACAGTGATGCACGCTGAAGTTTTGTTGCGGCTGGTTTTGTCTCTCCCTTCACCTCCCTTGGAGAGGGCACGTTCTAGCCCGCGGCACTAACACGAACCCGCAATCCTCCCTAGTTCTCGACTGGCCTCTTAACCTTGGCACGTCAAAACCAATATTGCACGTCCTAAAAAATGTATAAAACTAATCGAAAGCCTCACCGTTTCCCCATCGATTCCTTCTCATCACACATTCTTCTACATACATAACAACAGCCTCTTGGCTTTTCCCTTTCTTCTTTACCCCTTCAATACACCTACTCTCCTTATCATCATGAAGCTCTTCAACGCCTTTGCTACAGCGCTCGGTCTAGCTGGTCTAGCCCAAGCCCATATGGAGATGACATATCCTCCCCCCTTCAAAAGTAAATACAACCCCTACGCCGGCCAGGACATCGACTACAGTATGACCTCGCCTCTCAACGCCGACGGCAGCAACTTTCCCTGCAAGGGATACAACTCTCTTTATGGCACCGCTGCAGGTGCACCTACCGCTACGTGGCAGGCTGGCAAGTCGTACAGTATCAGCATCGCTGGCGGTGCAGACCACGGAGGCGGCAGTTGCCAGGTCTCACTCTCTTTTGATCGCGGCAAGACTTGGGTCGTTATCCAGTCGTGGATTGGAAACTGCCCCAAGGCGCCGACTTCGAACTTTCAGTTTACTCTTCCAGTTGACACACCAGCTGGAGAGGCTCTTTTCGCTTGGACTTGGTTTAACAGGATTGGAAACCGCGAGATGTACATGAACTGCGCGGCTATCACGGTCAAGGCTGGAAGTGGAACACCAAAGACAGCGCTCAAGAACCGACCTGCTATGTTTGTCGCCAATGTCGGAAATGGATGCGGAACTACTGAGATGGTTGACCTCATGTTTCCTAACCCGGGACCTAATGTTGACCTCACCTCGACCAACACTAGACCGCCGGTCGGTAAGTGTGCTGCTGGGCCAGGAGTTCAGCTTCCATCTGCCTCTCCTTCTCCGACAAAGACAACTACTACAAAGAAGCCGACTACGACTAAGCCACCAGTGAAGTCTACAGTGTAAGTGGTTTGCTTTCTTTGCTTCATCTTGCTAACATGTTTTACAGCCCTGGCGGCGTTTTCATCACTGTTCCTTCTCCTTCAACCACCAAGACGACCCTCAAGTCGACAACCCGAAAGACAAGCACCACGACATCGATCAAGCCCGCGCCGACAAAACCCGCCGCCGGTATCATCACCCCCGGTACAGCTTGCAAGCCCGAGGGTTACTGGAACTGCATCAAGACAGGAACTGCCTTCCAGCGATGCGCTTCAGGGGTTTGGTCGGTCGCGATGGCTGTTGCGCCTGGAACAAGATGCGTGCCAGGGCAGAGCATGGAATTCACTATCGAGTATGCCTGATTGTGGTTTGCAATCTTTCCTTTTCTTTGCAACGCAATGTTTCTTATGTTTGATACCTAAAGTAGAAGATAGAAAATGAGCTCATGAAATGAAAATGCAGTTACTTTCCTTAATCAGCCTGAATACATCACACGTCCCACTGTGCAAAAATCTCCGATGTTATCTTCAAGGGTCCTGCGCCATTTTCCACGCGATGGATGCGGGGCTTGAAAATCACCCGAGTCCACCTTTTCTCAAAATTACCACGCTTCCCGCCGCGGAACATTCGGGTAACAACGCTAAAAGTTCAACTCTTTGATCATGGCGGAACCAGTGACTACCACGCAAGAACCCATTGAACCTATTGCCGCGCATGAGCGGGCGGAGGTGGAGGATGAGTTTGTGACGTCGGACTTCGACTCGGCGACTTTGTCGTCTAGTTCGACGAGTCTGAACACGAGTATTTATCAGCATGCTTTTGAGAATGGAAGACGGGTGAGTAAAACGGCTTGGCGAGGGGAGAAATGTGCTGATTTGGGATAGTATCATCAATATCGCCATGGAACGTGAGCGACCTGGAAGAGCACGTCGTGGTGGATCACTAACATGGACAGGTATCCGATCCCTAATGACGATGCCGAGCAGAACCGCGACGATATGAAGCACGCCATGATGCTAGAGCTCACGAAGTAGGAACAGCCATTGAATTATGCAGAGACCGAGGGACTGACATTTCAAGTGGCAACCTGTTCTTCTCGCCCATCGTGGAAAACCCCCAGAAGATTATTGATCTCGCAACCGGCACTGGTATCTGGGCCATTGACGGTAGGTCCGACCGCTCTTTCGTAGGATCTCAAAACTCACTATCCAAGTCGCCGATAAGTTCCCCAGCGCATCTGTGGTTGGAGTCGATCTCAGTCCCATCCAACCTTCATGGGTCCCCCCGAATCTCAAGTTCCTCGTCGACGACATCGAAGACGAGTGGATGCACGGCGGCGACTTTGACTTTGTGCACATGCGTTGCATCAGCCCCTGGCTGAAAGACGAAGTCAAGGTTCTGCGTCAAGCACACGAGTACGTTCACCTATCTCCCCATCTGCATTCCCATCTCACATGTCGCAGTCACATGAAACCTGGAGCCTGGATCGAAATCCAAGAACTCGACGCCCGCGCCAACTGCGACGACGGCTCTCTAGCCCCCGACGCCCCTCTCGCCAAATTCTTCGACACCGCTGAGCAAGCCGTAGCCAGCTTCGGCATGAAGTTTCGCGCGGGCGAGAACTTGCGTGAACCCCTTGAGAAAGCTGGCTTCACCAACGTATCCTGCAAAGTCCTTAAAGTCCCCATCGGAACATGGGCAAAGGTAAGTACCCCAAACAGTTGATACGAATAAGCTGACTCTCGGTAGGACAAGAAGCTTCGCCTCATTGGTTTGTACCTCAAGACCGCTGTCAGCGACATGTTTGGTGCTATGGCGGCCAAGCCCCTGCGCAAGGTCTTGGAGCCGGAAGAGATAGAGGTCTTCCTGGCTGATGCGAGAAAGGATTTGAATGATGTCAATATTCATTCTTATGAGAAGTACTACTTTTGGATGGGACAGAAGGCCCAAGAGTAGCCGATAGGGTTTTTAGTTGTCCAATAAAAGCCTTGGATAGATCTCTTTTGTGATGTAAGTCTGTAGCCACGCGTGCTTTGGGTTGATCCTGGTAGAGGGCTTTCCAGCCATTTACTTGTTTCAATGCCACCTTTGAGCAAACAAGAATAACAGGTCATTGCAGTGTCTCCTGAATGGCGATTGGTTCAACTTCTGGGCAGCTTTCAGCCTCACGCAATTTCGAAACCCCGCACCGTACTCCCCTCATAGACTTATCATCCATGTGAGAACGATATACCAAAAGCCCAGCAACCTGATATCAAACGATGGACTATCTCGCTGATTTTTCCGCTACTGTCTCTCTTGCATTCCGTATCTTCCCGCTCCTCAAAGCTGCTTTGTTAGTTCGCAGCTACGTGAAAGAGAGAGAAGGATTCCTTGACAGGAAAAAATGGAAGGACAGTGTCCGCCTCGGCCCCCACGGGACGAGATTCCATGGAGGCTGGTTCATTGCGCTTGAGGGAGAAACCCGTTGGAAGTTCTTATGGGGAGATGGAAACACTCAGGAGAACGCAGGCGAGACGATGCATGACGACCCTTCACAGGGCGATAACATACGGCTGGAGCTTATAGAAGAAGGATCCCATGGCTCTGAGGACATATTTCCTCTTGCCACCGGGTTTGCGGAGCTTTCTACGCAGTGGGAACAAGCCAACTCGGACGCATGGCATCATGTTACCGTATATAAGACTGCGCTCCCCACTAAAGTCAGGAGGTATATCAAGGTATTTGAGGAAGGCCAAGAGAGACGCGGTAAGTCCCTGTCGTGGTTTATGGGTGGATATTAACAATATCAGTGGTAATCGAATGCAGCACATATGCTCCAAAGAGCTTTAGCGGAGCTCTGCCAGACTTCCATTCTGCAAGGCGGATAAGCAAATTTATAAAGCTAATGGATTCAGATTACATTACCGTTCGATCGAAGCATAACTGGAAGAAGCTCTTTCTCCTTTAGTTCCACCACGCATGTCTCAGACTGCTTTTTGAATTCCTCGCCGCTTTGGAAGAATATGAGAAAGAAGATGCAGAAGATGCAAACACAGACACCGGCTCCGTGGAGCTCTGGTGATGGAACCTAAGGACTATCACCCAGCGTTCCTACGAGTATCGAGATCTGGGAGAAATGGGCCGTAAGCTAATCAGTACCACGGAATCCCTGATCGACGTAGTGAGAGCATCGTCTCCAGTTGTCGACTCGCTATCTCATGCTAATAAGTTTCTGGCCATTGAGATGGAACTACGAGGACTCTGTCGAGAGGCGAATGAAAGAATCCAAAACTTCTCAGATCAACTAGATCATGACCTCAAATACCTCGAACTAGACCGGGATATCAACCAGACAAGGGGCGTTCAGCAACTCGCGCTCCTAGCCACAATCTTCCTTCCCCTATCTCTTGCCGCTGGCGTCCTCAGTATGCAAACAAGATTCAAAGATCTCGGGACACTGCTGTACGACTTCTTCGGTGTGGTGGTGCTACTCGCGGCTATTGTCCTCATCATCATGATCTTGTTGAGTCTCGCGGCTGTTGTGAATGAGGTAGACAGTAAAATCAGTGTTCGAGATTCACGTTATAGAGATGATTTTCGAGGAAAGCTGCTGTTTACGATCAATACTGGGTTCTTTGTATTCGGGTGTCTGGTATTATCGTCCTTCTTGGTTGGAATGTTCAAAGACGTTTCGCTCGGTGCGAAGATACTGGGATATGGTGTTGCAGCGATATGTGGTGTATGAATGATTGTGCTTCTGTCGGCTATTGGGATCTTCTGGCTATGTATCTGGCGAATTGACGAGGTAGTGCCACTCGAAGAGAGAACAATGTCATGAACAAGAGTAGAGGATTGGTTCATTTCTTGAGGGTTGTTCTTTATGGTTTACTTAAACATGTCAGCTGTATAATGAACAAAAATGAAGTGGAACAAAGATTTAATGCCCCTGTTTTACCTCGACAGGTGCAATGGGCTGCACCCATCTTTCACACTGATACAATTCAGGAGGAACTAATGCACCTGGCAGATATTTAGCCCCATCTATCTGGCTATTCATGCCCCACCATGTTTAGTAACAAAAGGTCAGTGCCGCATCCCACCTCTCTCGTGTTTTTGCAACCTTCACCACTTCCTTCACTCACACATCACAAAGATTTTATTTTTCACCATCCACGAAAACAAACCAAAGCGTCACCTTAGAAGTCGAACGTTCTCCAGTGCTCAAGTAAGTCCTTCTCAAATCTTTCGTTATTCCTTCTCTAACCTCTCAGAGTAACACGCACACGATGTCTTTTCTAGATAGCATGTCAGGCATGCTACTACACAAAATTATGTGCACCGACTACAGGCCCCAGCGTCCCCTTCATACTGAAGATCGACCAAAAATCCCCATTCCGGCCGCCAATCTCGATGGTATCATCGAGATTCTTCGCACCAGGGGGCACTTCACCCACGAGGCATGGGGGAAATGCCTGGCCACACTGGAGGCAGTGAAAGACGACGGTGACGCCGAACCAGGAGTTTTCCCAGTCCTCGACGCGATGGAGGACGCATTCCAAGAGGTCGTCACTGATCTCAGAGAGATATCGAGTCTCAGTGACGAGGCCAAGAAGGATATCACCATCCTGCTTCGACCTGAGTCAGATGTGCGAGGCTAGGCGCCTCGCACCATGACTCGGATCATGGGAGGCGAACAAGATGGTGAGCAAAGGCGGAAACACAACAGTTGGAAAAGTCTCACTAACGAATTAATGCACCAAGTCATCCGCACGTTTCGCAACGACCTGATCAAGGCGGACGAGATCCTCCTCGGAAGAGGAAAAGACGAACAGGGCGAGCCTATCGAGAGGTTCGAGGGGGTCGGGAAACTTTTCGAAGGGGTACTCCCTCAGCTAGATGCCTTCTTCGCGACTCAGAACAACGCAGACGTCGTCCTTCCGATGGTTTTGGAGATCATCAAAGCACAACATCTTGTGGAGGAGCAAGGCGAGGGCAAGTGGCTGCAGCCACTCGAGGTTATTCTCGGAGAGGCTCTGTGCCAGCAGATCTCGGAGGTTGATGTTGCTTGATCGGTGGTACCGCATCTCGACACAACAGTCGGTGCGCTGCTGGTGGCTCTTGGAAGAAGATGTAAGCACTTCGAACCCTGTTTCGCAGCTCATTTTGCTAATTGTTTCTCCTTTCAACTTGTAGTCCTGTTGCTGCGGGGGGATATTTGCTTGATTCCGATGATAATTATAATTGCTCCATCGTCTGGGATGGGATATGTGCCTGCCGCCCTGGACGTTTATTGTCCTCTGAGGGGATGAGGAGGAGTTCAATTCACAAAGAAGGATGCCTTGGCTCCTGGCTGTGCGCAAAGGGGTCATCTTTTTTTTATGTCAACAACGACAAGGGTAGACGCATTAGGAATAAAAGCCAAATAATGTCGCAATCGATCCAGGATGAAGATGAGAGCTGAGATCAAAGTCAATTTTAAGACCATCATTTTGAGCCGCGCGACAGCCTCCACTCAAGTCAAGTATAGACAAGCAGGAGTACATTAATCAATTCACATGAAGCCAAGACAAGTCTCAAGGCTCAGAAGACACTACAAGACTGTGCAATAAAGTGACCAGTAACCATTTACGTAAAGATAAATAATTAATTTAAAGTCATAGTAGTTAATATTAATATATTAGACTTGTGTCAAACCAAACCACTATGCCAAAGGCCTGCACAAAAATGCAAGGTCCCTACACTAGGGGCCTAAGGCAACAGGGCTTATGTTTTGTACAGCAACTTAGGGTATGGTATTTAGCCCTATTTATTCTGCTGTTCCTGACCTACTATATTTTGCAACTAAAAGTTGATGCTGCATCCTCCCTCTCTTATTTTCACAACTTCTACTTCTGATCCACCCGTTAACTTTTTATCCTGTTTCCTTTTGATCGTTATATTCACGTACCGCTACCTCGATCCTCGGAATCTCCAAGAAACAGCAAACATGGACTTTCTCCACGGCCTTTCTGGCACGTTCCTTTCAATCATTTGCCAAGAGCATAAGCCTCAGCGGCCTCTGAACATTGAGGACCGCCCTGCCATCCCCCTGCCGCCCGCCCATCTCGAAGTCATCATCGGAGAAATCGAGACTAGGGGTGACTTCACCCACGAGGCGTGGGTGGAGTGTCTCACCGCCCTAGAAGCGCTCAGAAGCGAGGACGAGCCAAACGTATTCCAAGTGCTCGATACTGTCAACGATGCCTACCGAGAGGTGGTCGGCGACCTTAAGGAAATTGTGGAGTTGCAGCAGGATGTGAACGAGGACATGAGTATCCTCATCCGCCCGGAGCTTGACGTGGTGGGTTAGGCACCCTCTATCATGGCCCGGGTTGTTGGGGTTCACGATCCAAGTGAATTCCCTGGTGAGTACTGGTGGTAATATCAGATGAACGAAGACACTGCTAACGAATTAATGTACCAAGTCATCGAAGATTTTCGGAAGACGCTTGTTGAGGCGGACAAGACCCTCGTCGGAATTGCAACCGATGAGAACGGCGAAGCTGTCCCTAGGCACATTGGAGTTGGAAAGCTGCACGAGGTACTTGCGCATTTGGGAACGTTTCTCGAAACACAACGAAACGCGGGCATAATTTTTATGACGATTTTGGAAATCGTCAAGCTCCAGCAGGTCATATCGGACAACGGGGAGGGCAAGTGGCTCCAGCCACTGAAGGAGACACTTGGCGATGCTCTTTATGAGCAGGTTGTCCAAGCCGGGGTAGTTTGAACGGGCAGGTCAGGAGCCAACTTGAGGATGTCTCTCGAAAGACTATGGCTCCCACTCGAAGTGGTTCGAACTACCATATCCAGCTGCATCAAACAAAAACATGCTGGGGTCAAGGGAACGCTGCTCTCGTCCGATACACTCAAACGCCTTCCTTGTATCAGAAAAACAAACGCCAACAAATGGAATTGGAATCAGATAAGTTACTTGATTGAGAAGGATAGATGCCGACCAAGTCAAGGTCGTAGGCGGGCTGCAATACATGCAGAAGCAGAACTAGTCTCCCAATTCAACTGTGGTAACAAGACTTGTAATGACGTGGCCGGTGACCTTTTTACCTAATAGTTAATGATTATTTTGAATGCCTAATAATGGATTTTGATATGTTTGACTTGGGACCTGGTACTGGTCTGGTATGGTCATGGATACAGTGGCCTGCTGCTTGCTGATTGGCTGGTCTGGAAGATAAGCGATAAGATTGGTGGGCATGCCTCTTTTATCCGTGTTGTTTCTCAAGGTCTGTACGATCTCGACTTTTTCAATTTTTTCAAATGATCTCGACATCGTACCGTCTTCTTTCTCGTTCTTTTTGGTCTCTCCTTTTATCGAGTGTTCAGCATCGGCTGACAGCCTCTTTTCTCGACTGACTGCCCATCGACAATTCCATTGGCTCCCCAGAAGCAAACACGCCCAAACCGCATTCGTTCTAAACTGCATGCCAGCCCCACCAAAACCAGTTTCTTTATCGTATCACCGAACGAAACGCGCCTCGCTTCCCAAGAGTTCCCCTCAATCCCCTTTTTCGCTGTTGGTCAACATCGAATTCCACCATCACACGCAGAAAGACACCCAGCAGAGACATAACCCAGCCCTTGCAGATACTGTTAGTCACGCACTGCAGAATGTCTGAACAGCCCTCTTCTCCTGCAGCAGCTGCTGCTCCTCCTGCTACGGCTCGGTCCGATCTAGCGTCGGCCGTTGAGTCAGCTCCAGCGCCGCAGCCTGAGTTAGTTCCCGCTGCTGATCCACAGGTGAGTTTAAAGCACTTTTCGTATAGAGATACGTATTCCGGCCCGTTGCTGATGCTTGCTAGGATGGTGATGAGAGTGAGACCGACTCGGCTGTTGGTGATGATGCGTATGGGACCCTTGCTGATACTACCTCACCGTTGCTGACCGTTCTGCAGGGCGAGCTCCACTGCCTCCATCACCTCCAGCATCCTTGAGTACCGCACTATTCAGGGTCGAACGTTTCACAGTGACAGACATCCTACTGAGTACTTTACTCCCAACGATGAGCAGCAGTCTGCGTCCATTGACATCAAGTATGCGACACCTCACAGGACTGAACCTTGCTGACATTCGTTAGCCATCACGCTTTGACGCAGCTTCTCAGTGGAAAGCTCTTCCTTGCCCCTATCAAGGACAACGTGCAGGTGAGTGCATGCATTGTTGGTCTTGTGACATGCTCACACCCATTAGAAAGTCCTCGATGTAGGAACCGGAACAGGTGAGACTTGCATGCATATTGTACGTTGACTTGGCTAATCAGGTACAGGTATCTGGGCAATGTAAGACATTTGAACCCTTCACCACGATGCCGGCTCACCATTCAGTGACTTTGCAGACGAATACCCCGAGGCTGAAGTCATCGGCTCTGACCTCTCACCCATTCAACCCAAGTACGCCGTCCCCTTTCCTACCCTATCATCTCACTCACCATTCCCAGCTGGGTTCCCCCCAACGTCAAGTTCGAGATCGACGACGCCACCCTCCGCTGGACATGGGACGATAACACCTTTGACTTTATCCACATCCGCTATCTCTTTGGCGCTATCAAAGACTGGTCTTCCCTCTTCAAGGAAGCTTACCGCTGCTGTGCCCCCGACGGCTGGATCCAGTCCGCCGAAGCAGACGTCCATATTCGCAGTGATGATGGAACCACTGATGACCTTGACTGCTTGAAGCTCTGGGCGAAGCTTTTCACTGAGGGTGGCGCTGCGCTTGGGAGCCCGTTCTTCGTGCAGGAGGGTGATTTGCAGGAGAAGGGCATCCAGGCTGCTGGGTTCACTGACATCAAGAGCATTGAGTACAAGGTGAGTTGCTCTAAGAGAATCGCTTAGCAAGGCTGATGGTTTAGTTCCCTATTGGTGGCTGGCCCCGTGACCCTGAACTCGCTCAGGTCGGTAACTACGTCCGTGCGACTCTCGAGAACGATCTCGAAGGTACGTCACCAGACCTATCATCCCTCTTTCATTACTGACAGGCTTCAGGCTACACCCTCCTCCTCTGGAAGACCATTCTTCAGTGGCCTGAGGACGAGTATCAAGTCTTCCTCATGGAGATGCGCAAGTTCCTCAAAAACAAAAAGGTCCATGCTTACATGACTGTTCGCTACGTCTATGGTCGCAAGGCAGAGGCTTCTTGAGAGTTCTATTCGGACTATTATAGAGAAGAACATATCATTGATGGGAGGCCATTTGCGTTTGAGCATGGAATGAGCATTGGACAACGTCTATAGCATACGTAAGAATAGCTGTTTCCTAGAGCCTAAGTTTGCATTGCATAAGATCTTGCTTCTCTCAAGAAGTATCGAGAATTGTATGAGGAAAGAAGTTTTCTTTGTTCAGTACAACATGAAGGGGAAAGCCCATTATGATGAGTACACGAACTGCAGCACGTTCAGATAATCTGAAAATACCCAAAGGGTCTTTCACTCATATCGAGCTGCAGGGTGTGCCCCGAGATGAAATATGGAGTGGTGTTTACCCTGTAAAATGCTTGCCGCGTTCGATTGGATAAGGGCGTAGATATCTAGATACCGGTACCTCAATCTCATCACCCGCTGAGGAATTGTCTTGCCCCACCAGGCGGCGGAGGCGAGTCCGACGCCCCGAGAAATGAGGCTAAGACGCGGAGGGCGGTCTTGAGCTCCGGTTGGTGCTAAACAGAATCAAGCTTTTTGATCCTTCATGATGATCTCAACGCCCGCAGACATGTCATCCGAACTTGAGGCCTCCTTTTGGCTTGTCAATTTTTTGGATATGTCTTTGTCTTCAACAGACTGATCATGAGTATAATGGGCGTTGTTCTACGTCTAGTTATGCGTACTTGCGTTGGTGGTCACCTTGGCTGTAAAGCTGTATAGTATCCAATCCAACAGCCTGGGGATGTCTACCAACGGCCTCTCCTTGCAGCATTGTCATAAGCATAAATACATCTTGTGTGACCCCACAGCACTTGTCTAGTAGCTTGACTGTTTCAGGCATGCCGAAGGGGGCAGGGCAACAAATTGCTCAGTATAAAATATCTAGAGCGCTTTTCTTTCCCTTCTCACCTTTGCAACCGTAACCTTATTCCGGACCACGAACGACTGTGCCTTAACTTAGTCGCTCATCTTGCCCAACATGCTGCGCCCGCCGATCAACTTTCTCACATTACACTGTGATGCCACCCACTTCCGCGTGCAGCCTCTGCCATGTGATAGCTAATCTTTGGTTTGCCGCTAGATGCGTACATCATCTTCATGGGTTTGATAGCCCTGCCTATCCTGTACCCTTACGGAAACATGCCCGCCATCGATGCTTGGTTCTTTGGTGCCAGTGCGTCCACCGAGTCCGGCTTGAACACGTGCGTTGCGCACTCTTTCTTGTGACCATTCCTGACTTGTTTGGTAGTATCGACGTCAAGGCTCTCAAGACATACCAGCAGCTCTACATTTACTTGATTCCTATCTTGACCAATCTGAGCTTCATAAATATCGTTGTAGTTATCGTGCGCCTCTTTTGGTTCAAGAGGCATCTGAAGCGTCTTGGTGAGTAATTTGCAAATGAATCTATCGTCACCCCATACTCATTACTTCTCCCTGCAGCTCCCCAAATGCTCGACAACAGCACTGGCACAACCGATGTCGACATTGAGACTGCTCATCAAGAGCCAAAGGTCCTTGCTGACACAACTGAAAACTCTGCCGAACCGACTGATGGAACGAATGGTAAGGCTAAAGCGACAGGGGACCCCATCCAAGAGGATCCGACAGTTGCAAATGAAGACAGGCCAGTGACCCGTACCATGACCATCACCTTCGATCCATCCACCGAAAGACACAAGGAAGACGCTGCCCTTTACATCCCTGGACCGCGAGCTCGCGAACGTGGTACGTTACTCTTGCACGTCTTCGATGAGTACTGACAGATCAACCCAGGGTATCCAATCGCTCCCAGAAACCATGAAGCCGCGCGAAATCCAGAAGACAGTGATGATGGTGAGAGACTCGACCGCAAAATCTCTGTTCCCATACTGATCGGCCATAGATGATGCAATCAAACCTGTACCCAATAGAATTCAGACTGACGGAAGCTCATCCATGCGTCGTCGGCGACGCTTCAGCACCGACGATGGCCTCAAAGTCACAGCTTCCCGCTCCATGGACCGAGTCGCCGGCGTAGCAGCTTCTTTCCTAGTTCTGGGATCACAGACAGCACCCCAGCCGTGCCCCGTCTCTTCGGACTCGAACCGACAGCCTGCCATCAACGACGTCCCATTCCTCTCACGCCAAGCTACCCTCGGACGGAACTCGCAGTTCAAGAACCTTACATCACACGATCGAGAGATTCTCGGTGGTATTGAGTATAGGAGTCTGAAGCTGTTGCTGAAGATCGTCGTGGGTAGGTACCCCTATACTAAGCTGGCAAGGAGTCCATGATAGCTAAAACACCTCCAGTTTACTTCTTTGGTCTTCATATCTTTGGTGCGGTTTGTCTCGTCGGCTGGATACATACTGCTGATAAGCAATATGCGGATGTCCTACAGGCAAGTGCGCAGGATAAGACTTGGTGGTGAGTGCCCAGAGATCTGCGCATTACAAATTCACTGACCGGACTCTTCACACAGGGGCATCTACTCTGCTCAGACAATGTATGATAACCTAGGTTTTACTCTCACACCGGACTCCATGATCTCTTTTCGCACTGCCAAGTGGCCCATGATCCTGATGAGCTTCCTCGCATTTGCTGGAAACACACTCTATCCGGTCTTTTTGCGCCTGAGCATTTGGATCATGTCAAAGCTGGTACCAAAGTCCTCCCCGACACAAGAGTCCCTCTCATTCCTGCTCACTTATCCTCGTCGGTGCTACACGTTGCTCTTCCCTAGCGGTCCGACGTGGATCCTCTTCGGTATCATCTCCGCTCTCAACTTCCTCGACATTCTTCTCATAATAGTTCTGGACCTTTCCAACCCTGAAGTTTCCTCACTTCCGCTTTCTCAGCGCATCCCAGCCGCTATCTTCCAGGCTGCATCAGCGCGCCATACTGGTACCGCTAGCTTCAATCTTGCCAACGTCAGTCCCGCTGTGCAGCTCAGCTTACTGATCATGATGTACATTGCCGTTTTTCCCATTGCGATCAGTATTCGCGCTTCAAATGCTTATGAGGAAAAGTCCCTTGGTCTGTGGGAAGAAGAGAAGTCCCTAGACGAGAAGCATAGCAAGACTTATCTCTTGACGCATATGAAGAACCAGCTTGGCTTCGACCTTTGGTATATCTTCTTGGGAACCTTTTGTATATGTATCTCTGAGTCTAAAAGGATTGCAGATGTCAATGATCCTGTAAGTACACTTCTGAGGGTCATGGCAAGTATATGATCTGACAATAGTCTTAGGCTTTCTCGGTATTTTCAGTCCTATTCGAGGTTACCTCGGCATAGTAAGTGCTACTTGGGTGGGGATCGATTTGAGAGACAGGAGCTAACCCCTTGCCAGCGGAAATGTTGGGCTGAGTCTTGGGTACCCGACAGTGAGCACCTCACTATGCGGCATGTTTGGAACCTTTGGAAAAGCAGTCATATGTCTGATGATGATTCGAGGACGTCACCGTGGATTACCATATGCCCTCGACCGTGCCATAATGCTCCCCACTGGACAGGTTGCTGAGAACTGAATGGTGCTTGACAAGGTATATAATGGTCGGACTCGACTTTTTGTATAGGAGTCTCTTGGTAAGATGCAATTATAATTAGAAAATGGCACATAATCTCACCAAACACGATCGGCAATGTCGGTGAAGGATCGATTCAATATCGCCAGACTTGAAGTAGTACCCTTCCCACAACCAGGATCAATGCAAGTATGGAGAAAATCCAAGATTAGAAAGAATTCATCATGTAGACGATGGACCTTTGCCTAATTAAATTGATGCTGCTTCAATACTAGGATCTGAGGAGAGGTTTCGTTTCATTAAACATCCAGCATCTTCATTGGTGCGCTCGGAAAAGGAGTCTTGCCATTGGCCCATCTCCGCCGGCACAGTCAGACCTGATCCTTTAGAGTCATGGAACAAAGAGCTTATCAAGGACACGGTCGGCTCGAGATTCTTTTCGGTCATAAAGTCTTCATCTCAGTGGATATTTCGGATTCTCCGTTTCTGACTGGTTCAGCACCAATCGGTGAAACCCCTTCGACGCAAAGTCCAGTTCAGTAAACAACCAACATCGTTAAAGGTGTCCATTTTACCGCTGTGTGCCGCGAGATAACATGGTACTAGTTACATTTAGAGACAAATCGGCAACTAGTGCTGACCTTACAGAATGTCTCGGCATGAATCACTCAATACGGAGCTATCTCAATCAAGATCAATCCCAAAAGGATTGGATCCTCCGATCACCTAGTAAAGGACTATAGTTTATCTTGCCCAGCATGCTAAGTATAGCCCGCATACAACATCACTCGCGAATCTTACATCAAAGGGGTTCTTCAATCCCAAAAACTTTACATCTTTACCACGATGGCGAATAATACCATCTTCATGTCTCCAGAAGAGTCGGAGCGTATCCAACGCACAATCAAGGATATTGCAAGGCTACAAGAAGAACAAACAGGCCAGTCGAGGGAGCCTCCAGATCCCAAATTCTTAATCGAACAGGCTATCTCTACGTCTCTTATGCAAGAGATATCTTCTGCAGCCTTCGGGCTTTGTGCTCCAAGGAAAACTCGAGAGACGATGGTAGCTTACGGTGTAGGAAAGCAATACCTACCCAGCACAGCCAAACTTGCGGATCTACAACCAATGACCATCAAGGACCTGAGAATTGAAACGCACCACCGGGGCTTCTACCTTTCCTTGCGCCGTGTCTCACCCATTTCCATACTCCAGGCATCCTCCTGGGCCGTCGTCAAAGACCAGTCGTCTGGCGAGGTGGAGCGACTGGAGGTCTTTCTGCATACATTACAGTTTTGCGAGAATACTTTGGAGATAGCTTCTGATCTGGTGATCAAAGAGCCATACTACACTCTCGGTGCCCAAGGAGATCGCACAATTCGGATAGATCATCCATCAGACCTAATAGTTACCGCAATCTCCGAGAATCCAGAATCGTGGCGGGACAGTGAACAATACTCTAGACGACCAGACCTCGTGTCTCCAGGCGAGTACAAGAGGAAGGGAAACGACGCACTTCTGAAGAAGAAGAACTATGCCGAAGCTCATTTTTGGTATACGGAAGGTCTGAAGCTTTCGAAGAGGGACCAAGGTTGCGAAACTGTACGCAAAGACCTGTACCGTAACCGAGCTCATGTCAACCTTCAACTTGAGAGATTTGATGAAGCAACATCGGATGCTTTAGACTCCTTGACTCGTGGTGAGACTAAAGATCTGAGGTCTCTTGACGCGAAGGCCTACAATCGTGCAGGACTCGCTGCATACTCTCAGGGCGAGTTTCTCAAAGCTCGATGCTACTTCGAGCAGCAAGGGAAATTCCAACCAGATGACCAGCAGCCCAAGCTACACTTACGAAGAGTCGATGCAAGACTGCGAGAGGAGGCTGAGGGTACATACAACATGGGGAAAATTGTGGGCAATCTATCCAAGACGGGAGGCAGGCCCGATGCAGCCTCGTATTACGGTGCAACGGAGATCAAAAACAGCCCTGGAGCTGGTCGTGGTCTTTTTGCAACCCGATATATCGAAACAAACGAGATCATCCTGTGTGAGAAGGAGTTTTGTGCGGCCTGGAGTCACGAGGCTGAAACGTTCACGGCGCTGGCGTGTGACCTTCGAGAAGACGCTATTATCAAGGTCTTTCCCACGGGTCTGCATAAAGCTGCTGTTAAGAAGCTGCTCAACAATCCATCTCAGGTCGAGAGATTCCTCAGTCTACATGGAGACTACCATGGACTTGGGAGGAAATTGCAACAAGTTGACGGTTCACCTGTAATCGACACGTTTCAGGTACACGATATCATCCAACGCAACGCCTTTAGCTTGGGTCAGCAAACCGAAGACGAAGATGTCAGCAACGCCAGTACTGGTCTTTGGATACGGGCATCGTACATCAACCACTCTTGTATTCCCAATGCAAAGAAGGATTTCGTTGGCGATCTCATCATCTTTCGCGCCATAAGAAGAATTGCAGCTGGTGGAGAGATCACCCATAGCTATGATGAGTCGACTGGCTATGAAGCAAGAAAGGCAAACATTCGGAGGACATGGAACTTCGAATGTCGGTGTCAGCTTTGCCTTGTAGAGGGAGCAGAGCGCGATGATGTCCGGGAAAGAAGGCGGCAGGCTGAAGAGAAAGCAAAGAGGTTTGTGGAAGCAAATAGCCCCTATAGTGCGAGTAGGATCATTTTGAGAAAGGCAAAGATGCTGCGTCGGACACTAAACGAGACGTATGATGAGAGGAGCTATAAGGGACTGCCTCGGCGGGCTCTTGCGGCGATAGATGAGTGGCTTCGCGTAGCCAGTACCAGCTAGTGGTCACATGCCGGAAACTGTGAGAATATGCAGTGTCCAAGCTAAGGCACCTCGCTGTTAGATGAAAGGATGTGGCTCTCCCGCGCCTCACAAGTCGACTTTGTTCGACAATGAAACATGGTTAAGAAATATAATGCCACTGTCAGAACAAGGTCTTTGTGCGCAGTTGATGTCATTTTTGCAGTACCTCAAGGTATCGTTTCGTGCTCTCACAAGTATCAGGGCTCTTGTTGACAGAAGTGATAGACAGAGTCATCATATGTATCCTAGAGGAGGTATATTCACTGAAACGATAGTGAGAATGTATCTTGAACACTATATGCTCATAAGCATCGAAGATCAGATCATCCGAAACATAAGGAAGAGGAGATCATCATATAAAACCATGTCAAATAGTTGCATGAGCCATAAAGCAACCTGCGCCTTGATGTAGGTATGTAAGCGCCAAGCCAACCAAGCATTGGACATGCCGTACGCGCAAGCCGAGTATCCCGGTCCACTCACATGCCAGTGCTAAGACTCTCCAACTACCAGTAAATCCGAAGGAGGGCGATGATCTAAAATATGCAGGCGACGTGGCGCAATAAGGGACATCGTCTCGTAACCCAAGCCTCTTGTTTATTTCGCCCAGACTGAAACGTGCATAACCGCCGAGAGTAAAGATGCCGTTTCCGTTCTTGGCCTGGATTTACCCCATAATATGCGGGAGGCCAAGGCGGTAAAATGCGGGCGGGAGTGATCAGATAGCCGAATCCTCCATATTGTAGTGCTGTTGGCGCTTGTGAGGCCTCTCGTGAAGATAACTTCATCATCCGACTTTGAATCTTGGCACATATGCATGTTTCGGATCGGAACACAGCCTCAAAGAATGAAAGAGAAGGAGAGTGCGGGGTTAGACGAGGATGAGTTGTATATAAAGATGCCATTCTGTGCTCTGGAAATATTCAAAGCAGCTCACATCATCACACTTGCTCGCTTCTTCTTCTCCTCTCCCTACCAGCCTCTCTACCCTCAACTACCTTCACAATGGGCAGACTCGACAACGACAACTGGCTGTACCCAGGTGACAGCCTCACCAGCGACAGCGGCAGCAACGAATTCAGAATGCAAGAAGACGGCAAGATCGCCATCTACTGGGAAGGCGAATTTGTGTGGCAGAACACAGAAGACCAGCGTGACGACATCAAGGGCATCCATCTTCAAGATGATGGCAACTTTGTCTTGTAGTAAGTATCTCAACCATGAGAAGCTACTACAGGAGCTGACCAGCTACTTAGTACCCATGACGACGAGGCAGTTTGGGCTTCCGATACCTCCGGTCAGGGCGATGAGGTCTATCTCGTTGTGCAGGATGATGGAAATGTTGTCTTGTACAAGGGTGAGGATGATGAGGCTGAGGCCGTTTGGGCGACCAGCACCAACCAGATTTAGGCATGTCAGGCTAGCTTTTTCGTCTGCAAATAAGAAGGAATAACGAGATTACTACCGTACTCTTATGAGTTCCGCTGTAACGTGTGTGTTAAAGCTGGTCTGGTCCGTAGATGTCGCTCTAATCGAGCTTTGACTGCATAGTCCCCATTCTGAAAGTCGATCAGACATCATCAAGAGCCACGCCCGGTTAGCTCAATCGGTAGTGAGACTCTTACGAGTACGCGTCTCAAGGTTGCGGGTTCGACCCCCGCATCGGGCTGTTCCTATATTCGATTGCGAGCGTTAGCGAGGCTTTCATTTTTGCATTTTTTGTTCTTTATTACCTCCGATCCTTCCATCTATTCCACGTGCATTGATGAATGGGTAAAGGAATAAAGTTAGAAACGCGTAATACTTTACTCACTTTGAGATTGTCTTTTTACTTGGACCCGATTTTGAGTTTATCCTCTGCGGGCGGACCCCGCCTTGTTCTGTGAGGCTGTGATGTCGCCTATCCCGAAGCGTCATTTCATATTTATGCAGATCAACATAACCCACAAGGTTAACCATGCGCATCGAAAAGTACCCTTTATCTCCGCCTAGCTTGGAGGAACTGGCAGCCAAACTTCAAGCCCCCTTGGCAGCCAATTATGAGCACTCCACAGTGAGTGTCGTGCCCTGCCCGGATCTTCGGCAAGCACCCTATCATCTAGCTACCGAGGGGTTATCAGGAGATGAAAAGATAGCAGATGTAGGAGGCCAACCGAATTTGTTCCCGCGCCCAAAGATGCATTGCGTTTGGTCCATGATTGAGCTTGCGGAGGCTATGGACATGGATCCTGCGAAGGGGGGATTACTCGGTGCTGGAGCCGGACCTCATCGCGTTATCGGACAGAACTGTGAACTTGCGCCGAATATTGGCTGGCAAGGCAGCTTTGAAAACGTCAAGAATGAGAGTCGTTATGCAAAGGTCGACAAGGAGACAAGCGCTGTCCATGTCGATAAGAGTCCTTCTTTGGACTGCGCCTTGATGATCAATTTGTTCGGTTCCTCAGGCAGTCCGGGGCCGGTGATCAAGATCACAGCTAGAAAGAGGACCGGCTCTGAACGAAGTTTTGCGGAGTGTATCCGAAAAGGTCTCCATCAAACATGCGGCGACTCGCAGACTGTCAGTCTCGGTGGACTCTTTTTGGTCAAGAAAGGCAAGGCAAAATACCATATTATGCCCGACTTCCCAGCCGAGAAAGACTTGCCGTTTAATAATCGCAAAGATGTTGATAGTTGGTTGACCTTCCACGACTTTGATGCATCGATGCTTTGTTTGTCGGTGCTACATTCAGTTGACCCTGAGGGAAGGATGGGTTTGCGGATTGAGCATACACATTGCTACGCTACAGATGGGAAAAATTCTGGAGGCCATTATCATTACGATTTGGACGATACGGAGGATGATATTGAGTATGAAGCGTATTTTAATACTGCCAAAATGATATATCGACTCGACAGACCGAATTGATTCTGAAGAGCCTACCCTAAACTGCTAAGAGAGCCAGATTCTTTGTTTTCCTGTTCCCCGACAGCACCTCATAAGGTCAGCGACCCGTGAAAAAGTTTATATAAAAGAGATTGGATTAAACTCTCCTTCTTGCTCCTGCCACGAAAGTGAATGATATGAAAGCGCTGCGTACAACGGCGTTCCACCGGAAACGCTCTACAAGTTCTGGAATTGCCTCAATGCTCTCATCCAATCATAAGTCGTTGCGGGCGAATGGTTTAGTGGTATAATACTCCCTTAGCATGTTCTCTTACAAGAGATGTCCTACTGGGAGTGGTCCAGGGTTCGATTCCCTGTTCGTCCAAGATAGGTGGTTCAAACCCACCTTTATACGCTTCTTTTTTCCCCCATTCATGCTTTTTGTCCGTCATCCTCACTATCATTTGATGATGTGATGTGATGATCTGATCATAGTTCAGTACAATTCAGCGGAATCCTTTCACCCGGATACTGCAAGCGAGTTCTTCCCCAGATTGGATATCTCGTCAGTGAATCGCCCGTTTTCAACTCGTGATGCTCGTATACGAACTGCTGACAGTCAGTCAGAACACCACGGAAACAACCCATGCTCTCTCGTATTCCGCCTTATGACACTGCAAGTCACAAATGCTAAGCGGAATAAAAATAAAAATAAAAATAAAAATAAAAATAAAGCTCACCCTGGTCCCAGTCTCGTTTTTTGCCAAGACCCTAAGCAAAACCTTCAGAAAAGCTTGCAACCGCAACGGGATAGCCGATTCTGCTGGAAAGATACTAGCGCTGACTTTATCGTGTTCAAAATGTCCGGTTGCGACGTTGACAGGTGCTGCATGAGGGAATCCCCGGTCTGTCAGATTTGGAGAACAACAGAGTGTTGGATGTCGTGAGTGCATCATTGAAGGCTGAGCATGATTTCTTAGGACATAGTGATCTTGAAGCGGCTGTCATTCTGGAACGGGCAATAGCCGAAGCCATCGTCAATAGTCAACGGTGGCTAGCGTTCAAGTGGCACGATCAAGTCCGTATCTGAAAGTGACGGAGCCAACGCCGTTGCCAACGTTGCAGCTAATCTAGGCTATCAATTCGTGAAATGAGAGGCGTTCTGCCAATACCTGAGATAAGAATTGAGGCATTTTTTGCACGTATTTCCACATATTGTACATCTCCAATGCGGCGCAAGCCAGCAAGATACAGGCGCAAATGTTTTGTCCGACCCTTCGTCACGTACGTCCATGTCACAAATCGTGTGTCGCCAAGAAAAATAGGCGCATTGCATTGCTTCCATATCACATTACTCACAGAAACTCAGCCCCCGTCCAATCTATTACCTCTGCCAGGTTTCAAGGCTACGTCTCACCAGCCGTATTGTGCGACATTTTGTTCCACGCAATCAAAGGGGCTGTTTACTCCTTACAGTAGCAGTATATATGACAAGAATTCCGATTTTCCCACGGCAAGTCGGCAGTTTATAATTGATTGCATGGGGGGTCCCCGCGGATCGCCGTGTCGAAAGAAAGTGATTAGAGCTTGCGCGGCTTGAATGGCTGAGTGGATCTGGAATTCAATCAGGGTACTTGGACTGTACCAAACCTTTTTTTTGTGGCGTCTGGGAATGTTTTTGGCACGTTGCAATGGCGTTCTTCTACTGGGCGCGCTTCTGTTTTGAGCACCTTGATGCTGGAGCTGGGCTTGCATTCCAACGGCTACCGTTTGACCAACCGCCACTGATTGACGCAAGGATAATTAATTAACTGGTTAGTTGACGCAGAAATGCTGTCGCAGTTGTTTTACGGTATGAATCATGTTTCAGATTAAACAGAGGGCGAGATAGAGAGGGGTTTCACGTTTTTACGGTAGATCCAGTAGGAGGGCCGAGAAGTGCGGAGCCCACGGTTAGATCGGATGGTACGGTACAAGGGATAGACTACAGGGAGAGGGGACCTAGAACTGACTGACATGACATGCTTGGCGAAAGCTTGAGTCTCTGACCACGCGGCGTCTAAACAACCTTGACCCAGAACCTTGACCTCGACCTCCACTAGAGCCTTGACCTACGGTCTACCTAAGTTTGGTGGGTGTTAACTTAGCTATGACGAAACGGAATACGATGTGGGTTCGTGCGACTGTCTCTCTCGTATATCATTCGAGCTATGGCCGCTTGACTTTGTCCTTCATCTCATTCATCATCACAGCGGCTTCATGATACCACCATGCGGTCTCACAACCACTTGCTGCGCGGCGTGCTAACGTTTGTGGCCATCTTGTCATTCTGCATTCTTCTCACAGCAATATTTCACGTCAAAATATCAGACGGTCTCTCATTCACACCAACCCAAGAACGGCCCCTCTTTTACGAGGAGCAACCTCCCCCACCTGAAGATCCCGACCGCTCCAAACCACCAAAGAAGACATCACCAGAGGAGCCTTTCCATCGACGACCGCAACACAAGGACGATGACGATAAGAAGAAGGACCAATCTAATACTCAAGATGACTACTACGATCTCCGCCTCGACCGCGGCGACGATGCTGAGGATAAACCATATGTCGACTACCATCTCTTGACCAGTCTACGGAACAACATGGGCTTTTATAACAAGATTGATGCGAGAAAGACTGGACACGAGCTCTTCAATCCAACGATACTCGAACTCCCTCGTGACACTAATATCACTCATGACTTCCTCGTCATTGCGCGCACAACCCATGTCGCAAAGGAAATCAACGGCAAAAAGTACAAAGTCGCCCGTCAAGTCGCCACCTTTGCGAACCTCACCACCAATTTCCTTGACCGACCCGTCATCAGAACCGGTGAATGGTCTACAATGCTCTTGGAAGACTTTGGTGGACCTGAGCATCACTGCAAGAGACAGCCCGACATGGATAAGTACGTCGGCCCAGAAGACATGAAGCTGTTCTGGACACGCGCTGGCGAACCTCTTCTCATTTTCACTCACCAAGTCGACGATGAGACCATGTGTCAAGGTCAGTTCCTCATTGACGTGCGCGCTGCCCTCCCCGAGCTCGAACAAGTCCTGGGTTCCGACTTTTCATCCCGTTTACCCTCAATCCGCTTCGCCGAACCAACACTCCTCGCTCGCGAACCAGAACCAGGCCAAGAGGATCATCCTCGATACCAGCGTGAGAAGAACTGGGCGCTAGCTCAGTCGCCCTTTAGTCCAGACTCGGAGCTTCTGATGATGGTGGAGCCGGGACAATTATTCCGTTGGAAATCCGCCGACGAGCCCGTCGAGCCCATCGTCGCAGTTGATGACCAGGAATCGGCTGTTGAAGAACCATACCCACCGACGGCGAAGCCAGGAAAGACTTGGCACGGCAAGAAGAGAAAGACATGCATCCACGATGTCATGATCGACGACAGCCACGTCCACCAGAGCTCTCCCATGCTGAGTGTCACAATGTGCAACCGCGGAGCATGCGAACCCGATGAGCAAAACACGGTTCTCATGGGCATCGTGCAGCGCCGACAAGACTTCCCGGGCGCTTCGTTTACATGGTATGACCGACGGATAGCAGTGTACGAATCAGCAGCGCCGTACCGCATGATCAGCGTCGGCAAGAAGCTCACGTACCACGGAGAGTCGGACCTCAGCTATTCCTGGACGGGCTCCATGTCGTACTACACAAACCAGACCGAGTTCCCACCGTCGAACCACGGATATCTCGACGATGAGGTATGGCTGGGCTTTGGCGTCAAGGATGCAGCCGCTGGGTGGCTGGATGTTCGGGCCAAGGATCTAATTGCAGATCATTACATGTGCCAGGGGGCATCGGTGGAGTACAAATATTATAGACAGGGTATTTCGGCATAGCGCGGTGTGTTTTTTGGGTTGGGATGGCGTTAGGGGGGCTAGACTACAGATACTGCTTCTCTTTGTTCTTTCGACTAGAGATAATTCGATACCAAAATTTTATTCTCGTGATAATCATGAATATCTTGTGTTGGTTGTTTGACTTTTGTCAGACTATTGATTGACAGATCTTGTTAGTGTCGGTCAACTGCCGAAACAGGTTTAGACACAAGGGGTAAACGAGGCGGTAGTTGGTGCAATACGAGAATTTCAGGGCGATAACCTAACAATGATATGACATTTTTCCGCCTAGCAAAAATAGCAGTCAATAGTCGCTATCAAGCGAGTCAGGCGTTGACCGTCACTTCAATGATAAGGGGCTGGTCCAGATCCGTCAGATTGCAACAAATGACTGCAGAACTACGATGCAGTCACGTCACAAATGATCATCCATTTAGTGAACCCAAAACTTGGTATAAAATGGAGCAAGATGATACTTCTCGAACTTGATTGAATGCGTTAGTGGACTCTGCCGCTGATCCGGCATCTCGGCCAAATATGGAGAATAGACTTGACATCGACCCACGGATACACGGCAAAATGTTGTCGCATCTTCATCAAAAACTTCGGCTAAAACGGCTCGGACCAACCAACGGAGAGAGGTTTCAGAATACGAGAACCGCAAAGACTTCGTCTCGCGTATATATTACAAGGGAGAAGCAAATGATTGTAATTCGTTACAATTCTTGTTACAAATGAACGATGCAGGGGTTGAAAGCTTAGCATTTTATTGAAACCAACAGAGTTTATATCACAATCCAGTCCTCAAACTCTATCCTCTCGCGTAAATTCAGAGATGTGATTAAGATTTGTTGGGGGCTTGGATGTCCTCCACGTCTTCGTCATCGATTCGCTTTGCGCGTCGTGCTGCGATGCCCACGTCCTCGACATTGGAAAAGTCTGCGACACCAAAGACTTCATCCATGCGTTCCAGTGAGATCTGTGAATCATTCGAGTCAGAGTCTGTGCGAGTATATGCAAGGAGGGGTGACTTACGCCCTTGGTCTCTGGAATCCAGTATGCAGCAATTGCCATGAAGAGGTTGAACGATCCAAAGATGAAGTATGGTCTCCACGGATCGTGCAGGAGCATGACTGGCGTTGACTTTGATACTGCAAGGTTATGCACCCAGTGAGTGAACGAAGCGAGAGCAACGTTGTATGCACGAAGTCGATTCGTTGGAATTTCAGAGACATAGATCCATGCTACCAAGATCAGTACAACTGTCGGAGCATCGGAGCCTGGAGAACTCACAAACAGGGCCCCAACTCATATTGAAAGCCGCAGCAAAGATGTATATCATCGCCAAAGCAGCGATACCCGCGGGAGGAGGATGATCGCCCTCTCCCGGCTCAGGACCGAAGCGGAGATACTAGTGACGTCAGTGGGAGTCAAACGCTGAAGCGGACTACATACAAAGCCGACAAAGAACATGCAGAATGCTTGTATTGCACCGCCAAACATGAACGATTTGCGACGGCCAAGGGAATCGGCGAGGAAGAAGATAAAAACCAAGCATGTGACGACTTTGACGACGCCGTAGATCTTGATGATGCATGTTAGTGAGTGATTGGGGAAGAAGCTGTAGAGGCTCTTACTCCTTGTGCGAAGAGTGCGGTTGTCGTGCTGCTAAGACCCAATCCGCTGAAGATCTATAATGAATTAGTACAAACCTCCGGAGCCTTGGAAGCCGACTTACAGTAGGTGCGTAGTAGTTGATAGCACCAGTCTACACTTCGTCAGCAACCTTCCATCCAAATCGTGTAGCTGTAGAAGCGACTCACGCCCGTCCACTGCCCAAGAGTAACAATAGCCACCGTCAGAAGTGCCCTCTTCCTATTCCAGGGCAAAGTCCAACACTCCTTCTGAAGTGCCCAAAACCCTGTATCCTGCATGATCTCCCTCTCCTGATCAATCTGCGTCTTCAGCTCCAGCAGTTCCTGCTGAATATACGCATGGTCCACCGGCAACTTCCTCACATCTGACAACACAGCTCCGGCCTTCTCCCACTGATCTCGCGAAGCTAGCCAGCGTGGCGATTCCGGACAGAAGAGCATGCTGAAGAAGAGCAATGCTGGACAGATGGATTGGCACCCTAGGGGGACCATCCATGTTGCTTTGCCAGGGAGATGAAGAAGGGAACCGTAGTTGATGAAATATGCTGTCATACCGCCGAGGACGAGGAGGAGTTGGAAGAAGCCCACGAGAAAACCGCGGATGGCGCGTGGCGAGTTTTCAGAGACGTATGTTGGTGCGAGCATTGTTCCTGCGCCGAGACCGAGGCCTTCGACGAATCTGCAGCCGTCAGTCAACATCTAGTCATGATGCGATGGGTGATGCGATGGAACGTACCGTCCAATGTAAAAGACTGAGAGGTGACCGTAAGAGAAGGCTTGCATGATACCACCGATGAAACCCGTCACCGCAACAAGAAGCAGCGCTGGCTTTCGACCCTTGCGATCAGCAAAGGGGCTGGACAAGAGAGCTCCAGCGATAGCACCCGCCTGCATTGTCGTTACGAGGTTCCCTGCTAGATCAGCTGCGTCTTCCTTTGGTCGAGTGTCAAGACCAAATTCCCTGTCAAATCTGTGTCAGCGGCCGTCTCGTTAAAGGCAGCTTTGAAACAAACCGTTTGAAGTCTGGCATAGCCAGCACGCCACCAATGATACCTGCATCAACTCCAAACAGCGCTCCAGCAAAACACGCCTATAAACATTAGTCCACTATTCCCGGATCATGGCGGCGGGTATCCTACCGAAGCTGTCAGGGCGATGACACGCCAGTTGTAAATCTCGGGCGGATCAACATGAATAGCATCATTGCGCACAATGCGCCGAAACATGCCGTGTATCGTCATCTTCACTCACTTCTTCTCGGATTGAAGATTAGAGAAGGATTGACAATAGGAATTAAGCTTACGAGAGCACCATGGTTTTAAGTAGTGGAGACAATAAAGGTCCAACACCCTCTTTCGCGGCAAGGCAAACAAACATAATGCGGGGTGTAGATCATGTCCTGGGGTAGAGCATGTCGGCGGGGAGTCTCGGGCGCGTGATTCGGTGATGGGCTTGGCGGACGCTGCGGGGAGTCTCGGGAGGATGGTCTGTGATGTATATGAAAGCAGTTATTGCAGATTAGACAAGTATTGTGCGCTGTTTGCTTGGTTTATTGAGGTCATTGGCTGGAGTATGCGGTATCTCGGGGGTTTTGCGTTGGGGGCTGAAACGGAGGCTGCCTATTACGACCGCAATACGACAGATCACCATGCATGACGGATGTAACCTGTCTCGTATATTCGTTCAATTCAGAGTCTTTGCGGCAGAGTCTCATCGCAGGATACAGTGAATTATGCATCATGGGTATCACAAATCACACGACACCACCGCCACCATACCAACTCTCGCTGTCAGGTTAGGTTCCCCGACAATGCAGCATCACTGATGCTGGCTATCCCAAAGCGCATCCGGATTCTTCCAAATCTGTTCCAGCTCTGATCTCAATGAAGGTGTAGGCCAACCACATCTCTTCTGGCATGTATCCAGCATTTCTACTACACATTCTCGTTCTCGGAGATTCTGCATGAACATTCCGGCTGCACACGCACGCTGTTAGTCCCTACAAACCTAACGATTGCACTGGGGACATACCAATGAAAAGACATTGTGAAGACAGCATGCTTGACGCATCCTCTGTAAGTGTCATACCAATACCGCAGACCATTTTTATACTCTCTTGGATGTCCTTCTGGCGCTTGAGAAGGCCTTGGATACCGTCCAAATGGGGTTCGTGTGCTGTAATGAGAATGCGCGAGCAATGGTGAAGCTGTACAGCGAGTCCTGTCTAGATTAGCATCCGATCCGACATCACAGTTGAAGCTGCTTACCAAAGCATTGAGGATGTATCAAATGTGGCTGAAACACTTCACTCTCCCGATTTCCCATGGTTGGCAACGCTGAGAACTCAACTGTGAGATGAGACCGCCACTCGTCCAACATCTTCCTCAGCGCCTTCGCCCAGCCGATCCTCCCCGTTAACCCTTCAACCTCAGCAGACGAATCAACAGCGCAAAAGTTAATTACCTGCGCCATTATCCATACCGCACGAGAGGCTAACTCATGACTGTCTAGATCCGCGTATCCCTTCTTGGGCATCCATGTACTATATGTTCTCCTCTTCTCACGGAAAGCAACCCAGATATCCTGTCGTAGCCACGCCCACCACGTCGTGCTTTCAAGACTGGATGTCTCAACTTCAATCTGGCGAGATCTCAAGATCCAGAAGACTCCTTGAAGGTGCTGTTGCCAATCTTTACGCGACCCTCGTAGCATCTCATACGTTGAGACCATAAGCGTCGTAGCCATGAGCTCCTGACTATTCTGATACGTCGAATAACGCATAGCTTTCTGAACGTAGTGCAATGTTTGGTAGTAGTACTGTAGGGCAGTGTTTTGAGACGGACGTTGATTGAGAGGGATGGCTTCGTCGAGGGATTGGTGGTAGCATGATAAAGCGAGGATGGCATTGAGAAGACCTGCGTTGCGGACTGCTAGATGGGGAACTCGGGTAGAAAATGTCCGAGCTGGGTCGAACAAGTCAAGCTGATAAGATATGAGTATGCATGTTCGTACAGAGTGTGATCGACGTACCCATGAACATATGCGATGCAGGAAGTTCTGAAACAAGCTCTGTTCTCGATCGAGGAGTGATATGCTCTCTGAAGCCTGCCATAAGCTTTCTTCGGAACTATTCGCTGCATGATTGTTGACTGTATCCCGGGTCGGTGGTTGAGTATCGATGATCCTTGTTGCTTTCTGCAATGGCGTGATGTCGCTATCTGCTTGACCATCTGGCGATGTATCGAGTAGCTCGCCGTCAAGACCCAACGGTGCATCAGTGTCTGCGAAGGCTTCATTCGATGCATCGTTTGCAAGGATGCCGAACCATCGAACTGCAGCGACACTGGCCGATGCTGCTGGGGTTGTCGAGTCGGAGTCGGATTGTCCTCCAGACCAGTCATAGTAGGGCAGCTGTTGTGTTTGAAGATTCGCATTCCAGTTCAAACCCTCCGCTACATGAACATTCTGAGCGGCACCCAAACCGGCATGCGACTGAGCTTCCGCAATCGATCGCACAGTCTGGGTCAATTCATCCTGCGAAGTAATGATCTGTCCCAACTGTCTCAAAATCTCGAGGCTTGCAGGGTCAAATCTATGCCTCCCATCAGACTATATCTTCCAAGCAGTGATAAACTTACGTAGAATGGTCCTTCTCAGTGTTATCATACGAACACGAGATATTCAACGACGCACAGAACCCACACGTTGGCTGCACATTATCGCACTTTGTCTTACGCGCTCTGCACACATGACACGCCTTGAGACTCCTCTTCCTGGGATATCGCGGATCGGACGCGGGTTGACGCGGTCGCTTGCGTGCGTTGTCCTCCGACATTGTGAAGTAGCGTTTGACAGTCAGTGTAAGGATCGGGGAGATGTGAGACTGCTTCCCGACGAGTTGAGGGGACAATATCTTGGCGGCGTTGGTCATGAGAATGGGACATGCACGTGCTGTGCGACCCCTCACGGGGAGTCTCGGGTATGGGGGAAGTGAAACGCAGGTTTGGGGAGATCGGCGAGAGAAGGATTCTGTGAGACGAATTAAAACAAGTCGATTCCCATGTTTGCTCGATATTTACTTTTGCAAGTCCGAGGCCGTCATTTTCTGAGTTGATTGTTGGTCAACTTACCAGCCACCACTAAACATGGGCGAACCTTCTGAACCCCCCAATGGCCATGTCAAAAGCAGCATCTCGTGGCAGACAGCTCATTTAAAAACTCGACCAAAGCACTTTTCAACAGATATTCTCATCGCAGGCGGTGGCTTGGGCGGTGTCGCAGCAGCCCTCGGAGCTCTCCGTCGAGGCCGTCATGTTTTTCTTACCGAAGAATATGACTGGCTAGGCGGCCAATTGACAAGCCAAGCTGTGCCTCCTGATGAACATACCTGGGTTGAGCAATTCGGCGTCACACGATCTTATCGAGCACTTCGTGACGGGATAAGACAGTATTATCGCGATAATTATCCGTTGACAGAGGAGGCGAGACGAAGGGCGCAGTTGAATCCTGGGGCGGGCCATGTCAGCAAGCTTTGCCATGAGCCGAGAGTTGCAGTGGCTGTTATCGAGGCAATGCTCATGCCGTTTATCGGCAGTGGACTCCTCACTGTTAGAAAACGTGTCAAGGCTGTTTCTTGTGACATGGTTGGACAGGTTGTGAGATCTGTCGAGTTTCGAAAACTGGATGGTGGACGGACTTTCACCGTTGATGCAAAGTACGTCATTGATGCTACTGAGCTGGGAGACTTGCTACCCATCACCAAGACACCGTATGTGACGGGATTTGAGTCTCGAAAGGATACAGGAGAGCCTAGCGCACCGGAGGAAGCGCAGCCCCAAAACTCTCAAGCTGTATCAATTTGTTTCGCCGTGGATCACATTGAGGGCGAAGACCATACAATTCCCAAACCTGATAGATACGATCACTGGAGGAGCTGCCACCCCGATTTCTGGGGTGCGCCGCTACTTGGTCTCAAGGCACCGCATCCCCGAACCCTTGAGATAGTCGAGCGAGAGTTCACACCAAACCCCAACGACGATCCAGCTTCCGTGATGTCCGACCAGAGAAAGTCAGGAGGAGACATGAATCTCTGGACATTTCGACGCATTGCGGCGAAAGACAACTTCATCCCCGGAGCATATCCTTCAGATATCTGCCTTGTCAACTGGCCCATGATTGACTACTTCGAAAAGCCTATCATTGATGTATCAGAGGATGAACTACAAGAGCGTCTTGCCGAAGCTGCGTCTCTGTCGTACAGTATGCTGTACTACCTCCAGACTGACTGTCCTCGAGCCGATGGAAAGGGTACAGGATATCCTGGTCTTCGATTGAGAGGTGATATAACGGGTACGGAACACGGTCTTGCAATGGCCCCTTACATCCGCGAATCTCGACGCATCAAAGCCGTAACCACCATCGTCGAGCAAGATCTCTCCCTCAGCATCCGCGGTTCCAAAGGCGCAGTTCACTATCCAGACAGTGTCGGTGTCGGAATGTATCGCATCGACCTCCATCCATCCACCGGCGGTGATAATTACATCGACGTAGCCTGCTGTCCATTCGAGATTCCACTTGGTGCTTTGATACCAGTTGAGAGACCTAACTTACTCGCGGCCTCGAAGAACATTGGGACCACGCATATTACGAATGGATGTTACAGGTTACATCCCGTCGAGTGGAACATTGGCGAGGCGGCAGGGTTGTTGGCAGCGCATTGTTTGGGCAAGGAGCTATCACCGCATGAAGTGCAGGACAAGAAGGAGTTGTTTAAAGAGTTTCAGGATATGATAATCAGAGAGGGAGTTGAGACGGAGTGGCCTGATGTATCTGGATACTGATCGGGGTTCGTAGAGACATTATGGTTGGTAATTCTGAGGAGATAAGAGTCTCATATAAAGATATAGATGAAAGCCCGGTCAACTTCAACTATAGACTATTTATAAGATACAGTGTGAAGGTCCATTCCATAGTAGTAGGCGCCCGAATCTCACTCATATGGCTTCTGCAGCTGATTACCTTCAACCAGCTCCGCAAACTTGGGAATGTGAGTAGTATGGCACCACGGCTTCAACTCCTCTTCCTTTCGAATCGTAGCCGCAAAGCATCCCAGCCATCCCTCACGTGGGAAAACGTTATTGACTTCCTCGCGCGTCTTCTCATGGATGATCCTTCCAAAGTCCTTGACATTTGGATGCTCGCCAACATTATCGTAGATGGTAGCCAGCTGAATGAGCTGCCCGAGAAAAGTGATATTTCCTTCGGTGCCAAGGTCTTGATGACGGATTATAGTCTCGCAAACGGCTTCGGCTTGGTCTTTGGAAGAGCCGGTTTCTTGAAGAAGGTTGAGAGCTTGGATGCCGCCTTGAAACTCGAAAGAGAGACGGGTCGAAGACATATTCTCGTCAGTGGTGCCGATGTCGTGGAGCAGGCAAGTAAGTGCCAGGGTCGAAGGGGAAAGAATGTCTGCATGCTCCGGGAATTGCTGTTGAAGAATGACAGTAGCTGGTGAAATGACTCATTAATACATGCAGCTCAATTCAGTCTAGGCTGTCATTGACTTACACCAGTAGTAAACCCTCATGGAATGGTTGTAAGTTTGCTTCAATAACCTATCTTTGGCATGTTGCTGTGTCTTCTTGACAATTGGGTCATCGCCTGGGAATTGAATGCTCTGAAGGTCAATGTACTCAGGTTCATTGATATAAGGTCCATTGCTGAAGATCTTTCCGGCATCAACTGGGACAGCAGTCCATCCATTTGCGGCAATGTCGCTAGAACTCATATTGGGAAAGGAAGAAAGAATTGGGAGTCAATCAGGGTGAATGAATTGAGCAGTTTGAAAAAGAAGAAAGCGAATTGAGGGATAATTAGGAGCAATAAATAGGAAAAGTCTGGTACTCGATTTCTAATCAAGACTATCAACCTAAGGACGTCGTTTGAGGGGTAATATGCGACTAACAACCTAAGGCCATCGGTGTTGGAGTTTTGGCCTCGATCTTGAGCTGTGTTATGTCATCATGCCCGCTTACTTCTTGCGTCATTGAGACGACACATATACTTGACGTTCATTGAGATAAAGGCTTTTAGTATAATTGTTGAATAGATTCATGTTTCATGAGTGAAATACCAAGCGCCTTGACAATTCAGACCTTGCCCGCCACAAGCTCGTACGAAGGCGGTGGTGCCTCAGATGTAGGCAACTCGACCTCATGTCGAACAGCTGGAGTTGAGGGACCTGCCTCAATTTCCCTTGGTCGAAGAAGTTCCTGAAGATCCTTTCTCCCAACAGCTTTGACGAACTTGACAGCTTCTTGATTCTCTTTGGCTGTAGGATCAGCACCGTAATCCACCAACTTCGCCGTCAAGTTGTAGTCAAGTCTCATCAGAGCCAGTTTCAGTGGCGTTCTGTTGAGCCCATCGACCTCATTGACATCCACACCTTGTGCTAGCAGCGCTTCAACAGTGTTCTAGCGGTTGACGTCGATGGAGTATGTCAGCAGAGTTTGACCCGAGAGCATGCGAACCTTGGTGTTGACGGCTCGGCTCAGAAGGGCTTGCACCACTGGGGTACTGGGCATTTCGCCAGCGTGACAAATAGCTGGCAGCCCGAATGTTATATCAACCGCTTCAGGACTGGCACCATTCGCCATGAGCATCTTCATGACCTCAACCTTTTCGTCGTTATTCAGAAACGGGTTCTTGATAACTTTGATGAGAATCGGTTGCTGATGCGCATCTGTGCCATCAACATCGGCACCCCCCTCGATCAGCTTCTTTACGATCTGAAATCTCTTCATTCCAATAGCAGCTTCCAGGATACTCGTTCCAAGAACATTCAACAGCTTCGCACTTGCGCCTTTGTCGAGAAGTAGCCCTACCATGTCAGCGTTACCGCTCTGAACTGCTGTGTAGAGAATGGTTTGTTTGATTGCACTTTCGGCATTGGGATCGGCGCCGTGATCGAGGAGGACATTGGCTAGTTCAACATTGCCCTTCTTGACAGCGTGTACAATAATCTCCTCGCCTATTGCATCCTTCGCACTTGCATTAGCGCCGTGGGCAAGAAGAAGACGGGTGATGTCGATGTTGTCTGTCTTGACAACCTGGACAATAACTTCCTCCCGTCTCTCGTTCCTTGCATTAACTGGAGCGCCATTCTCAAGGAGGAACTTGATACCGTCCAGATTACCTTTAGCAACAACATCAACAAAGTAGGGCTTCCCAGTTTTTGATTTGCCGTGTACACTGTCCCCAGAATCAATAAGCACCCTAGCGATCTTGAGACTCCCGACAGAAGCAGCCTTGAATAAGGGCGGTAGCTTGTTGCTTTGAGCTCCAGCTTTTAGAAGAAGACAAGCGGTTCCAACTTGATCATATCTTATGGCGCACTTGAGTGGTGTATCCCCGTCTTCGTTTCGGCCGTTGACGTTTGCGGCTTGGGAGATTAGGCCAGAGACTTGTTGCTCATCTCCGCGAGCGGCGGCTTGACAGAGCGTTGAGACCAATGGATCATGTTTGCGGAAGCCCGATGTGAGGGCTCTGAAGAATGAAGAGCCTTTGGGGCGGTGACAATTGTTGACTGGGCTTTGAACTAGTGGTGAAGGCGTTGACGGTGACGCTATGGGCGGAGTTGTAGTCGTTGATGCGGGCCTTGAATACGAAGGCGGTGCTACTTCTTTCTCCGCGACGGGGATCTTCTCGCAGCTGGGCAGTATATCTTGTCGGGCAGTGCCTTTCTCTGATTTGACAAGTCTTTTGTTCATAGCCGACTTTACTGCTTCTTGAGCTTGATGGGTGAAAAAGCTCGAGCCTGATGGTCCAAAAGAATCATTGTTCCTAGCCGAGTGTCAGATAGTAAGTCAATATGTGAGAAGAGCAACGTACCTGACGAGGGGGTTGCAAACTTCGAGCATGTAATTGTAAACAACAAGACAGTATTCATGTGCCTTCAAGAATTCCCTGTCCAATCCAGCTATATTCTCTGCGGCGGCTGCACAAGATACTGCGCGCTTCGAGATGGACCTACATAGGTTGATGAGATCGATGCTGGATGTTGCAGTCATGGTGATGAGTTCTCGCTGTTGATCTCTGTATTGATGGCTGACAGATTTGGGATCGGTCTGGTGATTTATAATGCGGAGAGGTAGCCAATGCTTGGCGGTCAGATGTTATACTCGATGTGTGATATTCGGCCGAGCTTGTCGTGAGTTGATGACGATGATTGACAGGGGCTTGGACATGGATGCATGGCGCGGCGTAGCATCCAAACGAACAGCCCTACAGCATGGTCCTTGGATGTTGACCTCTCTCAGACCAGTCATTTCACGTTGGTCTGATACGCTAAATGCGGTGTGTATTGGATATCGGACTTCGCCAAGGACGTAGAGATCATCACACTTCAGCATTTGTTGATGCCACTAACAACGGCCAATCGTGGGAAAACGCCCTACTGAATGCCTTATGCACCTCAGTGGCGTGGTACCACCCAATGTGGCATAGCCACTACACAGTTGATCCTTCGCCCAGAACGCTTTAGGGAATCCTTTCGATGCTGGGGGACATGCCTAGGGGAGGCAAGAAAACACAGGACCTTGACCCTAAGCGAAAAATATTTAGGTCCCTAAGCGATAAAAATATTTAGGTAAATCTAGCCTAAGTTTAGGGGGCTCTTTTCTAAGTTTATTTTAACACCCTGTATCAAGGTCCGGTGTTTTTGTGCTCCCCGAGGCATGCTTATGGGCTGGCAACCTTCTCGAATGGATCGCTACCAAGGTTCTTTCGCAGACGCGTCATTCGAGTAGGACATGAAAGAGTTGTGATTGCTCTTCCAAACAGGTGACGTGTGAAATGTCTGTTTTCCGTTCGAGTGCAAAGTCTGTGAGTTCTGATCAGTAAGAAGGCCACTGGCGAGAGCGCTCTTGTGAGGTTCACCGGCGATTGGTTGGGACCCGAGGCACCGACTGAACAAGGGCCTTGTATGGGATATGGGATGGAAGAATATCAACAATATAATAAGAAGGCAATTATGTAATTTATCGCAAAGCGCAGTGTGGGTTCATTAGGCTATTGAAAAGAACACCTGACTAGACAGGTTGGCTCACAGTATGCTATCCTACAATGCCACTCTCTTCTTGATACTTCATTCAACGACCCAAAGAACAGCAACAAAACCAAAGGTCCACGAATCTCCAACTTGATCACAATAGTCGTTGCCCATAATCTACTTCTTGACATTTCCGGAGCGGTCCTTAAATCCCTCGACAACGACGACATCCTCACCGAACTTAGTCTTCCCGTTGGGGAGTTTCATGAAGGCCGGGACTTCGGTGTCCTTCGCGACGACAATGTAGCCCTGGTTCCGGATTTCTTTTGTGTCCTTCCAAACGGCACGAGGACGCTTGGGCGCGGCGTGGTCGATGATCTCGACGTAGTCTTCGGTGGTCTGGTCAAGTTCAATCTCAAAATCCTCGAGAGCGCGAACGGACTCTTCGACATCCTTGCTAACAGCCTCGGAGGCCTGGCCCTTAGGGTCGACGGTCTTCTTGGAGGAGAAGAATCGAAGCATTGTGTGATTTGGGTTCTGAGTCTGAAAGTCTGTTGTCAGCGTTGAACTTAGTAAGCGTCAGGAGTGATTGAGTCTCACTTACTATGGTTTGAAAGGTGTAGTGTTGCAATTATGAGAAAGCTTTAGTTGCTGAGGGTTGGGAAAGAAGAAGAATCAGAATTCAGAGATGAGTTTCTGATAGAATGGTGTACCTCAGTTGAGAAGGGAAGGTGGATGAAGGCTCTGATGCTACTGATAGAGACGAGCGTACGACATTGGTTATGGGCGAGAAGTCGTTTGAACAGGCCCATTGTTTGATTTCAAACGGATGAAATTAGCCCCTATGACACTGGCCTCTCGAAGGTCAGTCAAGGCTGCCAGCTGTTGGCAGTGCAGATACATGTTAATGGATCAAAAGTACGTTATGTATTGGAGGAGACGAAAGTCTTGGGGAGCGTTTTGACACTGACCATTTCTTTCATAGAACATATGGCACTGCTCACTCAATTGAACACGAACATTTAAGATGCCTTGACTTACTGCAAGCGTTGTACGTGTTCGAAGTCTCGGGGGGAGGCATTGTTCTTGGACATGATTGAGATTCCCCTAAGATCGGCTTAATGAAATGGTAGTCCGAAAAATACGTCGTCAAGTTTTGTTTCTAGCTTAGGGATAAAATTATCATATCTGCCGTTCCTCCATCCTTATATCGCCATATCTCGGGTTGGCCAGTGGATGGGAAGCCCTCGCGAGCTGTCTCGGTAGATGGATCACCCCGAATCACGGAGCAGCAAGCCATGTCAAGAGTAACAACCTAGTGCACAAGACTGATAGTATGCATTATAAACCTTTGCGAGTAAGATCGTTTCCAGGTTGAATAATGACTGGTTTTGAGCCAGTAGATATGGGTAAACGCCCAAGTTCCCTTTAAGGGGCATTCCGTTGTTACTCGCGCCCCTACGTGTCCAGTACTCCACGGCCGAAGGTAGACGACACTTGACTGTTCAAACATACACCTAGCCGCTACTAGTGTACACAGCTTCGAATATGAGGTCGATTTGCAGACGTGAAGAGGTCAGTCAGTCGCATGAGCACAGCATTGGGATTTAAACCACAAGAGCTGTGTTTATCCCTTCTTAATAGTGCGGCCGGCCTGGAGGGAGATTGGGATAGTTGTAGTAAGGTTGATGTGGAGGCGATGGGACTTGAGGGTTATGGGGATAGTTATGAGAGAACGCGCCAGCGGCAGGCGCAGGTAGAGGCCTGCCAGCATGAGGTGGAGGAGGTGCACCGACAACTGGCAAAGGTGGTGGCGGCATAGGTGGCCGAGGAGGCGCGGCAACAGGAGGGGGAGGTGGAGGTGGAGGCGGCGGGGCCTGAGGGATATTGGGATAGTTATAGCTATTGCAAGGATGACAGGCGGCTGGCGGAGGCGGCGGAGGAGGAGCTGGTGGTGGAGGAGGAGCTGGAGCTGGGGGCGGGCGTGGAGGAGCTGGAGCTGGAGGCGGACGCGGAGGAGCTGAAGGCGGACGCGGAGGAGCTGAAGGCGGACGCGGAGGAGCTGGAGCTGGAGGCGCCTCATTGTTGATGGTTTGAGTCATCTTTGAACAACAAGGCATATTATAGTTATGGTAATTATCATAAGGATAGTAATAAGGCGTATTGGCTGTATCCTCTGCTGCAGCCTCTTGCTCATAATGCGCAACATATCCGACTTCCATACCAGCGTCAGGGCCCTCTGCAGTAAAAGGCATTGGAGGTCCCGGCTACAAAATATTAGCTTGGCAGGTTCACAGAGAGAGTTTCAACTTGCCCAATCACCGCCAACAGCGACGTTGAAAATGATGAACATCTTGTTCCACGCAATGGTCTTCCAGACCTCCAGGTTGCCGATTTGCGCCCCCGTGACCGTATGAAAAAGTTCATCTGCGGCGTAGAAGTTTACACTCTCCTCCTGCCACACCGTCGGTGTGCGGTCGATGACAACTTTGTAAGTGTTTATGCCCATGCCCATATCCGGTAGATAGTGACTCCCAGCAATACCCTTCTTCTCTCCGCAGATACCACCAGGAGACTTGTCACAATGGACAGCGGCATAAGTCTCATGATCGTCATTCACGTGCTCCAGAATGTCGAGCTCACCACAGGCAGGCCATATTGGACCGCCGGTGCGGTGGCTGTCACCGAGCAACCAAAAGGCAGGCCAGATACCAGCCTTACTTCCAATGGGCGTATAACCAAGAGAGATGCTGGCTTGAACAATGGTCTTGACGCCGGGCGCAGGGGTGAAGGTGTACGTGCTCTCGATACGACCAGATGCCCAACCTTTTGCAGCAGTGGGGTCGCGCCACGGGTCGATATGAAGGCTGCCATCTTTGTGATAGACGTTTGTAGGGGAAGCCCTGTACTCCTGATGATCGCCGTTTAGATCCTGGTACCAATGTTGAATGTTCCATTTCGAAGTGTCTGGTAGAGAGCCAGTAGCTCCGTCGAAGTTGTCGTACCATATTGTCCGGAACCCTGGAATCTCGGGGGCGTCCCAGGCAGAGGCAGTAGTGGCGAGAAGGCAAAGTATAATAGTGAAGAAGAACATTTTGGCAGTAGTGAGTTAGAGTTTGAAGTCATGATGTGATATTTTGTTGTTAGGAGAAGGAAAGCATAGAAGGGAGGGGAGGGGAAGACCTGGATGTTATATAGCTACAGCAGAGTTCGAAGTAGGTATCCGAATGTCCTGTGGAGGGGCTAGAGTTGAATGGCTGGCGATGATTATCAGCCTCAAAGCTTAGTGATGTACATTTTGCGAAGGTCTCATGCCAAGTTCGTGGTCAATAGCTTGGTCGATAGTTTATAAATTCATCAGAATACATACGATGCCATGAGAAGAGGCTTTGAATCAAGGTAGAGCACCCTAGCTTACGCGCTAACAGCTAACAACAACTCCATTCATTCACTCATAATTAAGAGCACCTGGATGGTATTTCTTGAATTCCATTATGTAGCAGTATGTCTAGATTAATGTTGATCAAGTCTCCTTGGTATATCTCGTTGCCATATCGTACGCGTTCACATTCAAACCTCTTCTAACAGACGTGTCGGCGAAAATTCTATGGCACGTCGTTATGAGAGTCAATGCCGCAAAGAAATATGAGCACATGACTTGCTTTATTGAACCCTTTGATCGCTGTTCATCTTACCCTTTGGACGAAGATGCTTGCGCAGGGCTGCCCTGTAGATCGCTTGAACGTGACTTGCATCATGAGCAATGAAATCGACCGGAGCATGAGACCGGAGATAGATTTCCATAATTGACATCTGGAGATACTGGCTTGGCCTTTCTGGTAAAAGAAAGTTCCAGCCCAGATACCTAGCTTTCTTCTATGGATCCTGAGCTACCTAGGCTCTGCGTGGCTGCTATCAACTCTCGATAAGAGGCCTGAACGGCAAATTACACACGTGATGGCCCAAGCCACTACGTAAGCTTTGAGTACTCGATTGGTCATCAGTTCACGACTTCAAGATCGATAACGAACTCTAAGTGGGAGTTACATCTGGTGACCCGCGCAGCCCACGAATTTAGAACGTTTTCCCCTCTCATGAAATCTTGCTGCCGAACTATTGAAGTCCTGATCAATCACATCTTGTCAACAATTCCAGCTACCTCATCTAACGAATCGACCGTAAAATGTGGCTCCAACGTCTCGCATGCGCTCCGTTCCCCATATCCATATCTGCACCAAGCAGACTTTGCTCCAATGTTAGCAGCAAATTTGACATCTGCCTCCGTGTCCCCAACGACTAAGGTTTTTGACGCGTCAAGGCTTGCGAATCCACGAGATTTCAGGGCTGGCAGTAAAACTTTCTCGAAGCTTCCAGTGTCAGGCTTTCGCGTTGCGCCGGAGAAGGCTGTTCACCTTGGAGACCTGCTGCGGTTATGAGTACGACCTGGCGTGAGAATTATTCCTTCCCGTGGATTTTCAAGGGACGTCGAGAGCGCACCGGACCCAGCAGAGGTGCTGGGCTCTTCCAGCCATTAAACCCTAGCTCCGGACAAATTAAGTCTCCGGGAATGGTATCAATGCCGTTGTTCTCGAGGGCGGTCTCGACTGCGGCTACACCTTTGTTACTGACAATAGCGACTGGAACTTTTCTTTCATGCAACCTGTTCAGAAGTGCCTTGGCGCCAGGAAATGCTGATACAAGTTTCTGTCCCTCATCGTTGTAGAAGCGACGGTACGTTGACGTCCATTCACCCTCATCGAAAGAATCGGGAGATGTGTGTAGCGCTTGGAGGACTTCCCTGAGCCCCAAGCCAGAACCGATCAACTTCTGCACCTCGGACTCTGCTGGGGCTGAGGCTGGGAGGAGTAAGTCGAAGGTGAGCTTGATGCTGTGAGAGATGGCCTGATGGGTATCGAAAAGAGTCCCGTCAAAGTCGAAGATGACTAATTGAGCAGGCATGTTGACGGCTTTAGAACTTTTGGTAGAAGTATTAACCGTTTGAGTATATGTTGAGAATGGGACCAAGATTGATAGAGTGAAGGTCGCAGATGCATGAGAAATTTTATTTAGGCTACACCAAACCCCGCTATCACGCTGCGCCATCTGTCAGCAACAACAGCAACACCACTCGCTCTATTGACCAGGGGACAAAATTAGTCACACATGCTTTTCAGAGCTCTTCTGGCATCTCATATTGGGAGAAGTCTTCGGGCATGTGAACCAGTGATTCCCACATATCCTAGAAAGTCAAACATGTCAGCTCGAAACGCCGTCTCGCTGCAGAGGAATATACCCAGTCTACGCCATCTGAACCGCTCAACATAGCCTCGATGCCCTGAAACTCAGTCGAGAAAGGAGTCTCGCTCATGTTGTTTTGTCCGTTTATGTGTCCTGTATTTATCAGTCTACAAGTCGCATGGTTTCGAGCACCAGTCTTACCGTTGCCGTTGCCATTGTGAGCTGGGGCTTTTTCTTGGTTTACAGCTGGCGGCATTGACTCACTCTTGGAACCAGTGACAGCTTTCAACATCACCGTGAGCATGTCGTATGCTTGCTTTGCCTCGGCAGAGACGGCCTTGATAGCTGCCCAAAATGCCTGCGAGGTTTTAAGTGCTTCGATCATAGCCTCCCGAGTATACCCCACGAGCTCTGGGTTCTGCTGTTCAGGTGGCATGCCAAGCTCCACGCAGACGACCATGGATGCCAACGAGAAGTCATGTCTCTCGAGAGAGGTGAGAAACCATCTATCGTTGTATAAGAGCCCACCAACTTGAACCTCCTTCAGGATGCTAGCTTGGTGACCTAGCACAGTCATCGCTGAGTCAACGCAAGCCGCCCTGGAGTAGTTATACTTGGGGTCATGGTATGCCTTTGTCATGTGATGGCGATGCAGTGTACACCTCGCCTTTTGGAAGAGAAGTTCAAGGTTATACCGCCGAATGAGTAGATAGGGCGGGACCATGAAGCAATATTCCAGCTTGGCTATCTTATAACAGGTGGGCATGGACTGGTGCATCTGGTGAAGCTTCTGGTCGAGATCCATGATCTCGCTGTAGTCTTCCGTCTTGCCAAGTGAGACCTGGTTAAAGATTGTTCGGAAGATGGTCATCATCTTGACTTTGACACGGGTGTACAGAACGCCAGTACCTTCCGTCTCAGGCCTTGGTGGAGGAAGCTGCGTGCACTCAGGGCCAAAGTCTTCATCATTTATGTTTCGTGGCAGACGGGTATCGCATTGTGACTCCTGGATAAGCGAGGGCAGGCCCAGTTGGCAAGAGGTCAGAATGTCAAGTTGCTGGAGAACACCCCATACGCGACGCCTCATCTCGCCATGGAAGGGCGAAATCCGCGGGTAGTTATCAGGGTCACGATGGTATCCCATTCGCATCGCCAAACGAATAGCGATACCGGTAAGGATCCACACGCCGAGATGAGCGTCTCGACGGCGCACGAACTCACCATGGATATTGAACAGGAGAGTCTCCAGAGTATACTTACCAGGCGCTGTGGAGTACTTGGAGAGAATCAGACAGTCGGTACATCTTTGCTGAAAAGACTCTGCGACCTCAAGGGGTGAACCCATTTCTCCGGGAAGCCTATCCTGTGATCGGATGTACAGAAATGTTCCAGTGGCCAGAATACCGAACAGCATCCCAACCCACTGAACAGACACGGAGTTGGGGTCATTCCAGAAGCGTTTGTACTACACGAAAATGAGTGCAATGAAGATTTAGTAGGAAACGAGACTTACCTCGCCTTCAAACTCTCCTGAATGGGTGATCACTTTGAAACGTCAGTGACAGTACTAGAGATCAGGAGTTGACCGTACAGATTGATGGCTGAGTCGAGGTGAAATAACGCGATACAAGTCTATCCGTGATGTGCTTCGGAGGGACATCCGCAAGGATGTCTTCAAGGCTCGCAGCTAATCTTCCAGGACCCAGAAGAAGGGGTACTTGGCTTTGAGCTTGATCGACAATGCCCAAGTCACTCGCTTCGTGGCTTTCGTCCAGATGCTCGCGAATATGCTCCACCTGGTTTATGTTCAAGTCAGAAACGTTCTGGTCACCAATTCATTTTCCTACCTCGTGGCAAATAGCAGACCAGTGACTGCTAGAAACATAGATCGTCTCGTTTGGGTTCGCCATCATCCTACCAGGCTTGACCTCAGAGCCTTCCTGAGAGGAGTGATGAGACCCATGGTGAGAGCCTGTAACATGAGATGTTGTGACATAAGTGCTAGCCGGGCTCTTGATACCGGGTGATCCATTGGATGTCCCCTGTTGAGCTGGAAGCTGTTGAACAATAGAACCAAGCAGTTGTTCAAGATGGCGCACGCGATCACTCAGATCATTCTGTCTACTATCTCTTCTCTGAGCAGCAACACGACCTCGTGGCCAGGGCGCATATTGACACGAGACATTTCTCGCAACGCAATTGCTACATGGCTCATCGCGATCACATTTCAGTCTGCGTATCTCGTCAGCATCGTCATCAGTGCCAAGGAAAGGCGGCGTACTTTCGTTGTCGACAGGAACTGCACGATAAGGTTCCTCGAAGAGGCTGTTGTTGCATCTTCACGTCTACTGTAAGGACCAAGCACTTGGGTCTAAGGGTTTAGGAATTAGTTTATAGAGAATCAGAAAATGAGAATCACATCGAGATAATAATTTAAGCTTAGATTGCTTAGCGTCTCGTCTGTAGAGTCGAGGACACGCGGATGCTTACGTCACGTGAATGCCTGACGAACTGGCTACTCTTTTCGACCATGATTGTCATGCACAAGAGCTTGTGATTCTCTATCTTGTAGTCTTGGCTATTGATCTGCGTGTGGTATTGTCCTGTAATACGCGGTCCCGCTGTTCCATTCAGTGAGACCGGGTGAGATTCGCCAGGGTTTCAGCGTAGGGCTGACTCTGGGCCTTTAGGGCTGAGAATGCCTTGCTTAGACTAGACGATTGGCGCGTAAAATCTCATCCTGTTCTCGGGATCCCACTTCTTTTTGAGGGCCTTGAGCTTCTCGATTTTCCAGGGTTCGTGGCCGTATATTTCCTCTAGAGACTCGAAGCCGTGAGCGTAGTTAACGTATGCTCGTAAATGCTCGGGGTCTCCACTGGCCTCGAGCAAATGCCCCCTCAATTTCTCACCATGCTCCTGCGCAAGCCCGTCGAGCGTCGCGTTGGGCTTGTAAAGAACGTAGGGGGTCACAAGAATCTCATCATCGCGGTGGGGGAATGCAGAGTTCTTTGCATCAACAGCCTTCACACCGTGGGTGGAATATCCTTCAAGAAGAAAGAAGGAGCCAGCGAACTCGGGAACACGCTTCGAGATGTCGGCGATCTCGTTAAAGACTTTTCGAACGGCGAGGAGATTGTAAGTCTTGAGGCCAATTGGATATCGCAGACCGGTAAAGCCCTTTGCGCATCCTACGCTATCGTCGCTCATAAGCGTGATGGCGGCCGACTCAGGCATTGAAGCTTCGCCCGCGTTGACGTTGATGGAACCGATGTCGTGTAGCGGTTTCGCGTAGTCCCGAGCTTCTTGGGCAGCGCGATCTGAGATGACAGCGTACCAGATAATTGGCTATACGTTGTTAACCAAGCTTGTATTCGGAGAAAGGATACTCACCTTGTCAGGATCAATCTCAGGAATGTTGACGATATAAATCCAGTGCGTCAAATGCGGCGGCTGGGTCTTCATCATCTTATTCGTCAACTCCAAAACATCTTCCAATCTATCTCCATGGAAGATAAAGATCTCATAAGACCATTTCGGGTTGTTAATATCGTAGATTCGGTATTCCCATTCGGTCACAACGCCAAAGTTATGTCCTGCTCCGCGAAGAGCCCAGAACAAATCAGGGTTTGAGTCCTCAGAAGCAGTCACTGCGTCTCCGTTGGGGAGCACAACTCGAGCAGAAATGACTTGGTCTGATGCGAGGCCGTATTGTCCTTGTAACCAACCATGGCCGCCACCAAGGACGGGAGCTGAGACACCAACGCACTCACAGATACCCGTGACTAAAGATCATATTAGCAAGGGGACCTGAGCCTATGGTGTTTGAGTTGCCTGTTTGTTTTCCAGCTGCCCAAAGCTCATTTACAACCTTCTTCACACTCGTGCCTCCACCAATCCTTGCAGACTTTCCATCCTCCGCAATTTCGACATCATTTTGGTCTCGCAAGTCCACGATAATAATATCCTTGGCCAGCTGCAGTGCTTCAGTTGCTCCATGGCCACCAGATCTAGCAAGGAACTGAATGCCATGTTCATTGGCATATCTTATCTTTAACATGTCAGCGGTACTCTCGTCTCGAGCCATCATCACCCTTACAGTTTCTTGCACGTCGGTCTCGGAAAAGGTTCTCACAATAGCTCCAGGTTGCGGTCCATGCCAATCCCGCCATCTACTAACAAGACCACCAAATGACGAGTCATCGGGCAAGACGATTGACGCTTGAGGTGAGAGCTTTGACGATAATTCAGGCCATGAAGTCTGCGCGACAAGCGATGCGAGACCAAGACGTCCCAGAATCTTCTGTGGCGAAGGTGCCCTCCCCAGCGCCCAGGATACACCTGCAGCAATAAACTCCATGACTGCAGACCAACCTAGGTGAGATGCTTACCGATGTAAACGGTTGGGAGACGTCGGTCAGCATTTAAATGTCATCTTTAGCCCCCACCGCATCCCTCAAGCGTACTCGGCCTTTGCCGTATTACCAATGGCATCAGCGTCCCTTAAGTCCGAATGTATTTTCCGGATGTAAGCCGATACTACCTGATCTTCGATAATGAAAACCTGTCCGAGGCAATTTTCTGCGACGTTAATTGTCGTTTGGTGCCGCTTAGAAAGCTTGTTACAAGAGAATATGCGACCCGGAGCCGATGACTTCGAGTTAAACATTTTTTGTCAACGAAGTTTACATAGATTCTCTCAAAAGTAATAATTAAATGCCTGTATATATAATGAAACGACAAGATCTTATTTCCAACGCTTCAGCGGCTCAACGCCCCGGTAAAGGCGATATGCCGTTAAGAATACCCAACAGGAATCACCATTCAGCATTCATGTTTTGTATTCATACAGCTTCCAGTTCTCCAAGGCGACGGAAGAGCTTATAGCTTCATTCAAAGACAATACAACCGCTCCTGCTTCAAAATTCTCGACCATGATTGGCATCTCGTGCCCTCTCCTGTTCACCAAGCAACAACCCTTGCTCAACATTCGAGTATCGTCGACTCATCCTCACTTGCTGAGCCCCAATACCTCCAAAATCTCATCAGTGTCCGTATGATCTCGCGAATTCCTCATCCGATGACACCAAGTCACCTTCTTATCATCGCCTTCCCCAACAAACAAGAACTCTCCGCCCTGCTGATTCGTGGTTCCCCAATTCCATACAGGATATCCCTCCACCAACTTCCAAAACGCATTCTTCATGGACAACCACGCATTCCAAAAAGGTGAGATGGGAATGTACTTGTTCGGAGGTCCTTCTTCCCATGTCCGAATCATGCCGAGTGTTTTGTAAAGCTCTTCAGATGGATCAGTGTAGATGGGAAATTCGCAGCCCGTGTCTTTGCGGTACATGTCAACTGTTCTAGGATCTCCGTGGCCTATTATCACGATCTCGGTGTTTATCTCTTGTAGCCTTTCTGGGGTCGCGTTCTTGGCAAGAAAGCTTGTGTAGCTCACACATGACTGAGAGTGTTAGCTGGGTTTAGTCCATGGGTAGGGGCCATACACAACAAAAGAAATGGCGAACAAAGACAACGAGAACTCGACGGGGTAGTCCAGCTCCGCTGTAGATGCTCTTGAAGGTATGCTTCTCTCCCTTACCATCGAGGATCTCAATTCCATTAGCGATCTTAAGTGCCTCTGCAGTCGGTAAGTCATCATTGACTTGGGTGCTGGAAATCTCCTTCCCTTGAGGGATCTCGCACGAATTGTCCATCGTGAAATCGAGTAACCTGCAAAGCTAGCTCCGTCTCCGGCTGAGTGAGGGCGAAGATGCGGGGGCTGTCGTGTGTTTCGCTCTCCGTGGCTATGATCATCGTCAAAACACCAAATGTTTCTGACGTCAGCACTAGAGACCTTTATGTCAACACTCCGGTCAGTGCCAAGATCTTTTGTCTCGAATCGAAATGATCAGCACCGAGAGCGAGATCAATTCGTCAAGTTAAATTTCCTGGGAGTTCAAACAATCGTTATATCAGGAAAACGAGGTCTTGACGAACACTAAACAGCGGTTAACTAGTCTTAAACCCATTTACTGCTGAAAGCGCTAAGAAACAAGCACAACACCACTAACCCAACGCTACACGACGCCGCTATTCCATGACAAATTTGACACTCTGCTTCCAGTCATCTCTTGGCATCTTCAGCGAATTAATATGCTGCGACTTATTCTCAAATCCAATCCCAACCGTGCAAAGAATATCCAAGTTCCCATCAATGCCCAGCTCCCTCTTGATGATGTCTGGGTATCCTGTTGGCGCAGCAGACACTTGCGTGCCCAATCCCTTCTCCGTCAATAGTAAAAGAAGTGTCTGCAGATAGATACCCACTGATAGAACGTCGCCTTTGTTCAAGGCCTTATCAATCGAAAAAATAGCGACTACTGGCGCGTTGTAGAAGTTAAAGTTGTCAATGAGAGTTTTGGTCATCGCCTCTGTATCTCCGCGGGCAATGTTGTATCCATTTGGTCCATCGACGTGATGGCCCAGTTCCGAGCGATAGTGGTTATACGACTCGGGAATGTCATCTATCTTGAGCTCCTCTTTATTCTTAAATGCCGTAATGAGTGCAGCAGACAATCGCTTCAATGGCTCACCAGATGCGACGGTCACTCTCCAAGGCTGGATGTTGGTCGAAGACGGGGCATGCTGGGCGACACTGAAGCAATCCTCGATAACAGACATCGGAACTTCTTGACCGGTGCAAAATGCACGAGTGCTGTGTCTGTCGAGAATGGTTTCGGCTACCGCTTTGCGAGCTGACTGGATCTCATGACGCTGGAAGGTTTGTTGCAGAGGCATGGCGGGATTGCTGTCGTCGTGAACGTTATCTCGGCAGCCAAAAGCTTGGGGCATGATGTTCTTGGGTATGAGAGACGTGATGACTTATGGACTTACAGAAAGGCTCGCCTTCAAAGCTTTACGTGATCGTCGGGCGCTTATATGGACAAACTCTGAGGCGGCGTTACTCATGATCGGACTTAAGTATCTCTTCGGTCGGAGCTTGTAGTACCACGGGCTTCCAATAGTGCATGTGGATTTTCGGTTAAGTTATGAATCGTAGGCAGTCGCTGGCTTGTCGAATCAGGAATTTCCGGCTTGACCAGGGGCACCAGTTCGTCCAAAACGCATCACTCATCGTCCATAAGCAGGACAGCCAGCCGATAAATCCGTCATGTAAGAGTCCAACCAAGAGGAGGCTTAAAGCAAAAGGTGTCCAGGGCCATCTCAAGTGATGGCCAGAAATGATCACAGGCCATGTCTATTACGGCGATACGAAATACGTCTTCGCAGATCGGGGTTAACAGATCAGCTTGTACAACGAGTCCAAGATATTAGTAGTATTAGTTTTGACTGTATTGGAGAACATTGGTTGACATGCTCGGTTGGCTCTAAGTCAGTTCCACGTCGATACTCCTCCTCCGGTCCAGGTCTCAGTTGGAGCTACCTGAACCTCCAGCTTCCCTGCAGTGAATTTCAATTAAAAGCATCAGATCCCTTCTGAGTACTATTCTTCTTATAAGTGTAAAAAGGCCCATCCGCATTCAAATGGCCTTCCTTTTCAAGGTATTCCTGAGCCTTTTTCGTGGCTAAGTACTTGAACAGGGCCTTGAGGTTCGGTTTGTCTGGGAGTACCAAGTTCTCTGTCTGCTTTGCTAATCTTTCCTTTTCTTTCCCGATTAGGTATTTGAACAGGCTGGGCAAGTCCCCATTGGGTGGGGGTACAAAGATCTTTTTCTGCTGTTCCACCCATTCACTCGACTCCCAATCCTTCTGGGCTTCGAGAAATTCTTCCGGGACGGCGCCTTCATCTGTTTCAGCACCTTCGATGCCGGCATCTGAATTGCCAGCTCCTGTGCGTGTTTCTTTCGGCATGGCGCTGTCACTTGTTTCAGCAGCTTTGATGCCCTTATCTGAAGTGCGAGCCCCTGTACATGTAGAAGTGACTGGTTAGCTGTGTTGCAGTCTTCTTTGTACCAATCCATCATGCCTCATATCAGCAGAAGAGATGATCTGGGAAACCCACTAGAGAAGATGGCGCCAGCCAAGGCCATGCCTGTGAAAACGAGAAGACTGAACTTCATAGTGGGGGAATAGGTTTGGAGGTGACTTTTGTAATACAGCATATATGTCAGGATTAACCGTGGTTTTATAGCTGGGGCAAAAGTAGTAAAGACCAGACTGGAAGGCATGGCGCGGCTCTGAAAGGCACCATATGGCAATAAGAAGGCTTAGCAAGAAGGCCCGAAAGTGGCAGCATGACGGATTCGCGAAAGTATCACTTCATAACAAAGTGTAAGAACACTGTGGTTTGGGTGCAGCCCACGAGGTTAAGCTTTAGGCTGTGGACACAGATAATGGATGACAACACGACATATCTTTGTAAGAATCATCGATATTCTGAGGTCAAAGGTTGTTCTTGCATCAGAGAGGATTGATTCGACCAACTCAAATAAGAGGTTAAAAAGTTAAATCCCGCATCAAGAGCCAGGGAGAAAAAAAGGAAGGAAACGAACAGAATTACCTGCACAAGGGTGTTGTTAAACAGAAGTAAGCACGTGTAATGTAAAGTGAAAGTGCAAAAGAAAGGTCTCGGAGGGAGTCGAACCCTCGCTGGCGGAATCAGAATCCGCAGTCATAACCGTTAGACCACGAAACCGTATTTCGTTAAAGAACTTTGATCCTTGCATTAGATTATGGCCATTTGACGATGAGCAGAGACAAATTGTTAGTAACGCGAGATCATTACCTCTTGCAAGTACTCAATTGAGAGAAATAGTAAATGCTTTTCACCGATTCTGTCGCCAGATTTCATATTTTCTAGTAAGAATTGTAACTAGACATACTGGAGGCTTAGTAAAAAAGACAAAAAAGAGAAATGCAAAAGGTACCACGTCAAATAGTGATCGCTGTCATACATCTCTTCCTATAAACCCATATATCTATCAGGCGCTGCCATTGTGGCCCCACATCCATCAACTAAATCATGCATAATATCGAGGCAGGTCCGCAAAGACGAACCCATGCTCCTTCAGCTGTTTGCTCGCCAAGTCCCAAAGCCTGCCAACAGCCTGAGGATCGTCCAGCCACTTATTAGCCCTGTCATCCAGCTTCTGAACCGGAACGTAATATCTTCCAGCGTGCTCGTAGGCTTTCGAAGTTGTAGCGCAGAAGAGCGAGTTCATTGATCCTTCGAGTGGCGTAGACGTTGGGCCAACTTTCATAGCTACACGTGTCATGGCTCCGAAGATGTTGTTCGAGTGAGACTGCAGACCGGACTTGATGAGACCTGGGTGAAGGGAATAGGCTGTCACGCCGAGAGGTTGGTAGCGTTCTGTAATCGCCTTCGCCGCAATGATGCTGGCTTGCTTGCAGTGGCCGTATCTCCTCCTGATATAGGTTAGTAAGCTCGATTGAAGCCTGTTCTGGGTTGAAATGCTTACCATGGCGCCAGTTGTCCAGTGGCATCGGTAAGATTAGGGTCCTGATAATTGATGGTCTCTGGTCCCATTCTGAAGGCCATATCGCTGGCAACATTGACGATTCTCACACGGTCCATGCGACCACTGGTCTGAGCGGCGGCGACGAGGAGAGGCATCAATGACATGGTGAGGGCGTGATGGGAGAGGAAGCAGGTCTGCCATTGGACTTCAAAGCCGTCCTTTGTCAATTGCCAGGGACTAGCCATGATCTGGAACACGTTAGCTTCTCTTGGAAATATTTTGGGCTGCACCTACGCCAGCGTTATTGATTAGCAGATCAAGGCGATTCTCGCGACTCATGAAATCAGCAGCGGTATTTTTGATGCTCTGAAGGTCTTGGAGGTCCAGCTTGAGGAAGTGAAGGTCTAAGTCGGGGCTGTTCCGGCGCATCTCAGAGATAGCCGTGTTGACACGATCGCTTGAGCGGCTGGCGATGTAGACTCTAGCGCCTTTGAGGGCGAGTTGAAGAGTTGTTTCGTAGCCAATACCAGAATTACCTGGATAGTCAGTGGTGAGTTGTGTAAGTGTCAAGTTGATGACTTACCGCCTGTGACGATGGCGATGTAACCTCGAAGACTAGGGATATCGCGGATTTGGAACTCGGGTTCTTTGTGGCAGTTCATCGTGATTTCGTCTTAATGCGCAGGGACTTTCCAAGAGGTATCGAAAGTTGAGTCACTGGTGTAGTCGGTGAATTGGTTTGTTAGGTTGCTGAAGCTGGGCTGATAGCCTCGACTTCTGTTGTCGCACTTCTCTCATCTTATACCACGAATCTCAGAGGCAGTGCAGCCAATCGGAGGTGGAGCTGTCCGATTCTACGGGGTCGTCCGCGGACATGTCCATGGTGGGGCTGCGCTGAAGGGCTGAAGGCTTAGCTTACGGCGCAGAGGTCAATTTAATTACCGGAGTTAGCTCTTGTAATATTGATGGGATTAGCAGGAAAGGCTCTTGTTTCATCCAAGATGGGTCTTCTTCAATAGACCCTCAAATATCTCATGTTGGATGATAAGCATGGCTGGGTTCAGTGAAGACTGGCCCGTGAGAGTCACAGAACCCTAGAGTCTGACAGGATCCAGCCGCATGAAGCCTTCTCTTGGCTCATTTCTGAATCAACGCACGTTAATTTCGATCATACTACACGGTCATAACTTAATTCTGACATTATCATGCAGCCCTACAAGGCACATGCGTCGTAAGCTGTAATACGGGTGTTGCATGCAAGACCGTGAATTGTCACTGGAGTAATCTTTGCTATTGAATGATAGGGCCAGAATCCAAAACTATATTTATACCAGAGGTCATTTTGTAGCTCCTCGACTCCGCCGATCACCTTGCCTGGGGTCGGACGTGCGGTAAGCTTTAGTGCTTGGCAAGAAGACACTTCCGACTACACATCAGCGAACCACGCGATTGGATTTTGGGACGTTATCTGATTCAGACTCTGGTAGAGGAAAAGGTGTAACGGTGATTGATACTGGACGAAAACAGGCGAATGTTGACTAAACTATCTACCCAAGAGAACGCTCTTCTATCATGCTCCACTGCCAGTATCAGAAACGCTCGTCCCACTCCTTCTCTTTGATTGGCAGATGTTTGTGAGCATCGCATGCCTTTGGCCCAGACATTGCTTGCGGGTTTCTCTTCTGGCAATTCTTCCCCCCCTCGGCGACTCTGCACTCGAGGAGCGGGCCTGATTCAGGGCCGGATTTCTTGCCGCAGTGAGGGCAAGTCCAGGTAATTTTAGGCACGGTGCACATGCTTGTTAATTATTGAGATTGCAGTGGGGAAACTTTTGTGAGTTATGTAAAGGGCTGTTGAGGTGGACGAGTTGTAAATGTGTAATGGTAAGTAAAACCACGATTCATTTCGCGATGGTAAACTTATAGGCTGGTACGGTTCTTTGATATTCAGAGACACGAGGTTTTCTTTGTCAGTGAACAATTCGTCTCTTTGTCTGAGTCACGCTACAAAAGCGTCACGAAATGGTCAGTGATGAACCTGCATCAAAGCATGTGTGAACAATAGTGATTTGCTCAAAGAAGAGTTTTTGACACTTTGACAGAGGCTGCTCGATGGAGTTCAAGTCATCTGTTCCTTAGCACGTTATTCCAAGACATTCGCCATCAGGGGCTTCAACGAAAAGGTCATCTCCCTGCACTCTAGAGTCTTTGTCACCAAGACTCAAACCTCAGGCCTTGGCAATTGGTCTTTTGTATATACAAGTCTCCCCATCTGCATTGGCCAGTGCATCTGTCTGCTGTATCAGGCCAGCATTCTTACCGTGGCCTTCGGGCACCACTCGATCGCAATTGCTTTCTCCGCAGCCAGTATCAAGTGATCCGCTCGAAGCCTTCGAACTTGAGTATTTGCATCAGCCTCGCTCCAGCTTCTCATCTCTTCCCGTCCTCATCAGCTTTGTCACCCTGGGTCACAATCTGGACTCTCTGTAAACCTCGGAGACCTAGTGAATGAGTCTCGTAGTCTCCAGTCAACCTCAAATCAAGCTTGATACACTGCGAGAATTAAATCGCCTGCCCTGGCTTTGCCGAGCTCTGCGAGCCTCGTTCCAGGCGATCAGCTTTAGGCGTTGGCCCCCAGAGATCTTCTCTTAGTATGTCTTCCATCGGCTTTCCTTCAACATACGAGCCTCTCGTACGTCGTACTTCTTTGGGTTTGGTCATTCAGGTTTCCTACGACGTCACCTTTCGCTTCGCGCTCTACAATCCTCGACACGTGCTTCTTCTTTTCGACCTACCGATTCCTTCCTCACCTGATGAGAACCCGGCACCGTCTCTCCCCTTCAGACAAAAGGTACCTTACCTTACCTCTGTCTCGCGATCCTGAGACCCAAATATCCAAGATCAGGAACTCTCCAATCATCTTCAGGTTTGAGTTATACTGGACTTCGTCCCTAGTCATCGACTTCAGCCCCGCTCTTCAATTCAAGGTTTCAGCTCGTTATGCTAGACGCGGTGATCCATTTAGTTTTCACATAACTTGGTTTGTATGCTCCTCTTGGGAATCTTGCAGCACCACCAGCAGTGGGAGAGCCCACTCACGAGGCTAATACTCTCAGAGCTCAATCTTGTTGCTGCTGTTAACAACAGCTTGAGGTTACCCTTGAACCTGATTGTCCAGACATTCCTTACACGATCATCTTCTTACTACAGGTGGATACTACGGCAGCCTCATCTTGCCTGGAGAAGATAAGGTCCAAGGTGCAAGGGTCTCATGCGAATCCCATCAAGAGTTGGCTGGAGATTTCTTTACCCTCACATACATGTCCAGCAGTTCCAGTCCTTATTGGCTTGGTAACCTATCGCTATAAGGCTTTTCCGCCATCTGATGGCATTCGAGGTGTATGAAGGAATCTCGAAATCGGTCTAGGAGATGATTTCGTCGGTTGAAAAGAAGCTGAAGAAGCTGAAGAAACTATCTAGCACGAACAGAGCTGAACCCAACGCATATAAAAGCGGAATAATTCACCGTTCAATGTCCAACGCCCAGGTTCTCTGCATGAGTAATCAAACGAAAGACATCAAATTTGAGTCGGCAGCACAGGACCAGTTGGCGTAGGAACGCTTGTGTATGATCGAGCTTGGGCTAGGAGACCCCGAATGGGAAGAACATAGCTACTTCTGCCGGAGCATGATGGCAAGGAACAGCTACACGCCGGAGGACAGCTGCATGCTTATCTACTGTCTGGATATCGAGTCAGCGACGATGCTGATTTCAGATACGAGGGTTCTGCTTCATTGTCGAGGAACCTTCGACCGAATGAATTCCAAACTAGAAACTGGACATCAACCCAGCGATATGTCTCCCTTGACCTATCCTGTTGGGGCACAAGAGGTTGGTGCGAACTACTCTACGAAATCCTCCTCGTCAGTCTTCATGCAACATTTGAGATGACTGCGCATGATCTGGATCTGCATTTCACTGAAACCAACCTCCAGGAACATTCTGCTCCTGTCCTGTCTAACAGCGCTGGAGCAACGTGGACGCGAAGCCCTCCGCTTTGACAAAGTCTGACTTAATGGTCCCCCTGTCCCAAACCGAGAACCCAGAATTAGTCTGTCATATGGGCTTCGATGTACACTTAAAGCAGTAAGAGCCGTGGAAGTTTACATGTACTTCGCGGAGACCAAGGAATAATCACTCCTGGGGGAGCCCCTATTGGTATGAGCATTTTGCAACTCTTCTGGAAGAGAGCAAGTAGCCCCTCAATGACATCTGTATTAGCTACGGGGGTGCATTGATAACCTATAGGGGAGTGCCGGAATGTTGGGGAGGATCACTATGAGATCCCGTTGATGTAACGCCGTTGAAGATTGGCAGCTAAATCAGGCCTGGAGTAGTCAATCTCACTCCAAGTTACAAGACTGTTGTTCACTTCTCAAAGACTCTATAATCAACTACAGCAAAGCATGGTTTGCATCGGAAGTTTCTTGTGGCAAGCCAGTAAGAGAAGAGCGCGGTGAGCGGATGAGGTCCTCGTACCTTTGCTACCTGCTAAGCGTGTGAATAGATGTCGGTACCAGCTGCGAACCAACGACCTGCATTCTGTTCCATTGTCACCGCGGACAACTACTTGCTCCAGGGGAATAGACCAGCCAAAGGAGAAACTGTGGCAAGCAGTTCATAGCACTCACTGGCTATTGCTTGAGATTGAGGTTTCAAGGATCTTGGATCGGCTACGATGTTGACATGAGGCTGCAAAATAAGCGTCAGCAACACCCTGACTAACACCGAGAACGCATGCGATGCCACACTGGAGTTTGCAAAGTCAGCGTCGTTCTTGGGGCACGGCGTGATTGACCAGTCGCCGCCCAGGTGAACGAGGTATAGTAAGCCTCAATTACGAGAGATCCCCGATCACGGTCAATAAGGGGCGCGCTGCGATCATTCCATGTCCATCCATAATAGCAATGCTAATAGCGACCTGAGAGGCCACCTGTGGAAGCAACTACGACGACAGCGAGATCAGAGACAAACGAATCACAACATTGTCACGAAGAGGCAGACTACACATTACCTCTCTTATCTCAGAATGGGTCTTGGAGACTTGCACGAGCAGGTTCAGCGACTACCGCGGCGTGCCTTTGGACCAGTAACTGAGATTGGCGGACTACGAAGAGAGGAAATCCCTGAGGGTGAAGGTCAAAAGCTTCGTTGCGTACAACTCAACTCATGATTGAACCCCCATCGAGCAAGACGCCCCAAGACCATCAAGCCTAGCCACGAGCTTGGTGCAGCGAGCATAGTGTATGTATGTAAATCGATTCGTCGGAGCGCGTAGGTATTCGGTCTGGAGAAAACGAGATTGGCTGGGTAGGGGATGTGCTTCAACGCCCACGGCTGGCTCAGCGATGTTGAATGGATGCGGTGGGTGTATTGATCGGGTGGTGGCGTGTCTGGGACAGTCGAGGATATGACCGAGCTACGATGGGTCTAAAGTTTTGGGCCAGGTGGAGGATCTCGCACGGAAAGGGACGGACTGGCCATGTTGCCGAGATGGTCAGAGTTCTTGCTCGGGTTGTTTTGTTCTTGTCCTTCTGGGCGTTGTCAGCGACATCACTATCGCCAATTATCCTCAGGCGCACAATCATTCGCGAGCCCGTGCCGACAAAGTCTAGTATATCTGCCATTTCTCTTAAAGGAAGCAAAAGGAGACATCGCGTCGCTAACGAGCTGGCTACAGGGCAGTTCAAGAGGCACGCAGCGGTCTTGAGTGCGCTATAAGTAGAGCGCTACTTGTCAGGGAAGACGAATCGCCGTGTCGGATCGCGCTCGAGTAGAGAAGACGGTGGGGGTGTGGCGGCGTAGGGAGGGCATCGTCAAGCGTAGCGCTGGCCAGTGGATGTGGATAGAAAGAATGGATGTTATCGTCGGGCGCAAGTGATATGTCGCAGCGTGTTTGGCGATGCTGCCGAACCAGGTTGACGCGCCGAACTGGTTGAAGAGTCGACGCACGAGTTGCTGTCTTGTGGACCGAGCATGTCAGCTTCAAAGGCAACGTTGGAAGCCCATTGACATTCCAGCGAGCGGCCTTGGGGTAACCCAGGGCAGGTCGTTTAGCGGACCCAGCGACCATGTCTTGGGGGCAATACAGGACCTAACTCATCATGTTGGCGGGCAGTACAGGGTAACACGCGAAGAAGCCCCACCATGATCAAATGTTTCAACCAAGAACAGGTTGAATTGAAGGAGTTGCAGAGGAACGCGGTATCTCAAGACTGCGCTAAAAGAAGAAAAAGAATGGATGAGTGCATGCTTGGAGTGGGAGAATCAATGCGCAAAGGTTCCAAGATGTAAGGAGTAGTGCGACTCTTGACGATGTGGGTAAAGCCGAGCATGGAAGTGCTGGCTTAGGAATCATTGACCAACGTTCGAACAGACACTCTAGCTATCGCTCTATGGCCAAGCGATAACTACCTACCCAGAAGTCACATCAATAGCCCGATTTCTCAAATAACATCAATGGGGTCGAGCAACAGGGTTGCCTCTACAGACTATAGCGCTCACACTCGAAACCAAGAAGCCATCGTTAATTGAACAGCAGTGAGAAGTAGATTGACCCTTCGATCGACAGCCAGTTTCGACTGAAACAGCCATCGTGCTCTGGACCCAAGTTGTATTGAATAGCGAACTAAGTTGCTCAATGGTTCCGCCAACGTCTTTCTCCGTGGTGGTTGACCCCAAAGGTGAGATACTGCTCCTTGAGACACGCCCCGAGGCCCAATTCACCCTTCTCCACCGACGTGTTCTTTGGCTCCTTCTCCTCTCGATGCTTCAGCTTCTTGGGATGCGCCACGTGCGGCACGGTTGAATAGCCAGGGAGAGGCGACCATGTGGCCCGGACGGTCGAGCACTCGGATTGACCGGAAGTGCGTATTGTCGAAGGAACAGAAGTCGCAAGAATGGGGGGAAATCGTCCCTTTCAGGGGCGTCGTATATGCCTAGCCGTTGCTGTAACTACCCAGGTCAGCGTTGCTGCAACTGATAGGAACACCAGAAACCTACTGGCTACAACAACAAGGTCTTTCGCATTCTTCGACATGGATAAGACTGCAGCAACCGCACTGGGGCGGCATCCAGCTGTGGGTGATCGGATCATGACCCGGAGGGAGACAGCCTGCTGAGGCGTGATCAAGTCACTTCGCGGGCATTCTGAACTTCCATCAGCAACGTCTGGGGCTGACTCTCCTGGTTTGTAAGGGCGGTGGACTTTGTTGGAGTGGGCATCGGTAGAACATATGCAATTCGTCATGTCGTCACTCATATCTCATAAATCTACACCCATCAGTAAAAGGCCCCAGAACTCAAAAGCGTGAGCATACCGCAAGACAGTCATCATTCATCCACCGATCAGACGCTTCGCCAACTCATCAAATACGCCTTCCTTGATGTCGTCTAAGTCTTCATCCCTCGCGTCCTCGATGCACTTCACTCTATGATCTAGCGAGCTGATATCGTCTCGTATTTCTATTATCACTGCCTCCTCCGCATCTGCCGGCTCTAACCCTTCGCACTTCTTCTCCAGGCGTTCGACTTTGTCTTTGAGCTGAGCGTTATCGGCTCTTAGCTTGGCGTTGTCGGCTTGCAAGTCGTCAACCTTGGATTCCAGCTTCTGGAGCTTATCCCAGAACTGGTTGAAGAATTCGGGGTGGCTGTCTTGTCGGGGCCGTTTGCGACTAGACGGAGCGCTCGGAGGAGGCTGAGTTTTCGTGGCTTTCTTGTAAGACGGAGGTTGGGGGGGAGGAATGGTTGTGACCTTTGCGCCGCTGCCACTGAACATTCGTGAAACGTCGTAGTCTGGATCGAAGGAGGGTTTGATTTGACGTTGTTCTACAGCCTCGCTGACGGTCTTGAGCTCATCGGGCGATAGTAGAGACTGTTGGATGTAGATACGCAGGAATGTGATACAAGAGAGCTCGTGTATCAAGTCAAGGACCTTGCCCGATCGCGCACGCGCTGCTACGACCGGCTCTTGAACATCGTTAGGAATAAGAACGGTGATTCTGTTATCCAGAGTGAAGTCAAGAGATGTAGTCGTGTCAAATACCGGTTTTACGGCATCGGGCGGATTCGGCACGTCGGAATAAGAGAAGGACTTGATGAAGAAGGGATTTATCCGAAGGCGTACGCCTGCCCCAGCTGGCTTGTCCTTGAATCTGAAGGGGATGCTGATTTCGAAGTGCGCACCGGATTGACTCTCACGGTCGAGTCGCAAAGTGAATCGTATCGCGTCGTGATCGGGATCGGCGGTCGCTAGATTACGCGTGACACCCTCCCACTGCCACTCGACGACAGCTGTTGTTTCCTTGATGGCGATGCATGCCATAGCGCAAGGTTAGTAGACGAACTCAAGACTTACCTGCACAACACGCCCAACAACGCAACCCCGAGGGAGATTAACCAAGCCTCACTGACGGGCGCCCAGGACCTCCAGTAGAACTGCCAGGTCGCCCCGGAACTCCAGTAGAACTGCGAGATTCCGAGTCCAGGTCGCCCTCTACACGCCCCGGTTATTCCACAGAGAGGAGGGCTCTCGCTCTCGGTGGGTATAATCCGGAATTTTATAACGGGTGTAGCGCGATGCTTGGGGTACCCTCGAGAAGTGTTACTGAGCGCGGGATGATGAGGGGGACGTTTTGGCGTGGAGGCGACATCTCGAGGAGGGTGAAGAGGAGCATGATTGAAGATGAAGCTTGTGGTGAGAGGAGCGTGAATTCGCGAAGGTGGAGAAGCTTGGGCTCGGAAGAACGTTAGCCCGATAAGGCGGATGAGCAGCCTTGAGATCAGACAGGAACCTCATGTGGCGCTCGCATCGCCGCGATAGAACAACAAAAGCTGAGATACGGCATGGCATGAGAGCTAGGATTTCGAAATGAACAAATAGAATTTGAACAATTTTAATTGTTTACGCAGGTCCCACGTAGGAACAATATCGCTGTTCTGGTTAAGTTCAATCGATCGGTGTTCACAATCAATGCAAAAATGAGCTAATCATTGTACAGCGCAACTTCAGTGAAGTAGTCCACTAAATCGACTCGTTAGTGAGTGGTGGCCACCATCACCAGACAGTTGAACCAATCAACCTCGGTTTCAAGAGCCGAGGCGGGGCCGTGTCTGAACCCAACTCCTCCGCAATCCGCCTCCGGAAGCCCAGTTGACAGACTTAGATCACGCGCAGTCAATCGGAACATGGTTGTTAAAGTTCCAAGACAACATGGGTACCATTAATAGCTTAAGCGCTTTCTTTGAGGTGACTTCAAAGAGCTGGGGACGTTGAAACTTAAGGGACCTTGGCTAGAGCCAACGCAAGGTTACCGCAACCACTGAATCCTTCTCTCCTTCTGTCTCGGATTTCTTTCCAGTCTGCGATTTACTATTCTATCCTACTGGCCTGCATTTTCCAGCATCATGCGCACACAAACCCCCGAACTGATGATGTACAGTACATATATTACCCGTGTATATTACCGGCTTAGTCTCGGGGCTGATAGTCAGGCGGCTCGATGTTGCATGTAGATTCGGGGTTTCATCTTCTTTGCTTTCTAACCATCAGCTCGTCTCTGTTAGAAGATCTACGAGTGCTAGCTTGACTTTAGCCTCAACATCCAAGTAGCGAAAGTAATCTGTTTCTCAATATCATCTTAGCCAACTAATTTTAAGATTTCATGTTAGCCAATATTAAGATCTCTTCAGCCTTATTGTCCAACTCAATTCGGTGTAAGTAGGTGATCGCTGCAAGGTCAATCACAATGAACTAGAATTAATAAACTGCAGTTATCGCAATTTTGAGATATTGTTAGCAACCTGAGTTGCCAGACTTTTGGACACGTTCTACTAATTATGTTACATGCTGGGTTTCCTGCCCCGTTGCTCTCACAGTTGTTGCATGCATGGTATACCCAATACTAGATTTGTTGTACTGTACTAAGGAAACCCATGTCTATAGTTTTGCCTTTCCCTTCTATCCAAATACTCCCATAACATATGAGATCCTTTCTAAAATAACCCTTTCGCATTTTCTTGCCTGGTATCCTTGAAGCCATATTATCGATCTATGTTCTGCTTCAAAGATGTGTAGTCTGCCTCTTCTGTTGGTGTTCCCCTGGCCATGGGTGGCTCTCAGGGTGTGATGATTAGGAGGGAGACATTGCCTGGCTGGTATGTCACTGACGTGAAAGCGCCTTGCCTGGCTCGCTGCGAAGCCTGATCGTCACCCCTTTCGACTTGGCCGCTTCTTCTCTTTTCTGTCTCGCCAATGATCTCTTGAGAGCCGCTCTCTCTCGTCTCTCTTTGGTGGCCTTCGCTCTCTGGGCCTTCCGTTCCTCCTGTCTCGTCTTTCGCTGGTGCTCTTGGATTGCCATGTTGACCTTAGCGGTCATTTTATCGGCGACGCCTGGGCACGTACAGGCAAGCGGCATGGCAGTGATGGTTGCAGTGGGGTGGCCCTTTCGGGTTTCCGATAGCATGTCCGATACGGCTGGGGACCAGCTCTTAATGCGCTCGTGCAAGCGACTCTGGTCAAGCAGACGCTTGAGAAAAGGGTTGTTCCAAGGCCGATGGATGACTGGCATCCCGACAGGGACCCATGTGTTGCAAGAGTTGTGTCTTTTGAATCCATTCATCTCATCCTGCATGACCATGAAGATGTCGGGGAACTTCTCTGCATACTGTAGGCGAACAAGAAGGTTCGGCATGATGATTGTAGTGGTAAGCCCAGACTGGGTGACGTCAAGATGAAAAGAGAATTTCTCAAAGGGGAATCTGCCCAACTTGTATCGACTACTCCAGAAGGGCAAATGCAAGACATCGGTTCTGGGGTTGAAGTATCCATAAGGCTGGATATCGGAAGGCTCCGACGGATTCGTGGAGATGGTGTAACGTTTGAGCCGAAGCTGGGCTTGGTTTCGTGATTCTCTGCTGACCATCAGAGCAATTGGGAGCGGAGGTGCCTTGATTCGAAGCCATTTGTCGTTCCGCCTGCGGGAAGGCTTGAGGCAGTAGACCTGAGGGTCTGGGAGTGTCAAATCCCATACCATCCGCCTTAGCTCAGGCGGCATGTTTTTGAAGCAGGTGAAGGTTGGCTGAGGTGTAGGGGGAGGAAGTGGAAATGGAGCGAATGCCTGGGACATGGTCGCTTTTTGCAGTCGCGCAGATGGAAGCATCTTCTATGACTGACGCCAGAAATGAGGGAAAGGGTTGGATGAAGTATTCGTCTAATTGGAGCTGCTGCTTGCATCCAAATACAGTTCTGGAAGCGTGAGAGAAAGGAGGGAAGAAAATGGCAGAGGTATACTAATGGGCTTCAACAGTAAGTTTTATTCTCTGACTTAAGACATATCATATATCATAACCACTCCTCAAGCCCATGGTGAATGGTAGTATAGACATCACGCTCAGGCTGGGCCTGCATCTATCGACAAAGAAAGAGAGTATTGTCTATCATGGTTGCAGCAGATATCACAAAGAACCACCAGGTCTTGAAACCCCGTTCATCCGCCTCTGCGTATGTACTCACACACCGGAAGGAGACCATTGGGCGGTTGAAAGCTTGGCAAAGAAAAGCTTAGGCTTCTAGAAGTCTGCATCATGACATTGAAGAACAAGACAGGGAACCGTGTGGACTAGTTCAAGCCACTTGCGTGGTCCGAACATGACGCTAGCAGTTGCTGGAGAGGAGACGACCAACCGCTAAAGAGGCATAAGAAATTAAAGAAACTTCGCTTGACTGAGAAATAATCACCGTCCTCTGAAAGAACTGGTTCACTTTGTGTTTTGGTTGCATGAAGTTGGTGAGTTGATGCGTTTGATCCTCGGTAGCCCGTCTTCCAAACGTAGCTGGAAACCATGGGACCCCCATGAATAAACGCGCAAAACCTGTGACTTACTATCGGATTCTATGTTGTGATATGGCATCTGGTCTGCAAAAGTGTCCGATGTCTGAGGACTAAGCGGATGGTCCCCTGACGTGGCTACAATCCAGGTACTGTAGCCCCTGCAATGGCTTTTGTGGCTGGGCCTGAAGCTGGCATTCACAGTTCTACTTTGCCAGCTTTTGCTAAAAGTAGATGACACTAGCCAATTAGGTGTAGGGCAGCCGAGATGTTGATCACAACTGGGCATGCTTGAGCTGACACAATGTCATCGCAAGAGCAGCACCAGACTAAATCGGGGCGAGCCTCTCCTCACTGTGTTACTTCAGCGCCGGTGGTTTCAGCAGTGGCGCAGAAAAATTGTATTAGGATTTAGATGCCGTCGTCAATGCTCATAATCGCGTAGTTGGAGTGAAGAGTGAGTCCCAGTCCTTTAGACTACCCTAGATTGAGACATAGAAATTTAGTTAGAGCGAGCGACGACCCATCAGCACCGAAAAGCAAAGAGGACGTCTGTCTGGTCGCGACTCGGCCTTGCGCGTCTGTAACGTGAGCCCATCCAAGAGATGGCGCAAATAAACAACATACTTACTTTCCGGGAATTTATGGTAAGGAAGCCTTGACGTTTAAGATCCGAAACGTATTTAGGGTACGCAATCTAAGACACATCTTGAGATCCAGGTTAAGCTGTAACAAGTCGAAATGTCTGTCGTCGTCGAACATATTACGCTCCGCTTTAGTGCGGGAATTTTCTTTTTCGGTCAAGAGAGACAACTAATTTGTGAGCTTACGATTGAAGGATGGATCGAATCCAGGCCTTTCGTTCATTACATGGCGATGTTTTCACTTTTTCTGTTCTCACTGCGCAACCTGGCACGATTGAGATGGAGCAAGATGCCCATCTTAAGATCATGACGCGCGGGTCACATCACCCGTAGAGGGCAAACAACCAGCCCCAGCGAGCAAGCGCAGACGCGAAGAGAGTGACGACGAAGAGGAAATTGTGCCGAAGGGGAACAAAACTTGGTTTAGCGGGTTATCTGGCCCTGAACACTGTCTTGTGAGTCAAGATGATCCGTGTGGACATACGCAGGTTGGTTGCATCTTCAGAAAGATCCTAAGATGAGCGTTAACACGGCCCAGGTCTTCAGATGGATCTTAAGATGCCCAGCTTCAGTAATTTGGCCAACAACCCGAATGCTTTAGGCGAAGACCACTGTAAGCCCCACTGAAAGAACACCAGCGCAAGTCACTTTGATGAATCTGTACCGCAAGCGCGCTTTACAAAGGGGTCTGCTGTAGACCCTTGGCGCCGTAACAGACGTTCTGCTGCGGACCGGACCCGAACACGAAGCAGATGCAGATGCAGGCACAGGCCCCCATGCAGATTGTTAAGACTTCTCTGTTAATGCTAAACGGCTAGACGGCCAAGGTAGAGGTACTGTCCAGTGCTTCAACTGCTGCTAGAAGCTCCCCACTGTGGCTGGTTTCGTACGTTACACAGCAGTAACTTGGCACACAGGCCACCAAAAGTCGGGGAGTCAGGGACTGCCCACTTCTAGCTGACAATCCATTTCCTGCTCGCCTCCCCGTTTTACAATGGCTGAGCCTACGCGATGCTAATTGGCGTTTTTAGTGAATTGACTTTGGATTTGCTCCAGCTTCAACGTCCAAGATAAGGTTCGGGCCGTAGATCTCACTACGCTGTAGTCATCAGTCTGGTCTGGTCTGGCACCAATCTGATCCATCTTAAGATGGAGTCAGTGGGGCAATCAAACACCATCAATCTGGCCAAGCTTACCTTCACTTGGATTTTGTGGTTGGGTTATTTATTGAGGTTCATCTCTTGTGTCAAGTCTCGCACTGTTTGTCCACCACCAAATGCTCTGCCCTGTCTGCTATGATGGCTGTCTTGTGTCCGATGCCGCGGGTCAAGCTGTGATTGTCGTCAGAGAAAGGTCTTGGAGAATTGAGCGCAAAATGAAGCCCCTTGAAGTTGACGATGCGCGTGTCGCGTACCGACAATGTATCCTATTCTGATGCTGCCATATTTCATCAGACTTATCCGCATATTTCTTGGCTATCAACCAGCTATTCTCTGTCCCTCCAGCTCTCAGATTTGCCTAGGTCTGATATACGATTCTCGCCTAACGCACTGCGACCAATTGCCCTCCGGTCATCACGCCTGAGGTAGCCCCCAATGACCCTCCGTAGGCCTATGAACAGAGGCGCAGCAGACTATTCAGCAGGCCTGTGACCAGTTGCAGGGCTGCCTGCATCAATCACCACACGACATCTCTCCATCAAGGACATTGTCCCTCGTGCTTGCACTACCTTCATACAAGGCTGAAATACTGCCATCTTGCTGATAAGTATTTCATCTCATCGTACTTCTTTTGTTTCAACATCATCGCGTGAGTTACCGTATGTCAGCTAAGCTACTCTCCGTTGCGCCGGCTGCTCACCCACTGCAAAACAATATCGAACGGCTTTCATCTTCTCAGCGTTTTCCTGGAAAGCACAATGTCGGGGACCTGCATTAGCACCACTGAAGCAACTTGCTGGAGAAGCGGCGGAAGAGAAGGTGAAATGTTTAATATTCTCTGTTTCTCGCTCGCTCCCTCGGTTTCCTTGCCCTTTCAACTTGATCGCTTTGCTGTATCATTCCACCGGCGCCATCATTTGATACCACCAACTCTCTGCTTATCATTTTGCTTCACACCCGCCGTCTCCCGCCATGGACGCTGGGAAACGCTCTCGTCAAGCGGACGTCGAGGAAGACGATGACACAGATTCCGACGTCCCTCTGAGGGAAACGCAAGCGAAACGTCTCAAACGTTTCCATGAACCAAATCCAGCTCGCGCCATTTCGCCTCCACCACCTCAGCCTTCGCAGCCAGCATCGTCAGCTCAAGCCCAGCCCGAAACTCAACCCAGCATTACCGCGATACGACCCGAGCGATCCCAATGTCGCGTTCAACCACCCAGACCCCGAGCCCAGGCCCCCTCGGTTCGAACTCAACTCCCTGCGACAGCAGCGATAAACAGTGCAAGGCAAGCATCTCAGAGCTCCAATGCAGTCTCGGAACCCTTTCGACCTGCAGCTACTCGTACTGCAAACACACTGCCCATCGACGGAAATGACTCGAATCCTCGTCAGTCACGCTGGCCACCACTGCCCGACAACAACGATATACCCCACGCCTTTTTATTCTACGCTGAAGAGATTCGCATTGTTGTGAACATGCTTTGCGGCACACGCATTGATCGCGAGCCATTCTTTGACCTCATCCGTCATAAACACACCGATCCATCCGCAAGGCCCGTCTGGAATATCCCAGAGATATCAGAGCAGAAAGAGATCGGGTTTCTCTGCGGCAAGTCCCCCGCTCACCATCATAGCCATGTCTAACCTATTCCTGCAGCATTCCCGGACCAGCATCACTCGATACCTATGTGTGAGCACAGCCACGCCTGCGAGGCTCTCTTCGTTACCCATCGCATCAAGTTCAGGAGCAGCTTTCGGGTCGATGCGACGTTCTATTGTGTTACACACGATGGCTATCCAGGTCGGCACTCGATGCTCTCTCTATGTCGGCATAAGTATAGAGATTCGGAGTACGTTCAAAGAACAGAGCAGGCCTTACTCCTGCAGGCACACAATATTGTCCGCGACTTTTGCTGGCAGCTTACAGCATGGGTGTTTAAAGATGCTTTCTATCGTAGGACGGATATGATGGACAAACAGGCCTTGTTTCGGCTTTTTGAGGATGCGGTGGCGTGTTGAAAGGGGTATAATCTGAAGAGGCGCAGAGATTGTGTTACGCAAGCTGACACTGATAGAGGGAAGACTGAGATACAGGCATCGGAATCGGAATTTCAGGTGGTTGTTACTCATCGGCCCGGGCCTTGAGCACGAACCACGGCTGGCCCGATATCCATCGTGCTGGAGTACTTTGGTCTTTGGTGCATGGTCTGATGATGGTAATGAGGCATGGTAGCGATTTGAAGATGGACATCTGTGTAAGAAAGGAAAGCTGATTTAGTATCAGGGCTTTGATTAGAAGAGAAGAAGGAGAAACCAACAACATCCCTCCGCCGCTCCGGTTCGCAGAAAGAGGCTGGTTGCTGATGGGTGTGAGAAGTATGTCTCAGTCTGACGATTGCCCTCATCGGCACAATTTGAAGGCTTACAAAGCATTAATCCCCGATGAGAGCTGGCGGTTGAATTGTAAGACGAAGTTTGAGCTAGTCTTGACCCTTTTGTAACTTGACTACTTCAGACGCCGGGGCAATCGACTGACTGGCGCAACGTATATGAGCAAACAGACTTCGTTATATCATCGACACCAACTTCTAGTTGAAGAAGAGCTGTGGTAATCGGAATACAAATAGGATAAAAAGTGGGTTTACCCAATTCCAAGTATATCAACAGAGCACTCTGATCTGAAAAGAAAAGCCATCTACGCTCCCTTGCCCAGAACTTCAAACTGAAGCCAACCGCAGCTTTAAAAGGGCTTATCCACAAGACCACGCCGACCACTCTTCACCAAGGAAGCTACTGTTTTGTTGTAATAGCATGTCAACGCACCTGGTTCTGCCGTTTCGCTTGGCACTCACGGCGAAGCGTCCGGGTCCAGGGACGGTTTTACAGAAGTTGATAATGACTTTTTTGTTTCCAAGGGTTTTGATGCGCTCGAGATAAAATACGACAGTTGCCTCCTTGTCCAGTTCGACTGCATATTTTTAGGACAGGCATTTCTACGAGGTTCGTTCTCTGAGAAGGTCAGAGAGTAATTATCGGATCTTCCGTCTCCTTTCTTGAGGCTGCGGTATCACGTCATATGGGCTTTGTCTCTCTTACCGGTCATATCTTCGATATCTTGATACTGGCTGCTTGCATCCAGTGCCGTCGACGAAGAACTTGAGTACAACGGCATCTGCACTACCAGGGAAAGGTGAAGAAAGGAAAGACGCTATATGTAATTCGGGAGATGTTCCCAGTATGACAATCGATGAAGCAATGAGTTACTGCTACCTCATCGTCAAGCCTCGGGTCTGGAGTGATTGAGGAGGCAGTACTCCTTGGCTGGCTATTCAGCAGCCCGGATATTAAATCACAGACCAGGGATTTTGGAGAGGACTGCTATTTCTGATGCGAGATGGGTACAGAGTGTTATATGGCTGGAGGGCAAAGTGGCAGTGGTGTGTCGTGGGAGATAATGAGAGCGAGGGATGGGAGGCCTTAGAAAAGGGGTATTATGTTCCAGAATGATAGAAGGAGAGTTGGAAAGAGGTTGTAGGATACATCTAGGATAGGGTCCCCTAGACCAGATAAGCTTTGTCATGTGGCTTTATCAAGAGGCATGGAATAAATCCATATTGTCAGCTAGGGGCAGACGTGGCTTACACAACATGGGAGTCCAGAAGGTCTCGTCAAGCTAAATGCACACGCCATTGTGCCCGCAACCAGCTGTAATTATACGTCAACCAAGCGTATATGATTATGCATCATGGCAATCGGGCTTGGAACAGCAGACACAGTCCTCCGTGTGTAAACGGTGAGTGAGCGTTGATCGCAACTTTTCCAGCGACGGAAAAAGATGAACAGACCTCTATATTGAAATACGGTTAGGGAGTCAAAACGAAGAGTTTGACAAAGCATGGATGATGTATTTGATCAACCGGTGAAGCCGTACAACATAATAAAAAGACATATTCGCTCCTGGAACAGGCAAAAACATACAACAGCGGGGATTCGCTGGTCGTCACCGACCCAACTACTAATCCGCCGGTTAGTGGCTTGACTATGGGAGAGCAGACGGGATCCCGTATTTTCCACTACCTATGGTCGTATGTAACAGGGAATGATGCAGAACAGATTATATCGTTGACATACTGATTAGCGAGGAACAGCGCTCCAATTGCGTTCTGGCGAGAATGGCAATGCAGTCCATCGCTAGACTCTAGTCATGAACAAGGACGATTCACGCCCGTATTTTCTGATTGCAAACGAACAATGTCAACTTTATAAGATGTAGTCAACTCTAGCGATCGACAAGAGACCTAACAACTGGGTGCCGGCCACGGATATTCTACAGGGTGTCTCCAGTGGCCTTCACGTGCGTGATATGCACCAAATCCCATTCCATCACGTCAGGCTGCTGCCCGAGTCTCGCTCATAGAGACGCCACATAGCTGAAAGTATTGGTTCGCTCGATACAAGTACAAATACTGGGCAGTATCCAGCAATTGAGGTTACTGCTTCCCGGTGGCGCGAGCTTGAGACTTTCTCCAAGTTCCGTAGTATAATGTTCTGTCTGCACTGAAGTCGCTTTTCCCAACCAGTGCCTATGCCATTATCATGAGTACATCCTGACAAGCTACTAAATCTCAAGGGGACCCAAGGATAGCTGCATGGTCTCTGCAGATACTGTTGAAGTACAAAGTAAAGAAAACCCGACAAGTCTCTTTCATCCAATCACCCATCCACTCACTCATCCAACACAACTTATCTCGTCTTACATAGACTGGAACGCAGTCTTGGCCAGCGTAGCCTCCCACTGCTTGATCCTCTTAGCAGCTCCAGCCTTACTTCTCTCTTCACCTCGAATCTTGTCCCCAAGCTCCGCAAGACGAGCACCAGACTCCTGCTCCGCCCTCTCCGCAGTCTCAAGGGCTCCTTTCGCTGCTTCAAGGTGTATCTCCAACTCAGAAACCTTGCATCTCAGTTCGTATATGCTACTGCTGTGCCTTTTCATGAGTTCCTGGCGAGCTTGCTTGAGCTCGGCGATCGTCTCATCATTCTTCTCTGCGCTGGTTTTCTCGGCCTTTACGCAGGCTTCAAGCTTGCGTCGTTGGTTGAGAAAAGCCGTGAAATTGACTTCGAGAGACTGGGCAAGGGTGAGAGGATCGTCGGAATTGCTTGAAGGTGTGCTTGTCTCTGACACTCGCGCGTTGCCTACAGGTGCAGGGTCTGCAGATTGAGCCTTCGCTGCTTCATCGTCTGCAGGTCCTCCAAACTCATGTTCATCAGGTGCAGGCTTCGGGGAGCTCTCGGATGACGAAATGAGCACTGTCTGCTCTGATCGCTTTGGCGTCGCACAAGAAGAGGTCATTGCAAGTTCCTGCTTCGAGGGGATTGGCTCCATGGGGTTTAAAGGCTGAGCCGAAAAGTAACTGCAAGAAGGCGCTTGAAGCTTGGGATCAATGGAGATAGCCTGATCCTTTGGTATTCCAGTGGCAATCGTCTCGCCGCTCAAGCCGGCGCTTGGGGTGGAGGTCAAGGTTTGGGTAGCTATGTCCTCATCTGCACCAGCCGGTCCCATCATCTTTATGAATTCCATACGGGCGGTTGCGATGTCGACATATCGAGGAACCCTCTCCTCAGCCATAAGGCATTTCAGGAAGACAAGCGCACAGATCTCCCCGCTAGGACTATCTAGGTGAATAGGGCCGCGCTGAAAAGAATCAGTATCATACGCCACAGAGACTTTGGTATCCAACTTACTTGTTTCACGAACATCATCCCTTTCATGCTGAGCTTTCGTTGCGATCTTAACCAATCTACAAGTTCCGCTGCAGGGACATTGGTGAAATGGTTTGTCAAGAGGTGGACCAGAGTTACCCTGCCCACGTCGAGATGACAGAGACCCCATTGGTCATTGTCTTTGTTGTAGACGAAGAATGCGATGTGTTGGGCTTTCAGAGCGGGATGTTGAGCGTGGATTTCATCGGCTCCTGTGAAGGAGGAGCCGGGTGGGAAGATGTACCAATCTGAAGGGCGGGGGAACAGATTCGCACACCGCGCCATGTCTTGGCTGTCTAGTCCAATGCCGTTTCGTAGGGCATCGATGGTAGCACTCATAGGTTTGTCTATATCGGTGCTCTGAGGCTGGCTACTAGTGGACTCTGTAGCTTCAAGGACTGATGTCTCGGCGATCGTTACTGACTCTGCAAGGGGCTCGGTCGTCGGCTCGGTACTCTCTCTATCAAACGATGCTTGCTCATCTTGCCTGCTGGCCACCTCGTCTCTCTGAGTCTGAGAAGGGGTCTTGGGCACCAGATTCTCAAAATCAATCTTGTTAAAGATTCGCTGGTGGATCCTTCCGACAGGATCTTGACGGACAAGCTGGACCATCAGACCTCCCTCACTCCATAGCTCGGCAGGATCGCGATTGGCATCCTGAAAGGCCTTGATGACCTTTCTCATGCCAGCCTTGTTGGCGGGGAGTGGTTTCCCGGCGGGTGCGAACTCAGGGGGCCACCAGCCGGGACATCCTTCATCAGGCTTGTCTGACTTGCGCGTCTTCTTCTCTTCGGGACTCGGAGGTGGTGAAGCTGAAGCTGAAGCTGAAGCTGATAGCTTTGGCTGCTTTGCGGGTCGGCTCGGGGAAGGCGAGCGGCCTGCCTCAGCATGTGGCCGCTTTCGAACTTTGCCAGACCTCTTGGGAGGCATAGTCAGGTAGGCTCTGCGTGCTTGTCAGCTGAGTCCCTCGACCCCTACTTTAGCGTGACTGCGCAAGCCCTATTGTTATTCGTAAGAGGCAAACAGCGCTTCAAAGATGGCATATGACACTTGCTCAGTAGGGAACATGAGAGCTTGCGGAAGTGGAGCGACTGTGTGCAGGTCGTTATGGTTGAACTGACGATATCATTTCTTGACAGGGAGTGCGAGCATCGGGCGTTGTCGTGGAAACAAAACAAAAAGCAAACGTTTGAACGACTGTCTGTCTGTAGCAGAGCACTGTGGGTGACTATCAGTGGATTCCTCAGGCTACCTTGCCCGTCGCGCAGTGCAGTGCCAGGCGTGATCTGAAGAGCCAATCATTCAGTTTCATTTTTGTGTAACCAGATGACAAAAGCTCCCATCACGGTGATCTTGAATGAGAATGTACTTGGTGATGTTGAAATAGATACTTCTAGTGGCCTAAGAACCGAGTCGCCCAATTCAACCATTTAACGTGTTAGTGATGTAGAACAGATGCAGGAATGTGTCTCGCGAGTGTATATGGTCCCATATCAGCATATCCATTCTACACATTTGTTGCACTACCACATCCAACCAACAACTCATTCATAGTAACCAACAATTGGGGATGACCTCCGAACGAAGAGGCGTGTCACAAGGGCTGTTGGGATGTTTGTCCGCGGCACATACGTTTGTTGACGGCGAAACATGCCAGGCACTCAAAACAAACTACATTAACCTGAATTTGGGTACAAAAACTGCCAAATCGCCAAAGGGAGTAATATTGCCCAGTCTCAATATTCACCATGGTTATCTTGTTCAGCAAATCCCCCTTATATGACCTCAAAGAGCTGAGAAACGATTTGCTTCTGTGAGTGAATGGGGCTTCCAGTACTTGAACTGTTAGCCTGCTGTTGACAGGCCGTGACGAATGGTTAGAGTAGATGCGGTACTATTCCTTCACGTCTTTGAAAGGACTTTCCATCTCACAAGGCTTCTTCCGTCCATCATGGCCAACTTTCTTAGTCTTGGGCACATTGCCCCTCAGATACACGCATATCACCCATCGTAGCCGCGTAAGGCGCAGCAGCTTATCGCCAGTGACCTATACCCTCTTCAAGGGGTTTCAGTAACCGTAGCTTACTGAATTGACTAATTTCCAGTCCGGTAAATCTAGGCACTGAACTATGCATGTTTTCAGATTCATTATCTGCCGGCCGCTTCACTGGCCGTGTTGCCTGGGCTTCGCAAGTCCGGTCGTGTTCAGGAGTAAAACCATATTGTTTTCAGCCACAAGGTTTGTTCATAGAATAATTGAATTGCACAAAGGGTCTAAACACAAAAAGATGTCTTTGTTATACTGTCGCACTATATAAGCCACTTTGTTCTTCCCCCCCCCCCCCCGACGATCCTCAATTACTTCTCTTCCACCTCTGCCTGTCTTTTCGTCTCATTACACCTGGTCTCACCACATCAACCGCAATGTTCATATTACGCGTCCAAAGAAATTGGCATCTTATGGCGCGGCAGATGCAGCGACTCCTCAAACAGATGAAGGATATGGCCGAAAAGCAAGACGCAGACTTCAACGATATCCTTGTAGGCTTGGGCATCAACATGGATTTTATCATTGATCTGGGAATTCTTGCTCCACTGTCTGAGGCCACGGATGGTGAACTGCGCTGGCCAAAAGAGTGGGTTGAGCCCAAAGGCACATTCGATGCCAACTTGGACATGCTTAAAAGTTGGGTCATTGATTGTAACTCAAGACAAGAGGACGAGGCCGAGGCCGAGGCCGATGCTCCACGCCTGGTCAAGGGCCAAGGCTGTTTGTTTACGCCGCCTCGTCTAACTGAGAGACAAAAGCGAGACATTTTTAAACGTCAATGATGTCGAATCGATCTTGCCAACTTTGATTCCGACACCGACGACAGCCTATTTCAGCAAATCTGCATGGGCTTTACAAGATGAAGGGTGTTTGTGATCATGCCTTCGGTTGCCTGCATATACAGACTGTTATCCCCTTCCTGCACAATAACCTCTCAAAAGATGCAACACCTCATCGGTATGTCGTAGGAGAGAGGCTTTCGGACATACAGTCATATTCCCAAACTAACCTAATCAATGGAAGTTGGTGCAAGCATGATAGCCGTAAAAGTCAATGTACTTACTTAAGCCCGTTCTCTTACCACTGCATGTTTATTTATTGCCGTGCAATTTCATCAGATCCTGAATGGTTCGGCCCTCAAGAGCTATTGGTGTCTTTGTTTTCCTCCGAATAAAAGTCTACCTTTCTTAAATTCTCTTACTGTGTCTGTTGTCCCCAACATGGTGCTTAGAAGCCGTCTTCGTCATGGAAGGGCGACGAGCTTTGAGCCAATATCCTTCATGAACTCTAATGATAAGATATCATCAGGCTTGTTGAGATAAACGAAACTCATTGATAACAAAGCATACCGGCGCCCTTTCTGTCAAAGAGTAACATTCTCCGACCGATCGGCTAACAGCCAAGCCACCCACGGCATCGCGTTTCTACCTTCAGTCATATTTCCAATGATAATCCGACATGAAAACAATACAATTTTCACACAATCCTATTATCACCTCGAGGAACAGCACCTAATCTAAGTCATTTACTTCCTTTGGAGCCGCAGATGAGCTCGATATTTTTTGTTTCCAAGCGTTGTTCTCTGAGAATCATGGTTGCTGTTCTTAGTCATGCAGCCGGCCTAAAACGGAACGCGCGTACCTTCATCTTAGCTGAACTCACAGTCTCACAACACCGTGTCAACTCTTATCAGTACAACACAGCCTCTCACCCACCAAGCAACTCCAAATCACAAACAAAATGATCAAGCTTGTCGCATTCGACCTCGATGGCACTCTCGCTGAGAGTAAGCAGGCAATTCTCGACTCAATGGGCGAAGCCCTCGCCGATCTTTTGACCGTCGCCCACGTCGCAGTCATTTCAGGCGGCGATTGGCCTCAGTTCCAAAAACAAGTCGCGAGCCGTCTTCCCGCGCGAGCTGATCTGTCCAAACTCTGGCTCATGCCTACCACCGGCACAAAGCTCTACACGCACAAGGGCGATGAGTGGAAGGTTGAATATGCGGAACTGTTCAGCGAGGAGCAGAGGAAGAACATCATCGAGGCTTTCAACGCTGCCCTCGACGCAACGGGCTTCCAGCCAGAGCAGACTTGGGGTGAGCGCATTGAGGATCGAGGCAGCCAGATCACCTTTTCTGCACTCGGCCAACAAGCGCCTCCGTCGGCAAAGGAGGTTTGGGATCCCGATTTTGAGAAGCGAAAGATTATCCAGGCAGATTTGTACAAGCGACTCCCAGACTTGTCGATCAACATGGGCGGAGCGACTTCCATCGACATCACGCAAAAGGGCGTTGACAAGGGCTACGGGCTGAAGAAGCTCTCGGCGGCGAGTGGGATTCCCCTGGAGCAGATCATGTTCATTGGAGATGCCATCTTTCCGGGTGGAAATGACTACCCCGCTAAGGAATTGGGACTGCACACGGTGCGAGTGAAGAACCCAGACGGGACCCTGGCTGCTATTGCGGGCATCGTTGCGTGCTTGAGCGAGACTGGGCCTCTGCATTGACATTATACACCTACCACCGGCAATTCGCGACTGTGAAGGGAGGTAAACACTTGCGACTTCTGAAGGAGATGAGCAGAAAACTTCGTTCATGTTGGGGGGGGGGGGGACACAGAAGATGGCAACAAACGACGGATCCTGCAAGTTTTGAGAATTCAAGAACTTCACAGCTGATATAAAGCAATTGACCGTCATACATGCAAATCATTGATGAATGTGTATGTTCACTTGAGCGAGATGATATCCACCTTTGTCGATATGTCTCAATGCGACTCGTGCATCCAGATGCGTAACAGAGCTCATAAGGGCCATGGCCAGAGCCTCTCAAACATTTCTTGTTCACAGCATCCATACGGCGTTGACGAGTTGATTACATTTGAGGAAACCTTATAATTCCATGTGCAATTTCGATTTTCAGATGTTTGGTTTAGTAGTCAAATCCTCGCTAACCTGTGACCAAGTTGCCAGATTCTTTTATTCCAGCTTGATGCAATGGACCGCGGATATGTAGGTTCGACGAGTCAGTATGAGGATGATAAGGACTTTAATCCAAGGATCGATGTGTTGAGTGTCTCAGCTTGTGTAACGGAAACAATTTGAATCATATGTGGTCATAGCCATGGAAGTATTTGTTTCGATCTCATCATCGACGGTCGGAGGACTTAGGAAATAATAATAAGAAGACTTACTTTTTAAAAAAAAAACAGAACCTGGGTTTCCCTGATGGCTGGTCCTTATTTTGCCCAAAGATGTCAACTTTTAGGAGTAGATGACCTCAACGGCGAATCTCTCACTGGCCTAAGTGCCACTGGCCTCGAATATACGGACAAAGGCGACAGTTAATCAAGAAGAAAAGAAAACAAGAACTGTTTGCGGCATTTTCTACTTTTGAACGTAGGATTCGTGCCCAATATTTTCCAAGGGGGCCCTGCTCGGAAGAGCGTTGATCCATGCGCAGCCAAGATGATATCGAAGTCATGCGTCTACTGAAGGACTCTACTGAAGGATGATTATCACGCCTTGGCCCTCGTTGACCGCGTACAATTTGGAAATATAAGTAATATGCGATCAAATGCTCACTAACTATTCGAAGCCCATAATACAAAACTCAATGAAAACACTAGCTAGCTCAGATGTTGACTTTGTCAATGTCGTACACCATCTGCTGCGTCTCTGAACCCCAGCGATCCATACCAAACGCCCAAGCTCCTTGCATAAACAGCCAAAGTCCCGTCTCCTTCAGCCACAAGCCCCATGGCCCTGTCTTTCTTCTCATCTTAGCATTTCCCGAAGATCTGCTCGCAATATCCTCAACTCTTGGTCTCCGGATGTCATCAAACTGCTTGAATGCATGCTCAAGAGACAGTTCCTTCTCGAGAAGACGAGCAAGGAGGAACGCGTCTTCAAATGCCATCGATACTCCTTGGCCTGCATGAGGTGGCATAGCATGTGCGGCATCACCGAGAAGGAGGGTCCTTCCTTTGTACCATCTTCCTCCGGTGGGTAGCTTGTAAATCGGGTAGAACTTCACAGCTGTCGTACTGCCAATAAGCTCTCGTAAGTTTTGGCCCCATTCTCCACCCGCATCTTGGAGAGTTTTGTGAAGTTGAGCCTTAAACCCCTCCACTTCCTCCCGTCGATGAAGCTCCCATCCATTACGGGCGTCCTCAGAGTCCGGCAGCGGTACTTCTTTAGACAAAAACCACAGAATCTCGTCATCGGAGGCAGTGCATGTCATGACACCAAACATACCCTCTTGTGTCATTGTGACATTCATGCCTCTCATTTCTTGTCGAGCTGCCTCGGAAACACATGAAGCTGGGACCAGTGCGCCGAGGCCTGACATCCCCGTGTATACAGGTGCTTGATCTGGATCGACGTGCAGGCGTCGTACAGCAGAGTGAATCCCATCGCAGCCAAGAAGAAAGTCTGCCGTATCCCTGGTCCCGTCAGAGAAGGTCGCGGTGACTGAATCAGCCGATTCTGTGATGGAGATGAGTGATTTGCTGTAGTGCAACGCGATACCAGCTTCAGCAGCGGCTTCCAACAAGGTGTCGAGTAGATCAGTTCGCTTGATTCTCATGTACCCATAACCAGTCTGTTCTTCTGCTGCAGCAACCATGTCTCTTCGTCCCAGGACTCCTCCGTTTATAGAGTGGATAGTCATGTTGGAGTGGCTACTTCCGCGCCCCTTGAGCTCTGAGTAAACTCCCAAGCGATCAAGAAGTCGCAGACCATTTGGCATGATGCCGATGGCGCTCCCCAATGTGGAGGGTGCTGATCGGAGCTCATAGACTGTGCAATCCACGTTCGCTTGCTGCTGTAGGCGTAGAGCGGTTACGAGACCCGCGGGGCCTCCGCCGATGATGATGGCCTGCGGAGAGGTTAGCTTGGTTGATAACCTGTAGTTTTGGGTATTTGCCTTTGTTTTCTTCATTGTTCTTTTTGAGATTGATTGATGAGATTTTAAAGTGTTTTTGTCTTGTTTATTACAATTGCAGTTGCCGTTTATATACTCCATGTGTCGGAGGTCAGGTGCGGAAGTCCGCGGTCGAGTATTTCCCTTTTCGGCCATCCGTGAAAGCCTGTGTACCGGACCGGGCTAATCGGGCATTAACTTCAACTCCGCTTGTTACAGCAGGAAACCATAGCAAATGATCATTTATAATAGCACAAATCTCCAAGTCCAGACATACATTAGGTACCGACGTCAAATAATGGCATGGGAATGCAGAGTCCTAATATTGATACCCCCACGCAGACTGGAACTGGGTATCTCCGTCATAAAGGGTTTAGATGGTACTAAAGAAATAAAGAACTGTCCAATTTATCTCTTGTCTCCTACAACACAAGCACCATAGTAACTTCATGCTACAACCTGCCTAACACCACGTTTCCAACTTCTTAACTGAAGTTGCTAGGATCAAAGTCGAGGTCTTGCAGAAGAGAAGTCCACTGGAACTCTTCGAGGTCAGGCACAGCAGCCAAAAAGTCTGACCAGAGCTGGTGCGAATGTTCGTCCCCGAAACTGTCTTCCTGCATGCCCACTGTAATATCATTCACGTCTGTGAAAGCACTTTCAGGAACCGAATCCAAGTTCGCGCTTGATGTTCCAGCCGGCGAAGCTGATGTCATCGCATTCGCACGCTGCTTCTGCAGAGTCCCCATGACCTGTTCCATATTCTTCTCGATACCTCTGATCAAACTCTCTGCGTTCTTCCTCGATTTGTTCAACGTCTCGTACGCGCCTTTAACCTTTTCCTTGATGGCTTCGGCGTCGGGGGCATCAGGATCGTGAGATAGGTCGACTGCCAACGCTACAGCGGCTGAGGTGACGTGCAAAAAGATGACCCAATACCTCTCTGGTCGAAAGTGAAGCTTGGCAACCGGGTCGTCCATCATGCGTCTGAGTTCCAAGATCTTGTATGCTGATGCGAGGATCGTGGTTCGAGAGTAAGAATATCGAGGATTTGAGTACGCTGCGAGGTGGTAAGGGCGATGAAGTCGACAAATGCGTGCATGGATGCCGAGATGGAGACTGATCCGCTGCCAGTAGATAAACGGCCTCAATTCGCAGATCTCCTTGGATTTATGCATACTTTCGGGGTCGGCCTTGCAGAACACGGGAAGACCGTCGACAAAATCTTGCAGTTTTCTGTCAAGCTGAAGAATGACTCTGTAGTCTTCTTCGGGGGCGTCGTCGGCCAGGGGTGCGATCGCATCGATAATCTCACGAGATATTTCTGCCGTTCTGAGTCGCAGAAAGAAGAATGTCATGTCTGTTGGCACGGAGATAGACAAATTGGGTATGTCGCCTGAAATGGTGAGCTCAGCATCGTCGACGTTACGCGGTTGCTTGACTCTCATCAGCCTCGGGATGAATGTGTAAATACCCTCCTGGGAACTCCCAGAGAACGAGGTCAACCTGAGGGAGAGTCAGCTAGATCGGCCAGTGATGATAGAAAGGATGCGTTACCAGTCAGAGGCAACCATGTTCCACCATATACGTCTCTGAACCTCCAAGTCAATGTTGCTGGCCGGGCTTATTTCTCGCTCTTTCTGTGCTGCCGGGCTGTCTAAGCGATGAATCATCATTTCACGGCACATATTGTAGCATCGGCTTCTGAGACCTAAGGCCTTGATCGGGACGATATCATCGGAGTTGATGGCCACGTGCGCGAGCGTACATATGGCTGAGACAGCAGTGACCGAGGGCAGTAGTGGTATTTCAGCGTCTTCAATGATCGACAGAGCAGAGTGTAAGTAACAGTCGAAGGCTGACACAGCGTTCGCTTTTGTGGCTTCAAGCCTATTAAGAAGTTCATCTGTCCAAGCCAAGGCCGCACCAGCAAAGATACTGAAAAGCATGAGCAGCTCGTCAAGCTTTGGGACTTGTGTGTCAAAGCGCATACAGCTATAAACGAGTGATCTAGTCGATGGTACGTGTAGAACACCGAATGTAGGCTGGATGGTGTGAATGAAGTGTTCGCACAGCAGATGTGCTTGATGGGCAGGCGGAAGATTCGACGTCAAATGGTTTAAGCGCGCCTTGATAGAAGCAGATTTATTGTTTAGGGGGGCCTCATTGTAGCAGTTGAACAGCTTGCGGCCTGTATGGTATGATCAGCTTCGGGCGGACTGACGTAACAGGAGTCATTCTTGGGGCTCGTACGGGAGGAGGTTGATTCTGGCTGGGTAAGCTGCGATACTTGAGCTTCATTTGGAAAGACAGCATTCTCTAGTTTTGTTAGCCTGTCAAGCATTTTCTTGTTTCTAGTGCCGTTAGCACGGCGAGGGAGTGAATGTTAGGAACAGGCTGACTGACAGGTCCAACTGTTTCAGAGGAGAGAAGGCGGAGGTGCTTTCGCTTTGGTCGACTGAAGCATCACCAAGGTTCCGTTCCGGTAAGGCCTCACTCTCCAAAGAGTTGGTTGCTCGACTACCATTCTCGTAAATGCACGTGAGATGCCGCTGGGTACAGTTCGAACAAGGCTGGTTGCGATCACAGCGCCGCTTTTTCTCGCGGCAAGGGCGGCATGAAACTGGCAGTCGAGATGCCCTGTACGTCGACATGATAGGTGCTCCGGAGTAATTGCGCTTCATCGTGCGAGACATGCGCGCATCGGCATCGGCATCGGCATCGGATAGCGATCAATTGGCAGGGTCAGATTCATGAAGCGGAGATGTTGGGTCGAAGCCGCGGGTCCGCGGAGTAGAATTGACAAATACGGTTAGAGAAAAAGAGACAGATATCTTCACGTGATGCTCGCATCTTGCAGCTAAGGTACCCTGAGAGGATCGCCATTAAGTAAATACCTAAGTAATGATGATACAGGTAAAGGAATAAGGGACAGAAAATAATTATGTCATTCTCATTAAGCCACGCTCATAATACAAATATTTACTCCATTCCTAAAACCTTCCGCAACTAAAACCGGTTGATCGATCATCTTAGTTCTCTCTGTAGAAATATTAGCTTCATTGTAGCAAGTTCCAAGTTTTGTTAGACTTACAATATAGCCAATTCAAGATCACCTTGGATCTTCGCTTTCAGTTGTAACTCAACATCGAGATCCATATCCAATCTCACACGAGGCGCGCTGCTTTTCTTTCCCGTCTCTTGATTCGCTGATTGAACAGGCTGCTGGCCTTGGGGCTGATTGATGTCTCCTTGAGATCCAGCGTTGAATCGATCGATTGTGTTATTCTGTGAATTTCGGGTCATTTGCTTTGACTCATTCTCGCTAGAATGGTCGCTCTGATCACCGGCGGTTGAGCGGGTTTCTTGATTCGTTCTTTCGGTTGCCATCTTGGATGTCTTGGGAGATGATTAAGTGTGATCTTGGGTGGTAGGTACTTGTGTTATGCTTTCAACAAAGTGTTTTGGTACTTAGACTATTGAAGTTAGTGAAATTCAGAAACCGCTCTGTTCTCTCTTCATGAGTTGATATGATATCTGTCTGGGTGGCGATTGGAAAAGTGGCACTATGATGTCAATGCCCCCGTCTTCAAGCAAGGACAGGTTTCATCCAACACGTGACCATGATGTCGATGAGTATTATTTGTCGAACGATTGGTGCCAAAGCTGTTGCTAGATTTCTATGGAACATGTAGTTGCACCGTGGAACCGCTTGGAACAGAAAGCTGAGGACGATTCCTCGGAGATCTGGTCAGGTCTACAGCACGATGTCCCTGTCCCCGACTCATTCAATGACTAAGGCCGATCAAAACCACCAGCCCCAGGACCTCCCTTCGCAAGAGGATGGAACTCAAAAGACCCAACAAAAATGCCCGAATCCAAGTACTTTTTTGCCCATTCCCTCACATGCTCCGAACTAACATGCGCCGCATACGCGTCTCGATCAGTGAACCTTGAGCATTGAAGTCAGCTACAGTCGTGCTTCTCATACCTGAAGGACTTACTTCTCCATGCAGACGAACTCATCTTTAACCTCAGTCTTGTAGAACCTGTAGATCTTGGCCCCCTGTTCCTTCAAGGTCGATTCGGCAACTTCGGCCAGACACGCATGGGCCTAGCCATTGAGAAAACAGACTGGGCATAACAGTGTGATGGGGCTCATACCTCGGCAATTCTGTCCGGATTCACTGTGATAGTGGAAACAGAAAAGTATCCTCCAGAGTCTTCAGAGGCCATATTGAGTTGAATTGATGAAAGTATGCTGTGCAAGTGTTGTTTCTCGTCTTGGAAGTGATGAGGTTTCGGTGAGAATAGATGGGGGCGTAAGCACTACCCTGGCTGAACTCCGCGGAGCCAAGTGAGAAGTGCTCGTCAGCTTTTGCTGACAATTGTTCCGCCACTGTTTCTTTTGCCAGTAAGACTGTGGGATTCACCAATGTCAACTCACAAGAAGTAAACCTTGTAGGGAGGGATAACTCGGTTCTCCGGCTGGATGAGCATCTTCAGCTGGCTCAGATAAACATCAAAGATTAATAAGCGTAAATATGCAATGTCGCGCTCTCTCGACTAATATCGGGTATTCTAAACTGTATACAAGATTATACAGACGAGCCAGTCTATTTTCGCCATACTAATTGGCTATCAATCAGCTCGCCAACGCTCCTTCATTAGTCCATACGCTCAGTGAAAATTATACAATGCCTTCACTAAGTGTATTCCTCCTCTTCCGTCGCCTCAGTCAACGTCAAGTCCAAGTCTCGTTGGTCTCCCTTCCAGACGTTAGGCTCACTGGTCATCTCGACTTCTTTCCCGCGCGTGGGCTCATTTTGTGAACTCAGCCTCTGAAATTCGCCCGCCAAGGCTTCCATGCCTATATCGTCCATGCTCTCACTCGTTGAGTCGAGGTTGATTGGGTAAAGACTGCTATACGTGCCCTCTTGGTTGAGCGCCCGTGTTGTAGCTCTGATGTCCTCAATCATGCTGTTGTCTGTCCAACCTTCACGTTTGAAGGTTCCGTTTTGCCACCCTATTGTCATCAAGCCCTCTGTAATACCTCGGAGCCCCTTGCACCAAGATGCTATCGACAAGCATCCACGCGCCGCCAAAATGAAGTAAAACTGAGCGTCGGATGTACCGGGATTTCGAAAGACCTCGTTGATGAGTGTGAGAAGTCCAGGGGTGATGAACATGGTAAGGTTTGTTGACTCGAATCGCTTCCTGTATAGATAGATAAGCCGTTTGAGTTGATGGACGGATGCTTCGTGAGTGGCAGTGGCAGTGGCAAGTTCGCTTCCCCCGGCGTCTTCATAGCTTCTACGACCGAGGAACGGGCGCCAAATGTCTATCACTGCTGTCTGGTACCAAATACTGCAACGATCAGTTGACAACCTTCAGGTGGACTCTACTCGACTCACTGTAGCACCAGAACATGGTGAGGGCAGTTCTCACTCCTCTGTACGTTCTCTGGAAGGATACTGGCCCATTCAAGTAATAGTTGATACATTCGATGGGCGTGCGACATTGGTAGACGGCTAAAGTGGCTATAGTCGTCACGAAATGCTTGATGTATAATGACCCAGAACTTGGATATCCATGTGAACGTGCTTCCCATATGGTCATTCAGGGGCGGCCCGGATACATCTCCTGGTATAGGTAAAGATGGCGGATGTCTTATTCGGTGTTTTGCTCGGAAGTTGATACAATGGAGACTACAACCAATCAGTATGTATGTCTGGATGGTCGGGGCAATGATACCAACCTGTGCCAGCCAAAGGCACCCCAGGCAGCAAACGATGCTGCTGTCCTTGTTTCGTCGTCGTCGTTGAAATCAGGTACTGATGATCCATCATCACTGAACAAACCAAGCTCATAACCTATTTTTACACTGGCGTCGAGATAGAACAGACCAACTTTGTCTTGGCCATTCTGGTTACAAGTAAGGGTAAGAAGCATTGCTGATGATAACGTAGTGATAGCAGTATGGTCTGTTAGATCCTTCCATCGCCTCTTGGCCTCTCTCAAAAAGGCAAGAGAGAGTGTTTGAGCTCGTGGCTCAAACTGAGAGTAGGAAGCCTGCCCGTGTCAGCGAGAGTCTAGTCAAGGGCAAGGGGAATAGCTTACGCAGGCCCAGGCAAGAAGTGAGCTGACGAGAAGTTGTGAGCAGAAGCGACCTCCACCTGCCACAAAATCTCGGATGAATAGATCAGCATCGAAAAGTGCTAGTAGAGGGTGTTCGTTGGCTAGATAGAAAGATATTGCCTGCGCAGCCAGGCTTTCGGGTATAGGTATGGAAGTCCACTGCCATATTTGAAGAGATTCTAGCCGAGGGTCAACGCCAGTATCTCCAGTGGTGTCGCTTGGCGTCGAGAAGGATTCAGAAGTCGTGGGTGTCTCCGATCTTTGATCTGATTCTATTGGCGAGAAAGGTGTCAAGGGTGCTGTCGCTTGTTGATTCGAAGATGCGAGGGCCCGTTTGTTAATTGCCAGTAGACCAAGATCTACATCCTTGATGTCAAGAGTTTCCAGTACAGGAAACACACCAGAAAATCGCATGTTTAGGTCCAGTTCCATTGTTGAATCCGCTGAAGTTCCCGCAAGACTGGTGGCAAGGGGGTCGGCTGGAGAAGGTGGCTTTATGATGTCTGAGTCAAGAAGTTGCAAGAATTCCGATACAGAATCAGTGCTGCGCAATGTCTCCAGCAGATGTTGAGCTTGCTCATCAGGGGCTGTCCTCAGGAGCTCCAATGCCTGAAAGAGATCTTTAGAGCCCTTTCGCAGCTCTATCATCTTTTCATGCGAAACTTCAGCACGATATACACAATGCTGTCTTCGGCTCGCGCAGGCCGAACATGTTGGTTTACGACCATCACACTAGAGATCAAAAAGTCTGTTACTCATACATTACACTAATATCCTTTGATACGGCAGGACAAACCTTTGATTTCCGGACGCGGCAGTTGTTGCATGCGACTGATGTCAAGGATGCCCTGGGTATGTCGGAGACATCGAGAGGCGCATATTGAGGCTCATGATCAGAGTCTTGGAGCTTTCTGGGGAGCAACAGTCGGTTAGACTTTTGGTGTTCTTGTGCTCGCGTAGGTTTATTTGAACTGCTCATGAGGACTTCGAGATAAAAATAAATAAAAACGAGTGTAGATTCAAAGGGCTTAGTTGTTCTCGAGAATTTGCCTCCGAGGGGCAAAAGAGGAATGAGATTTTGCTGGGGTCAGCTGCCAGTCCCAAAGGAGAAATGATGGGCGAGTATTGGAGTGAGATGAGAAGCGGTAGAATGATGGTGTTGGTTCGAGTAGACTTGAGCTAGCTGAAAGGTTGATACAGGCAGTTTCCGTGTGTCGCATGTCGGCTGTTGATTTCTCGGCTGGACTGGGCTGTCGTGTTGCTGGAACGAGACAGAGCGTACGTGACTGAGCGACCCCATTCCGTCTTGAACTTGAGAGAACAAGGCCAGGCCAGGCCAGGCCAACCCCGCCTGGCCGCATTTCCTCCGGCACGGTCTGATTGGAGAGACCACGATACTTAGTCATACGATAAGGCTATTAGTGCATAATTCTGGATTTGCCATTAATGAGTGCTATTGGCATATCCTTGTTTTTGCTAGAGTCGTCTGACGTCATATCCGTCCTCGTTAGCAATTCACCATTTTTTTAACTACCATCCATTGCTACGGATCTTGGCAGACGATGTTGAGGTCGAGCTGAGTAGCCACTTCAGGTCAGTTTTGGCAACTCCACAAGCCGCTTCCAGATTTCCCTGCCCGATTGGACACTGTACGACTAACTGGTCTGTGGAATCCCCTCTCTATATCAATAGATTCGATTCAAAACTTACCGAAATTCTATTTCTACGACTTACCTTTTAGCTATCCTAGAGCTCCAACCCCAACTCGACCTGATTAGATACATGAAGAACAACCCCAGTCCAGCCTCAAAGCTGTGCATCAGGATCCAATAACGGAAGAATTCCATTCTCCCGTATGAAGACCTTGTTGATATGCCGATTCTTCTCTTCCTCGGTCTTGGGTCTCTTCCTTCCCTTCTTCATCCTCTTTTTGAACGAGTCCTCAGAATCGCTGCCTAACGGAATGTACGGCCAGATCTCCTCCGACGGGAGACGTTGGGCCTCAGAGTCTTCGGTGAGGTACTCGCGCTTGGACCCTCCTCCATCGCTCGAGCCACCGTGTTTAGAAGAAGGGGCCTCAGTGACTTGTTTCTGTTGAATCTCATAGTTGAGCTTCAGAAGCTGTTCCTCAATTAGATCCATGATAGCTCGGGCTTCTTCGTGTCGCTGGAGCAAGATGTCGATTATGCGAGGCATCTTGGCCTCAGGATTGGTGGGCTTAACGAACTCCATCTCTTCTGTGGAAATACTAACACCGTTTGCCCAATCCTCAATCGTCTCCGCAAGCTTGTGAGCGTTGTAGTAGTGTTCGACAACGTCTTGGGACATGACAGACATTGTTATCCTTTTTCCTTTCTTTTTGTTATATAGTTGCAGAAACTTTGAGAGGAATGGATGTTTATGGAGGGCGGGATACTGACCATGAAACTTATGACAGGTTTATATACTTCATTCGTGCAATGCAGGCCTAAGAGAGTGAAACAACGAATGACCATTCAAATTATTTGCATGGCATTGAATAAAGCGACAACGGTGGTTGTTCTCTGATCTCACCGGCTTTTTCTTCGAACAACACATGTTCAAGGTTCACGGTTCAACTTGGCGGCTAAATGCCGTCCCGTAAATACAATCTAAAGCACAACTTAAAGTGAACAAGACTTAGAAATACCGTTCCTTTCGTCAAAGCATTAGAACAAATAGGTCAAGATTGAATGGTGAGTCCCGTTCAATGGAGCCTTTGTCGATCAGGGATCTGGTTTGTGCTACGAGCGATATTGAACATCAGCACTAGCTTGGGTGAGATGGCCGAGTTGGTTATGGCGCCAGGTTAAGGTTAACCTTAACACTAATTTCCTGGTGGAGCAATCCTCCTGGGTTCGAGTCCCAGTCTCATCATAGAATTCTCTTTTTGCAGTTATCCCTTGACAAGTACTGCATATTCTTATTCCTCTTATTCTTCTTATTTCAAATCAAACCCTATAGTTTTCACTAAGGGCCAGGCGTGCCGGGAACAGCCGACACGGCGAGGAACGAGATGATCATGCTGGGGGGAATCATTGTCTATAATTTTTACTCTAAATGCAATAAAATCTGAACGCTATTTCTACCACATAATCCATGTAATAACTCCTGTGAAAACAATCAAAGACGAACTGAAAGCATTGTGTAATCCAAAACGCGTCGCTAAAGAAACAGGTCTTGTCGAAGGTGTCGGTGCAGAAGAGCTCGCGATGCTGAGGAAGGTCTTCTGGTTCGGAGTGGCGGCGTATGCATCAGTGTTGTAAGTCGAGTTCAAAGAGATTTGTCCAACGACCTCATCCGACTCGAGGCGAATATGCGAATCGATTTCAAGATTCTCAAGGCCCTCTTGTGTGACGACGATTTGGCGACCGCCTCGGATCCAGTCTCCGTAGCCACCGTAGCCAGTATGTTGACCGTAGCAGAGATTGATGCCGTTGCCAGCAAGATCCATATCGCCAACCTTGTCTTCCCACTTGTAACACCATGAGTTCGCGTGATCGTGGCCGGAAAAGAGGCCAATGACGCCAGGTGTCGCAACTAGAGCTTGCATCAAGGGCAGATCTTGGTCGCTGTAATCACAACCTCCCTTCTTGTCTGCGCACCACCCCGCACCTTGCTGAATGACTGTTTCGTCATTGATACCAGGATGATAGTTCTCATCAACGCCGTTGTTCTGCAGCATCAGAGAAGCGTACACGGGAATGTGAACAAAGGCTAACGAAGGAATGTTCTTGCCGTGTTCCTCGCGCAAATCAGCATTGGTCTCGTTGAACCATTCCACGACACTCTTATCAACCCAATTAGGCTGAGCACCGCCCTGGTAGTAAAAGCCACCTCGGGAATCGAAGAACCAGAGTATCAGCTCGGGTGTGCAGTTTGAACTGCAGTTCGATGCGTATACGGGGAGGTAGTAATTCGTTGTTCCAGCATCCTTTCCTGGAACCATCGAGTCTGTTCGAGATCCAGGCCATGTATGCTCGCGCTCCAACATGGCGGTTCCATTGAGGTTGCGATTGTGATCATGGTTTCCGTATGTTGAAGCCCATGTCATGTTTCGATCTACCATCGGAGAGACAATTTGATCGATGTACACGGTGCTGTTGTGGATGAATGTTGATTCGCCGTTAATCAGGTCGCCGTTTAGGACTACCAAGTCTGGCAGCTCGGCATCAATCACGTCGCCCATGACCTTGACGGTCCTAGCATCTTTCTCGGGGCCTATTGACGAGGCATCTGGATCTTGGTCAGTGACTTTGTGTCAGTTGTTGTAGCTTCAATACCGTACCTTCAGCGAAATGGAGATCTGAAAAGACTGATATTTGGAATGTTCCGTCGCTCTTGAACTTCAATGGGTCAAGGTTGCTGTTATTAACCTGATCGCGCTGAGCGGCGGCTCGTAGCGATTGGCCGGCGAGGAAACTTGTGAGAGCAAGTGATCGAAGCATCACGGAATATGTAGTGATTCGTGAAAGAAGAAACAGTACCTCGAAATAGGTCGGGTAGTCAGGGGAAGGGTATAGTGCCTACGTCAAAGGCTTGAGAGTGTACAACCGTCAAACCTCGGAGAAGGGCGGGAGACATGATGGGTTTTGATAGTTGCAGCAAACACCAAGAAAAAAAGATATCAAGCGACTATGACGCGTTGAGGTGCTTGGCCAAGCCATGATGCCAAGCCATGATGGGGATGCCATGCTCGCGTGTTGTACTACTCGACTCGGCGTCCGAAGCAATGAATTACGCGGTCACTCATCGATGATTCGTCTCCCAAGCCTCTCATAAGCAACTGTTGGCCTCGGAAACCCAAACCTTAACTTTAGATCCCTTGGCGTGGCTTGGGCATGAGCTTCGGCCAATAAGTGCCCTGCAAGGACGACATGGTCAGTTCTTGGCAGGCTCGGTAAGTAATGCCAATTGATTTGCCGACCTATTTCTACGGGGTTATGAAACCGCTGACTCGCTAAATCCGACCCTGATACTCTACGGATTTTAGCTGCTTGATCACTGTTATTCCGTAAACTGGGGTCGTTTCATGGGAGTATGAGGATTTGCATCGGCTGCGACCGACGTGGTTTTGTTGGTGTTGCCTTTGGGTTTTAGTTTTAGTAAGGCTTCGGGGGGACCTGAGCGGACTGACCGGATTTAGGGCACTTAGGTACTGTACAGTACCGTACCTTAGCAGTCCCGATTCAAAGATCTAGCGCGTCACGCCCAAATCTGAGTCAGTCTCAGCACAAACATCCATGACATCAACTGCCAAGACTCTGCCCTCACTAGCAATTAAGTCGGCAATTGATGAGGCTATGCGAGCCGCGTCACTCTATCAGCAGGCTACATATGATTTCCAAGCAATTACTCCATTGACCAGAACCGATTGGGATAAACGTTTACGCACTGACTGAAAAAACAAAAGGGCGGGGTTATGGTTATTGTAATCATGGCTACTCTCCCACTCTCCCACTCTCCTCCCACTCGGCCACTGTCGATCGATCATCAAAGAGATGGGGTAGAACCCATGCCAAGAGCTGCCCAGAAGCAGGGAATCGCTTCGCCCCGAGGTGAATGCGCGTATATCGCGCTGAAGAGTTTTTCAATCCGCAAAAGGTCATACGATAGCCTCAATTGATCCCTATCATATACGGATAGAGCTCGAGCGATAATGTCGTCGTAAATTGTTTGGCCCCATACGAGATTACTTATGCAGCCTGCTGATAACTAGATCCACCATCTTCGGCCCTACCCGGTGTTACAAACCTATCATAATGAGATCCCTCCCCTTGACGGTCCTGAATAATCAATCTCGACAACGGAATCAAATAACATCCGGTATTTGCAACAAAAGTATACGGTCTTGCCGTTGGGAACTCAAACTCTATGTGCGAATACCGCCTTACCATGCACTGACTTAAACCCCAGCCCCCCCGATTTTTAACCCCCCGATGCGGTATCGGCGACAACATGCAATAACCGCATCAGAATTACATGATATTGAGTAATTAAACCAGCAAAAGTCAGTCGCATTACAATCATTACTGTCATACATAATAATTAACTACAGAGAATCAACATCAATCTCCTCATTCTTCCTTTTTCTCTCCCTCGTCTTCATCCCCCTCGACGTCATACGGGAACAACCATCCGTTGTCCTCATCATACTCATCCACAAATGTCGTTCCATGAAGGTTCTCATACCTCTCCATGTCAAACTCATCATCACCAGCTTTTCCGTTGAGGATATTACCAATCTTGTTGGCGATATCGCGGCCTTCAGTGTATGCGCCGTGCAGGAACCCAAAGAACTCTGCACTGTTGGCTTCTCCCGCGAACCAGAGTCGCTCAACGTTGGCGCGCATGTTTTGATGCTTCTCAAGGGTCATGCCGACGGGCCAATTGCTATAGGAGCCATATGCCCAACTGCGTATCGTTAGTCCACAGATCATTCGACTGCGCGCGGGTCGTTCTAGACTTACGGTTCTGTGCTCCAGCGAGGGTAGGTAAATGCAGTTGGTGTCGTCACATTCTTATCGGGAAACATCAGTCTCAAGACATCGAGGATCTGTTCCATCGTCTCGTTGTTGGTCTGACGCTCCACGCGCCATGCCTGCTCTCCAGTGACAGTTCCGAAGAGAATGTTGGAACCCGGCGCAAAACCCTCGGGGTTAAGTGACTGGAAGAGAGGGTATCGGCCGCGCTCGAGAGGATCGGCATAGAGGAAGAATTGCGTTTCGTTATCCCAGAAAGCCTCTTCGAACTGCATAAAGATCTTTGTGTACGTGCCCATAGCAAACTGATCAATGGCACTTTGCTTCCAGTCGGGGAGAGGAGGGCTGAACTCGGTTGTGTTGCTCTGTAACACGCCCAGCGAAAAGGTGCAGATGGCGTAGTCAGCCTGGATACAATCGCCCTTGTCCGTTGTGATTGTCACGCCGTCCTTTCCGTATTTGATGCCTTCGACAGTTGTCTTAAGTCGGAGCCTTGCATCACCGTTCTTCAGGAACGTCTTGGCCTCCTCTTGTATGATGGTGCTGAAGCCACGCTGGTCAACGACGAGGTTGCTCACATCACTGAAGTAGCCGAATGTTGCATTACCACCAGCCACTCCAAAGATGAGGCCACTCTCGTCAGGTGTCCAAGCGGATTCGAAATCCCATTTCCACCAGTCTGCGGCTTGCGCGTGCATATCATCCTTGTCTGGACGCCATCCCGCTGAGCGAATAGCAGCACGTACAGAAGTATCTTGCAAGTTACCGAGCAGGAGACGACCAGATTCTGCTTCAGCCTTGCTGTAGATCTCTTCCAGGTCTTTGATCGTGCTGCTCCAGTTTGTCTGTCCTTTGTGGTCAAATGTCAAGTAGTTGTCGTAATCGGACTCGTGCGATTTCAAGTCATACTTCTTTGCCAATTGCCAGATGGGATTCTCATGTGTAGCTTCTGATCCGATGCCCTCAACCCAATTGGCGCCAAACTCGATAGTGTAAGGTTGCCCATTAGCTTTCTTGCCAAATGATTGTTTCCTCATTCGCCCGCCAATGTAGTCATTATGCTCTACAATGATGAACTGGTCGATGCCTGCTTTTGTCAAGTTTTGAGCTGCTGCTACGCCAGCAACACCAGCTCCGAGGATAGCGACCTTGGTCTTCGTGCAGGACCCTTGCTTCTCCCGTGGAAGGACGGCAGAGTGTGCTGTTGTCGATAGAGTTGTGAGAACAGCTGTAAGCTGTGTAATTGAATACCTCATCTTGTTGGTTTTGATCGATTGGTGGGATATAGGCAACCGTATGTTAATGGAAACATCAATAAATAACGAAGGAACAGGAACAAGGACGGGCACTTGGCCCTTTATGTTGCGCAGGCTAGTATGTTATCCTACTCCAAAGATAAACACCCCTCACCTGAACCGTTGAACGTTAATCAAGCGACCGCCATCCATGCCAACGGTAAGTTTCCTAGGCTACGATGCATGTCTTGGTTCAGCTTCTCACTAGCTCGGATCACCTAGCAACCCCAGACCAACTCACTCACAATTGCCTGTGTAGATCTGGGACCAGCTTCCTCAATAGGCAGCTGGAAACTGTCGAGTGATACGATTGATTGGCTCCTAAATCACAAGAGAGTTCAGCTGTGACCTGGACCTCAAGTCCTCCACGCCGTATGTACATGCTCTGCAGAGCCTCGGGAGGAGCGTCAAGGGGCCTGGGCTAGCGTGAACTAAAAATCCCGCAATTTTGCCAATTGCCAGCGACAGCCAATCCAGTAGTCTGTTGCAGAAGCTTGTTTTTATGTCTAATATCTCTGGTATCTCTCTGGAGAATTGATCGGCCTATTACTCCCTTGGTGATAATTTCATGTCAAACAGTTCTGGATATGTGGCTTGCTGAACCGATGAGCCCACTTGGTTCTGCGACATACTCATTTAAATGTGTCAGAGCGGTAAAGAGAACAATCTCATGTCAATTCTCTGCCTCGCATTCAATTTCCTTTCTCAGCTTTGACCTCTTATGCCTTCTTGATTGGGATTTGGCATGAAGCTATCGAGCGGTGACTCCGATAGTGTCCGTCGGAAGCTAAGGTCCGGGGTCTTGAATCAATGCGCATGAGAAGTATTGCCCCGAAACAGAATGGAACATGTGTGGACACGGCTCGGATTAATAGACCGGGCGTGTTACGGACTTCGATGTCTCATAACTGGGCATACGATTATCACATGATGCAATTCAGAATCAACCAGTTTTCCATGCAGCTCTGACACACTGGTAATGTTGCAAGACAATTTAGTTCAAGTCCCGATCAATATACGCTGGCTTCTTTGATGTTTAAGAGCAATTGACACTATGTTCTTGAAACCATTGCAATTCTTGTCATGGCTAATGCTATAAACCCAATACTCTCTCATAATAAGACATCAACTTCATTTCTCACCCTGCATCATCTTCATGAAGACCTAGGGATACTGTCAGTGACGTGGACAAGGATGAAGCAGGCAGGAACTAACATCAGGGTTGATCTCAACACCAGCATTTTGCATTTCAGTCGTCAACTACAATCCCAATCAGCACACAATTCAAGAGTCGGACTATATATATACCGTTGTCGCTGCATCACGAAACTCTTTATCCATCATGAGCTTCATGATGTCCATCTTACTCGGTGGCCCTGAAGTGGCAAGCCCTGCGCCAGATAATCAGCCGAGGTTGCAATTGATTCACCGAGTTTCTGTACCCTTGCTCTTGATAATGTCCCCCATCTTCTGCATGGCCTCGATGGCCGGAGGATGACGACTCAGCTTCTCAAAAGTCTCACGAATATGAGGGTCATTCATCATTGACTCGAGCTGCTGCATGTTGGGTGGCTGGTCGGCAGAGGCGAAGCGACGTGGCGTCACGTGGATCTGACGCGTCGCTACGCGCAGCATAGGGCGGGCGATGATTCGTCGAAGAGCAAACATGATGGGCTGTACTGGTGGTGTTGAAGATGGTCTAGAAATGAGATGAGTAGAGGCTGAAAATTGATATTGTTGACGTCAGGAATCGGCCAATGAACAGCGGGGTTTGCTGGCTTATCTTATCTTATCGCTATTTATCGCGCCGCTAACCTCCCCCTTCGCGTCCTCGAAATCGACACCGACGTCACAACCGTCATTCTTGTCAGACTTGTCAGACTTGTCAGAGATGCCTGAGAGAGAAATTGGTGGTTCAAACTCGCTATACTCAGCGAGCTGATGGTTCCTTGAAGTAAATATCTCGGTCTGACCAATTTCGCTTTGCTTCTGCTTAATATTCTTTGCGAAAGACTGGAAATACTGCACTGGTTGTATTTTGGGATCACTCGAGAGTTATTAAAATCTGATTCTATTGACATAATGATAGTGACTCTTGATTTCCTCAAGCAGCTAGTACATGCTAAGCTCGATACTCACGCAGATGCATGATATCCTCACCTGTCTCATCGATTTGTGTCTGTCCCCTCCATTTCATCCCTGTACCGTTCTTGACCAGGCGTCCTGGATTAACAATCAAAAACAAGGCCATGACCAGGAACATAAGTAAGGCGTCAAATAGGTATATGAAGACTTCGTGAGATATGACAAAACCCCCCTGTCCTTGAAGATACTCGACTGCACGGACAATGCTGCGAATGATCATGATGACCGTCACGGCCTCGATGGTTCTGAAGTATCGCCGCCACCGTACCAGGGACGAATCCAAGAACGGTCCAGTCTCTTGTCTTATACGTATGTACAGATACAGCGAAGTGAGAATAAAGATACTCAAGGCGCAGAGTTGAACTATCAGACCAGCAATAAGAATAGTTCGGCCTTTGGTGATGGCATCTGGTTCGCCAGAAGCAGGTATGATGGCGCCTATGAACTGGCTGACAATGCATGCGATGTCGATGAGGACGTAAAGCTTTGTCAACCATCGAAGACTTATAAAGGAAAGATGTTGGGAGTCAAGCGCCGTGGCAACACGTCGAAGACTCATGTAGATCGTCGCGGCTAGGAAAGGCGTTCCGGCGAGGAGAAGGACGTTCTGGAGGATAAATGGGCCTGCTTTATCGGGTGTATCGTGGGCTTGGGCTCGTCCGAAGTAACCAAAGATCTCACCTAGGTCCGTGTCAGGGGGCACCATCGTCAAGGTTATAGTTCTACTTACAGATGCCACCGAGGATGAAAGGGATGAAGAACCAGGCTCGAAGGATGAAGAGGAATACGAGGTGGGCTAAAGTAGCAATGCCGAAGAGAACAACGAAGGAGATGGCGGCAGGTTTGTTTGGCAGGTATTCGAAAAAGACGATCTGAGTCCCATTGACAACGGGTCCGTATGGTCCATCTCCGCTCATCTTCGGATACGAAAACTAAAAGAAGGGTAACGATGTGTATGTGAATAACGACGTCAAGAACGGGCAAAAGATTTTGCAGCGATAATTGAGGTCTTTTTGACAAAGGGAAGTCTTCGAGATGAGCAAGATTCTTCTGGGGGGACAGGGACATTTCGGCGTTCTTAAGGAGGTTCTGATGATAGTTTTCGTATTCGAATGCGAATATTGAGGGTCTAGCGGTGTTGACACCTTGACCAACCCACCTAAGATGACGCGGTCAGTGGAACTGGCTCGGATTGAGCGCCATTGACATTCATTGAAACGAGTCAAATTTTGATTAGATCCCCGCTCAATTATTTCAAATACATTTACGTTCCATGTCATCACTTTCTGAGAGATCCTGGATAAGGCTCAAATCGCGTTGGAGTTGCCAGCAGTGGGGCTGGCGTGATAACTAAACACCACGCTGCTATAGAGCTGTGTCATCTACACTAACAAAAGGTAAAGGACTCGGCCAAAGTGCAAATTGGCAAAAGAGATTAATTGATTGATTTGAAGCCATCAACTTACTCGCCACTCAGTGAGATAGATGTTAGCGACTCGGTAAAAATAACACATTAGCTTTTTTGCCCTCCAGGCACAATAGACTCTATTGCCTCTAATCCAATATCAACTCTCAATAGATAATAAGCCATTTCATATATACTTTTATCATGCGTCAACCATTCCGTATGCTGATTAGTCTATGTGGCAAAAAAGAGATGCCTCGCACTAGCAATCGTTTTTATAGGAACAGCCCGATGCGGGGGTCGAACCCGCAACCTTGAGATCGCGTACTCGTAAGAGTCTCACGCTCTACCGATTGAGCTAACCGGGCGTGGCTCTGATTGGTTGCTTTTCGGATTCCCAACGAGACCTCAGTTGCGTTCCCCAGAGAGAAACGCCGACTCCAGGGTAGGGCATGGGCAATTAACTTGTTAGATCTCGTGTGTTGGTTGGGTTGGCTTCAGGCATTCCTGACCGGTCGGTCGTATTATTGAGGTAGACTTAGGCTAATACATGGAAAATAATTAATTTTTAATAACTCAGAAATTGTAATCCCTTGTTGCTCATTTCGTGGTGAAGTGAAGTGAAGTGAAGTGAGGTGGATCTCTCTGTTGCCAAGATAGAACGTATCAATTGGAAGAGTCAACAAAACATAACATCGCAAACACCGGAGCCAACCGACAGCAGCGCGAAACTAAAACTAGGTATTCATGACCATAACTCATTCTTTTAGCCTTTATTCATCAGCAAATTCGTAATCAGGGGAACTCTGGCCCTCGAAATGTACTGTTAGGGTCTGTAACATCTCGGAGCAAATGAGGCGGGCGGCGGATTGGGAACGGGGGAATGAGGCCCTGCTTCCTAGTGGCTCTTTTCATCTCAGGGTCCACCTTTTGAGACAGTTTCTCGATCCCACTGAAACGGAAAATGCCGTTGGTGATTGCTGTTATTGCTATCTAAGCATGGCCAAAAGGAAGACAAAAGGATGAGTATAAGCCCCTCGAGATTGAAAAGAAGAATGGCTTAAATGAAAGGGCGCTCAACACCAATATTTGACGAGAATTATTTCTTTCGGAGAAACTCTCGGTAATGTTGTTGACGCCATCGAGTGAGCCTCGCACGCGTTCAAGGGTCAGACCAACTGACGAACATGTCGACCTGATCAGCAGAGCCACCACTTCCCAAAGCACCACAATTGTGGCTTTAGTGATACTGCGGAGGCCAAAGCGCGCGAGTCAGGCTGGTTCCTCTATTGGAAGTCACCTGTTTCATGTCTCATTGCAAACTCTTGTCCTTGTCGACCCACCGAACTACGCGGGACATCGGCATAAGATTTAGCAGGCTTTGGAGTTTTCAGCCAATGCCATGTTGGAGAGATTAGACATAGCTTCCGAGAGATTGCACCATCGCCTATGCGTTGCATATATGGTTGAAAACCCACACTAGACCAGTATATGCCAGAGAATATATACCATTGCACCATTTAATCCTCAGCGCACGCTATATAACAATGGGTCTTGGAAAAATGCCCCAAACTACTTATACACCGAGCTTGGCACTCCGATAGGCCGTAGTGACCGAGTACCGATACATTCCGCATCTCGGGCCTCCCAATATGGCAGACAAGAAGTCGACCACCATCGACGACCCGATCATTCAGGCGTCTGACTCCGATTACGACTACGGTTCGACACAGAAGCGCGCCTACTTCACCGGCGACACATTTGTGTCTGGAGGAGCCACAGAGTTGTACAGGCCTATTCCAGAATATGAAGGCATCCATCGATATGACCCAACTGCCGAATGGACAGAAAAGGAGGAGAAGAAACTTGTCAGACGAGTAAGCTCATCCCCTGTGGGCGACTTGATGCCATACTGACATGCTTTGTGCCCTCCAGCTAGATAAGAGAATCTGCTCTTGGGTCTGCCTCATGTTCTTTGCGCTACAACTCGACCGTGGCAATATTTCACAGGCTCTGAGTGATGGTATGCTAGACGATCTTGGCCTCAACACCAACGACTACAACTACGGCATGATGATCTTTTACCTCTGCTTCTTGTCCGCAGAAGTGCCTTCACAAATGATCTCCAAGAAGCTCGGCCCTGACGTTTGGATCCCGATTCAGATGGTGACATGGAGTATCATCGGCATCTGCCAAGGCTTTGTCCAAGACAAGCAAAGCTTTTATGCAACTCGCGCTCTGCTGGGACTTATCGAGGGAGGGTTTATTCCCGATGCGCTGCTGTACCTCTCGTACTTTTATACTAACAAAGAGCTTCCGATGCGAGTCGGCTTCTTCTACTGCGCTTCCAACGGTACTTTCATCGTCGCTGCATTCCTGGCATATGGAATCCTTCATATGCGCTCTGTCGGGGGCTGGGAAGGCTGGCGTTGGCTGTTTGTTCTCGAGGGTACCCTGACATTCCTTATCGGCGTGGTGTCTTGGTTCTACCTACCTCCTGGCCCAACACAAACAGCTAGTTGGTTCCGCGGCAAAGACGGTTGGTTTACGGAAAGAGAAGAAGTCATCATGGTCAACCGTGTCTTGCGCGACGATCCAGGCAAAGTGAGTGATGTCCACACCTTTGCCCACTGTAGCAACACTAAAATGAAGGTGCAGGGAGGCATGCATAACCGTCAAGGTCTTACGCTCAAGCTTCTCTGGGATGCACTCATGGACTATGACCTCTGGCCACTATACATGATCAGTTGGACCATGCTGATTCCCACCAATCCCGTCACTGCCTATCTTACTCTCAACCTCAAGGCCTTAGGATTCGGTACATTCGAGACGAATCTGTTGACCATTCCTGGATATGTGCTTTTCCTGGCACACTTGCTCCTTATCTCGTGGTACTCGGAGAAGATCAACAACCGAATGGCCATTTTGCTGTACTATTCCTTCTGGTGTTTTGTGTTGCTCTTGACTCTCGAGCTGCTTCCCGCAAACGCTAGCCCTTGGGCGTGGTATTCAGCAACAATCTTGATGATTGGCTTCCCCTACATTCACTCAATCAACGGTGTGTACAAGACATTTCTTTAGTTCTGTTCTTTTTGCTGATCATCCTGCAGTCAGTTTGACATCACGAAACGCTGGTTCTGTTCGCACCAGAACAGTGGGCAGTGCCATGTACAACATGATATGCCAGGCCAGCTCTGTAATATCATCTCAGGTTAGTCTAATACGCATTCATCTCTATCAGGATGACTGCTCACAGTACGTACAGATCTATCGAGATGATGACAAGCCTTTGTACCGACGTGGAAACAAGGTTCTTCTTGCACTCGTCGGCTGGAATGTGGTGATGACTGTTTTCATCAAGGGATACTACATATGGCGAAACAAGACTCGAGAACGGATTTGGGGTGCCATGTCAGATGAAGAGAAAGATGAGTATCTAAGAACGACCAACGATGAAGGGAACAAGAGGCTGGACTTCAGGTTTGCCCATTAGTTTAAGATGATACCAGCATATAATACGGCCAGAACGACAGTTCTGGAGTGCGAAACGTGAGATTCCGAAAACATCAACAGAGCAATGCTAGCATCCGCCAGCCTTTGGGAAGGCTGTGAGACTGGACATAATACAACCAAAGAAGCATCTCCGTAAGTATTGCTTTGTACAAATCATGGTCCTGGAACACGAGGATTGGGTAAAGAACACAAAAGGGCCATCATGGCCAATGGCCACACAGCAGAATAGTCGCCAGACCGACATTTGCTCATAATTTTGAACAAAAACATGCGTGTCTGGGTGCTTTGTCCCAAAGGCATCAGATTGCATGCTCTCACCCTTGTTCAAAGGCCATAGGCTAAGAAACAATGCCTTACTATTATTTCAAAGACTCCATTTTATCAGTGATCAGAGAAACACAAAGAAATCGGCTACGCAATCTATGTACGACATCCGAATACCTGACACAGAACCGGAGCAGCTACATAATATAAAAAGGAAACAGATTTGCCCGCTGATTCTTCATTTCTTTTTACCAGCCTCAGTTTCCCAACACTACCATTTCCAGCTTCAATCAGATAATCACTCTGTGAACCTCAAAAACGTTCTTCCAGATTCAAACATCGAAATGGAGTCTATCTGGAACAAGTTTAACAATGATAGAGCGACCGTCATTGAAGATGCGTTCTCGATCGCAACGAACCGCGGCCAACTAGAGTGGTCAAATGCTGACATGGACGTCATGCATCAAGCGGCTGATGCCATTGTGTTCTCTCTTAGAGGAGATGAGGGCTTGTTATTCGTGGAATTTGAGATCCTGGCTGCATATGCTGCTCGCCTCGACCCGGGAACTCAGCTCGCTTTTCTTGACAACCTGGCCGCTATTATTCGGGCTTCGCGTGTCGGTGAGTCTTTGTCTGAGTATGATGAACGATTCCTAAATTTTGTTGTGGGCATCCACAACGGACTTGCCGTTGCTCGTGGAACAAACCTCGGACTGTATGTCCCCCCAGGTTTGGCAGATGCTAACATTGCCCAGCATGTTATTGGTCAGGCCCCAGCCCCCGTTGACTTGATTCAGATCCCAAGTGGCGAAACTACCCGTACTTGGAAGTCTGAATTTCAAGAGGTCAGCGGAGCAGGTAAGTACACCAGTTCAGTCGTTGAGACTGTAACTGGTGATGCATTCATGTCTGGAGGTGCTTACAGAACGACATCAACGACCTCGAGTTCTTTCACCCCATCAATCACTCCTATGCTGGGGATACGTGAGGCTTCGGTTAATATCCAACAGTCGATCGAAGACTCTCCAGCGTCGACTCCTGAAACTGGGTTTGGTGGTTATTGACGCTTCTACAGCACCATAGAAGGCATGTCGGGCCTGAAGCCTGAATTGCATACCTCTGCCCCTTTCTCTGTCGATACTTGAGAAGGAATTTATTTGGGTGCTAGTTTATAAGAAGAGTTCAAGTATCGGATGGCTTGAGTTTGAGAATACGATTGTAGAAATAGGTAGATAACAAGGTAGGTTTGGATGTACGACTTGATTTTGCTTTTTATAGAACTACAAGAAGCCTTGAAAATCAGATAAATATTTATTTTGTTGACTTAATCCTCATGTAAACCTGGACTTTGTCATTCGTGACTTGCGTGGCAGCTGCTCGGGCGTTCGATGGGCTTGGTGACCCAGACAAGACCCGATATTTCCTCACAACACTGCACCGTGCCGAGCAGTCTAGAACCTGAACTATTTATTACTGTAACAACGAAAGATTTGTATTTGAAAGCAAAGATGTGACTTCCGCTGTGCGTCTGGAATTGTTAGTGGCGTCGTTTCAGTAACCGAAAACAGCCAAATCAAAATCATCATGTCCAACGGGACAGGTCTGCAATTGGCTAGCATCGATTTCAATTGTGCCACTCGACTTATAACTCTCTCAAGCGGTTAGCTGCATCCAATCGAAGATTGCCGATAGCATAAGACGCAAACGGCATGAATGAGAACCATGTCTCGGATGCTAGTAGCTGAGAAACAGAACAAATCAATGCCACAAAGCAGTTCGGTATCCTCCACTCGACCAGATGCGACCAATTGAGTAACATTGACATGAATTGAACATAAGTACAGATCTCCTCAAGATCTACTTTCCGCACATTCCACCACCCCTCTCCACTGCCACTCGCTTTCCTCTCTTAAGTCCAATTTCATGACATAATGAAGTCCACTGTCGCTTTCTTTGCTGTCCTTGCCGGCTTGGCTTCTGCGCGCCTGTACAAGCGCGATGAGTGCGCAACTGCATGCACTGATGCGTATAACTCATGCCGAGTTGAGCCGAATGCCAGTCAAGCATTTTGTGCGGAGGACTACGAAAGATGTCTGGGATTCAATCCATTCCTGGGCTCAAACTCAATCACAGCCCCGACAGCATGTTCCAGAGGCGCTACAGGGGCCTCAAACACGGCAGCTGTCGAGTCGACCGCTGTTATCAACACGCTCTCAAGAGCTTCCAGCTCTTCAGCACCCGCGTATGGCGGTAGTTCATCTTCTCCTATTGGTATTGACACCACGACTCCTGCTGTTAGTACAGACACCAGTATACCTGAAACATACGACTGTGTTACTGAGTGTAACGACGACTATAATACCTGTCGTACCGCACCAGACGCCAATATGGCCAGCTGTGCTGCACAGTACGCCCAATGTCTCGGGTACAACCCTTTTAATGGAGGGGGATCACTGGTTACTCCGACTGCTTGCTCTGTCCCTGCTTCTGTCACCACTCAAGTTACTCAGTCGAGCTCAATCTCACAGCAATCACTGATGGCTTCAAGTTTTGAAACCTCTCAACCTGATCCAACACCTGGCCTGGCGACATCGCATTAACAACCAATAGCCACTTGCAATGCTGGTGCATGTATGGGTGGTACTACAACTGTTAGTGGGATTGCAGGGACGGCGACAGAGCCCCCAGTAATTGTTGACGCGGCTGGGAGCCTTAAGCCTTGGACAGGCCTTGTGGCTTTGGCAATTGCTGTTGCACTTTAGGGCTTAGCTGACAGAACTACCCGATATAGACTTCGGTCTTGTATTTGCCTTGCTACAGCGTAAGGCTGATAGGAGCAAAGCCTAGAACATGACTCTTGTACCCCCCTCAGGCGTGAGGAGATGCTTCCCAATACAAAACCTACATGTACACAACTCTTCGTTTCTGTCGCCAGCAGCGGCTGTTCTGCGCTATCAATTGTTTTCATGTGTCTTATCAAACCTTCATGTCCCAAAACTATCGCGGTCGAGCTCACTTCGGTTTCTAAATTTGGTTCAGAATCGCATCGAATTCCTCAAGGGAAAGCCTCTTGATGGGGGGCGACAAGACCTTCGTGATGGTATATTCCACATAGTAACACTCATCCGCTGTCCACGAATGCTCTTCAATCTTTCATGGCCATCCAGGAAGAAGAAAAGTTCTCTCGGAATCACTAGACTTGCCGTCTGTTTCTTTCTTTCTGGGTTGTTCATGTTGAAAAGCTGCAAACTCAAAGTCCGCTCTTTGGGACAGTGAGTTGTGCAGGAGGATGATGCTTCCTCTATTAGTGTCTACTTGTCCTATGAGCGCGCTTTGTCTGTCATGCCAGCTTTCGAAATCGTTGTAGGATTCGATTTGGAGAAGCTCATCTTGTCGTTATCTCGTTCTGGCTGGTCGTATCTATACTGTTCCGTACCTGGGAGGCTTTGGTCATGCTTCGCAGCTCGGGGAACTACTCAAACCATTGTGCCTTTGACTCAAGCTTACGAGCATTGGTATGAGAGACCGTTCCACTTGTTTGCGAGGGGCTGTCACTTGGTTGATGCTGGTCGCGGAATAAAAACATATGTTTTGGTATTCGGACCACTGGCAATTTCGAGACGACACCACTTAGTGAATCACCGCTACCGTGAGATTAAACGGACAATTAGTTGGTACCATTGTTCATGATGTGTTATCGGCTGAACATACAGGCAAGTCAGGTTCACGGCTTGCAAATCTCATTAATCAGCTGGTGGAGACAAACAGCGGAAGACTAACCGTAAGGAGCAGCATGTCATCAGCAGTCGTTCTCTAAGCAGGCCTCACCATCCGCAAACAACCATGCGCTTACCATAGCAGAGAATCAGCAAAACCCCCCCCATGGAACCAGCGACGAGCCGCATAGGATTGAATCGATACGAGGTGAAAGCCTGCAAGGCCTGTCAATCCTCCAAGAGGAAGTGCACCAAGCAGCAGCCCAAATGCCGCCGTTGTGACCTTCGCGGCTTGGACTGTCTCTATGAGCCTTTACCCAATACTTTTGTCTACCAAGCTACACAGAACTGCGGGGGGCAAGCTTCCCCGTTGGCAGCCTTGCCAGAGGCGCAGTTGTTGCAGTCAGGCCAAGACGACGGCGGTTGGCCTGAGCTGGTAGACATAGGAGTGGACAGTCAGATGAACCATCATAACACTCCGGGTACTATCTCTTTAGATGACCTGAAAGTGGCTTGGTTCCTTGATCCGGAATCTTGGAAGGTAGTTCCAATTCGAGAGTCAAATAGGGCGCATCTAACGACGGACATGATCCGGGGGCTTCTATACCAAACTAGAGACTGGCTGGACGATTGGACAAAAAGCGGAAGTAATGTCTTCGTGCATCATGAGCTTTACAGAAATAGTCTCCCCAACTGCATCAGCGATGCTTTCACAACACTGTCCTCATATTTGTCAAGGACACCGGAGACCAGTGAGATGGTGCTCCGGATTGCAGAGCTGAAGGCCGAGAGGTTATTGGTGTCTGAGGGCGACAAAAACACAGCTGGGGATATTCTGAAAAGCCTAAGTCGTGTGCAAGCACTCCTGGTTTATTGCACGATTCGACTGCTGGACGGTGATCTCCGCCAACGTCACAAAGCGGAGCAGCATCTTCAGACCCTAGAGGATTGGACAAAAGAAATGATGAATAAAGCTCTCGAGGCCACAAACAACGGAGATATGATTATCAAGAACCATCTCACGGATGTAAGCCCTCAATATTTCACCTTACCGCTGCTCCTGGGCCAGTTCTCGCCTGAGCAGCTCCTCTGGCATTCGTGGGTACTGTCAGAGTCTGTTCGAAGGACATGGTGTGTATCCATGGGCCTTCAATCAGGCTATGAGCTGCTGAAGACTGAATGTGGTCCCTGTTACGGGACCTTACCCATCACTACGAGAAAGGGGCTTTGGGAAGCGACGTCGGCGTTCACTTGGACAAAGATGTGTGCGGACAGCAACATAGGCTTTATGTGCAGGAATGATCATGAAAAGGTCATGGCGGATATGGGACCCGGAGATATTGACGACTTTGCGTTATGTATGATGGAACTCGATATTGGTCCCGACAGGATGGCAAGATGGAAATCTGAACGTTCAGGGTAAGATGAGAAGGGTCACGGAATTTCGGACCAGCCCTCGACAAATCTTAATCACTAGGTAGGGTAAGGGAGGAGATCCGTGTGATGTAAGTTTAGTGGATTGTTCCGCTCTTGCTTGCGGGTTGCTTTATTATCACGCCCCGCAGATCCGCAACTCTCCGCTGGCTGAGTCAACAGTAGAAAAGGAATGCATCTATCAGCAATCAAATATTTAAACATAAGAACATCTGTCGAACTTCACCACATACTTCATCATCCTAATAACAACATCTCAACTCCTCATATCCCGAACCTCAGAACAGCCCATCCCATGATGGCAAGGCAGTGGATTCTCAACGACCAGCAGGGCTTTGAGACGTCACTCAAGTATGAGACCAAAGTGCCCATTCCGCCTCAAGATGAGCTCGGTCCAAATGATGTTTTAGTCAAACTCCAAGCGGCCAGTCTTAACTATCGAGACCTTGTCATTGCTGCATCCGCCGTACGTATCTAGATAGCGAAAGTCGTCGACGTCGACATCTACTGACAAAGTTTAGCAATTCGGTCCCATAACTCCACCAATGATACCTCTATGTGACGGAGCAGGATCAGTCGAAGCTGTTGGTTCCGCCGTTAAAGACTACAAACTTGGCGACCGAGTCATCACTTTCCCTGCACCAGACGTGGTGATGGAGAGAGGCAACGATGCTGATGTTAGCATGTCAGATGTACCGACCATGCTCGGCCTGGGGACCAGAGGAACGCTTCGTACCCATGGAGTTTTCTCGGAAAGTGCCCTTGTTCATGCGCCGCAGTCTCTCGATTGGCTTCAGGCTGCCACTCTCCCCGTCACCTGGATCACAGCGTGGAATGCTCTCTCTAAGCTAGGCAGAGACAAAATTGGACCACAAACCTGGATCCTGGTTCAGGGAACTGGAGGCGTCAGTGTGGCGACCCTGCAACTCGCATCGTCCTTTGGGCTCACTGTCGTGGCGACTACTTCATCTCAGGAGAAGGCGGAGAAGTTGAAAAAGCTTGGTGCAACTCACGTTGTCAACTACCGCGAGAATGCTACTTCCTGGGGCAAAGAGGCCCGATCTTTGACACCTAACGGAGTAGGTTTCGATATGATCGTAGATATCGGCGGTGATGAGACACTCAAGCAGTCACTCGAAGCAGTGCGTCCTTATGGGTCTATCCAAGTCGTTGGCGCTGTTGCGCAAAACACCGAACCTGTTTCCATGATGGGGGCTCTCATGTTCACGTGCACTATTCGTGGGTTCCTTATGGGTAGCCATAATCAGTACAAGGATCTTGTGCGATACATTGATGAGAAGAAGCTCAAACCTGCATATGATGACAATGTCTTTGAGCTGATAGATGCCAAGGAGGCTTATAGGAAGCTGAAGGAGCAGAAGCACTTTGTCAAGGTCGTCATCCGCATCGATCATGACTAGATCTGATGCCTGCGAGAAGGAGTTGGATGGAACTTTCAGATAATCAGGTTCGGGAATGCTTTGGAATTACAATTATTTATCTAGAATTACGTCTATCATTATTGAATCATATAAGAATTGTCTTTCTAAAACGGGGGTCATTGTCGAGATGTAAGAAGGATTAGGATAGGCGTTGTCTCTTCTGCAAGTAGTCATTTGATGGTAATTGCCTCATGTCTTAGTCTTCGAAGCGCTGACTGCCACGGCCTTGACTCTTGAGGTCAATCTCCTCAAGAAACACTGACGTCAGCAGTCCCAAAGCACTCAATCCTGTCATTGTGTAGAAGATTGTGCGGAAACATTAGAGGTAGACTCTTAATAGCTCATCAAGTGTTCCTTGAGAAATTTTCAAAGACCCGAGTTCTTTGATGAAGGCAACGGCTTTTGAAGCGTCCTCTAAAGGTGCCAGAGGCCCTGTAAGTTGCAGCGAGCTAGAGGTGATAGACTTTGCAAAGACAGTGTTGAATATTGCAGAGGCGATGGTCAAACCGATCAAACCTCCAAACATACGAATCGTGGAGAATTGCCCGATTGCAACGCCTGTGTCGTCGACGTTTTTGACGCTGGCTTGCATCGGTAGAAGATTGAGTCGAAGAAGAGCAACGCCTGTTCCCCATATCACAGGAAGTCCATAGAGCATCGATGAAGGCGAACTGAGATTGAGGATTGCCAGGATTCCGGTACCCAGAGCCAACAAGGCCCACGAGAGCCTCAGTAGCCAGGTATAGCCTCCAAACAATGGCACCATCATCATAGAGATTACTGCGATGAACACGCTAATGATGGAGGTTGGCAGCAGGAAGACAGCTGACTTGATTGGCGTTTCCAGATACACAGCTTGATAAATCAGAGGCAGATACTGAAGTAACGAAACAAGGATGGCTCCATGAATGAACCCTCCAAGCAATGTCATGTTGGCAGTGATGGAGTGGAACAGCCGATGAGGCATGATTGGTGCTGCAGGCTTCGCTTCGTAAAAGACGAAAGCGACAAGCACCAAGAACCCCAGAATCATTGGAACCAAGGTCTCCCATGCGGCCCATGGAAACAAGGAGCCAGCCCAACTTAGCGGCAACACAAAGACTGTGATGCCAGAGACAACAAGACCCATTCCAATCCAGTCAAGGCGTTCGATGTTGCTGGCAAGCGATGCGTCCATCGTGACAGGCCGTAACTTGAGAAAGAAGTACACCAAGGGGGTTCCAATCCCAAGAATGGGGAGATTGATCCATCCGATCCATCGCCAAGTGACGTACGTAGAGAATAAAGCTCCCACAGATGGTCCAAGAATATTGCCCACTGCATTTGGGATCCCCATTAAGCCCAGATATTTTGATCGTTCCTCGAGTGTTGTCATGTCGCCGAGGATGACTTGAATAAGAACATCGATGCCACCGCCGCCAAAACCCTGGAGTACACGGCCCACGATTATGGTCTTCATGTTCTGAGCAACAGCAAAGGTAATTGACCCAATAAAGAATAGTCCAATGCAGACGTAGAGCGGTGGTTTTCGGCCGAATGCGTCTGATATGCTTGCCCACAGCGGTTGCATCACAAGGCCGCATAGTGTATAGGATAGATTGGCCCAGAAGGATTCTAGACTCGAGCCTCTGAGGTCATTGGCTATTGTCTGGTGCCAATATCAGTACAAAAGCGACGATGAGAGGAGTACGAAAGATGAAGGTGATCTTACCGGTAATGCAATGCCAAGTGCTGTTGCATCTATTTGGAATACGAACAGTGTAGCAGACAAACCTACGAAAGCCAATTTGAAGGCCACGGACTTTTTCTGCTTCGGCTGCCTGCCTTGATCAACTTGCAACGCTTCCGCATGTTTCGACGATGAATTCTCCTTGGCTTTTTTTACTGTCTCAAGTTCAATCTCATGACTTTGCGGCGCTGGAGATGCAGATATCTCTTGGCTGCTTGTTCTGACGCCTGATTGTTCCATGTTGAGCATTTTGCTGAATTCAACGAGCCATGGCCATTGTTTCTATGGCAGAGACAAAACTGTGACCAATTCGATTGCAAGAAGTGTCACGTGTTGTGATGAGGCCTCCTTGAATCACTGCAAGAGGTTTAGCTGAGATTCGGAAGGATCAAAGGATCCATAATATCCGGCTAAAACGGAATGAAGCAACTGATAAGATATAATCTTTCGAGCACGATAGGATAGGTAATCTTACACTGGTTCCAGCATACGCTGAGACCAATCGCACTGTGATATTGTGAGACTTTTGTTTTCTTAGTATATCCATCTTCTGTATATCGCCTATGGAATTAGCGGACTTCTCGGGGTCTCGGGCGCTAGCAAATGGCAGGGTGAGACAGGCAAGCCCCCTAGTGGCTTCGCTTGCTAGTGCTTACGGCTCATTTCCTACAGTTCCACCGAGCGTCCAAGTCGGGGAACAATGAAACACCGAACAATGTCCTCGCGAGATGCACTGGCTGTTCCGAAGAGGACGAGAAGTAGTGGTCCAAGGAGGCGAACAGGGTGCCAAACATGCCGGTCAGTATACTTCACATTTCCTGATACCAATGGTCTTTACATTCGAGAAGGAAATGGGAGACAAGTAACTAACATCCCAGCAGCAAAAGAAGGATAAAGTGTGATGAGAGTAAGCCGAGTTGCGCGAAATGTCTTCGGTCTGGATGGATATGTGACTTCGGTGCTGCATCGGCCTCTTCAGAGAGTGAATACAGCCCAGCTATGACATCAGGATCATCAGCTCTCTTGCCCATCGCCAGCTACTCCATCCCATTCAAGATTCCCGGAAGCCAGAAGGACCGGAGACTGCTCCACTACTTCTGTGTCCAAGGATCAGGGGATATCTCGGGGTTTCTGGCATCGGACTTCTGGTCTCAGACTGTGCTCCAGGCTGGACACAAAGATCTAGTGGTGCGGCAGGCCCTGGTTGCAATGAGCTCACTCCACCTAGACTACATATCTTCAAGTCCTGACAGAGCATCGGTAGCCAGTCCCGAAACCTTGAGTCTATACGGTAAAGCTCTACGATCACTGGGAAAGCGGATAGGCCAACCATCAGATGGCACTACAAAGACTGCTTTGGTCTGTTGCATTTTGTTCTATTGCTGCGAAAGCGCCATCGGCGACCGCAGTGCAGCACTCCAACATCTCAGCAACGGCCTCAAGCTGCTGGTGTCTACTCAAGGTGAAAAGGTTACCGATGAGTCCAAGGGCATCGAGAGATTGACCACCATTTTCGAGCGCCTGGACATGCAAGCCAGTTTCTTCGAAGACGACCGCATACCAATCCTTGCTTCGCCAGAGTACATATATGAAGAGCCAGATCATGGTTTGTTGACGCCACGGACAGGCTTCTTAGGGCTGGAAGATGCTCAGCAACGACTAGTTAAACTTCAAGCATGGTTGTATCATTTTGTCAACAAGAACGTCGAATTCTATCAGGAAACGAAAGAGTCGCTGAGCTTGGACATATTGGAAGAGAGGTCTTCTTTGGAACAGGCTTACAATGCCTGGATCGAAGGCATTAACGAATTCGAGAACAAAGATCAACACGATAACCAAACTTTGCACGGTATTCGAACACTTCTGGTTCACTTCCACGTCTGCCAGATGATATTACGATCAAAGTTCCCTCAAGATCACGGCGTGTTTGGTGCTTCGCCGAATCCAACCGCTCATCACATACTTGATCTGGCTGAGACTTTACTCAAGCATACTATACAGGCTAACGCCTCTCCCAGTGCTACTAAGACTCCGCGGCGCAATTTCTCCCTGGAAACTGGAATTGTAGCTCCATTGTTCGCACTGGCAATCAAGTGCTCAGACGATTCGGTGGCTACAAGAGCTGCTCAGATGCTTGCCGCCTCACACAGAAGGGAGGGTTTGTACGATGCTCAGACCATGTCACGTATCATTAATGAGCTGAAAAGGTCACGAGATAGTGCTATGCAGATCAAGGAGGAGAATAGAAGTGGGATCAAAGCTGTGACTCCACTGGAATATCATATACCTGAGCGGTATGACGGCGGTGGGATAGACAAGCTTCTTTGGTCTATGAGTCTCTGAGACCTTTCACTCGAGGGGCCTCTGAAATTACGGAAAAGCAGAGTTGTATGCTAGCTAATGAAATTTGCTGGTGATTTTACACCGTTTCCTTGTCCTATTTGTTGGGCAGTAACCACAGTTGGGTTCCTTGCTGTACGGCGTAGCTGGATGGTCGTAAGCCCTAGTACGGAACGAGCGTATTCCGTTCACTCATGAGGCAGAAATAAGTTCTTGTCTCATATGGAAGCATGAATTTACAATTGCTCCTCACTCGTATATTAATGATGTTGATTCGCTCCTGGGCTGTGCATGGTCCAATAAGTATGGTCGTTGAGGACCAAGGCTGACTGAAAAGGCAAACAGCTCTAGAGTCACCCAACGACCGGTATCAGCCCAAGTGCGGGGAAAGCCTGAATGCTTCGGCTTGTGACTTCTGCACAGCCTAGCAATGTCACATAATAAATAAATCGTGGGCCCAATATGTGTCGCTAGTTTCGCTTTCACTTGTACTTCATCTTAGACTCACTTGCAGATCGAATACTTCCAAGTTCATTTCACGTACCCTCAGACTTTATCATCAAACATCCCTCGTTGTTGAAATTAGCAGCAATGGCAGCTGACACGGATATCGGAGAGGATGGAGACGCAATTATCGACGCCTGTACATACCACAGGAGGGAATTCGACAGGGTCTTGGTACGGACGGATGAGCGAAAGATGAATGCACCATTTCTGCTGTCCACCCCGGAAAGCGTCTCATCGTCAGGCCTAGGTACCTTGAGTCGACTGCCCGAGGAGTTGACTCTCATGATACTTCGAGAACTTGACATGCTTTCATATCTGCGTTTTCGGCGCGTCAACAACCGTGCACGCAGCATAACGACAGCATCACGCGAGTATCAAACTGTGGTGAAGCATGGACTTCAGGGACTGAAACCACTGCTAAAGGTAGAGCTAGGTTATCTTTTCACCATTGCCCATTTCTACCAAACGCTCGTCAGCAATGAGTGCGAGCTTTGCGGAAAGTTTGCAACATTCCTGTATCTTCTTACCTGCCAGCGATGCTGCTTCACTTGCCTGCAAATCTCTGTCGACCTGCACGTTCTCCCCGTCCCGGTACCCAAAGTGTTCGCGAAGGCAGTGCACAGCTCAAGCAAGGAGATTGAAAAGATGTGTGGGCCTAAACTTCGAGTGGTCTACGGCAAATACTCTCTACAGCCGTGGCCTAGCGTCAAGAGACCCAGATACCTTGTACAGGCCAAGCCTGTTGTTGAGAAGCTCAGATCTCTTGACTCTTCTCGAAGAATCCCAAAGTCGATCCTCTCACATCAACCGCAAGATCAATCACACGACGAAATAAGACATGACTTTTGCTACCGGTATATGGCAGCTGCTGCGTTTCCGTGGTATGATTTGAGTAATGGCAGGGTGGAGCGAGGCATGAATTGCAAGGGATGTCAGTTCCGCGTTGAAGAGTATGAGCGTACGAACAGACGCCCAGACCCTCCATGGGGTTTCAATGATAGGGACCGAGTGTACTCGCGGGAGCAGTTCTTGTGTCATTTCGGATCTTGTGCACATGCCCAGGAAGTATGGGCTGACACACAAGTGAACCGACTGGCGCCAGAATCGGATTTCACGCTCCATGGCGGGATTGTGCTGCGTTATGAACCCAGGCATGAACTTCATTGACCTCAAATTTGTCTGGTGGCCAGGGTTTCCCGGATGACTTCTGGGGTTTGGCCCGTCATTCTCCATATCTGCTCGAGCATTGCAGTAGGGGTAGCCATTCCATAGTAACAATCACATGTCAAAGAGTCCGGTATAATAGTTTAGTAGTTCGAAACCACAGGCTACAGTCCTTCAAACATACGGGTTGAGATCCGACAATATACAACAACATTACAACTACCAAGCATTCCCGGAAGCTTGTCTCCTGAGCTACGTATCTGGTTTCATCCATAACATACACAAACGCATTCAGGCGTTCTTGAGTGCCTCATGGATCTCGCTCTTATATCTTGTGTTGATAGCCCGCCGGTTAAGCTTTTGAGTAGCGGTGACAAGGCCCTGTGTGATTAGGTCAGAAAGATTCAAATGTCGGATCATGGGTGAACCTACGCTTGCTGGAGTCCATTCCTCTGGTGTCAGAACTATTCCAGCAACAATCTCGGCACTGGATAGACCGCCTCGTTTCCCAGCTGCTTGCAGATCCTTCAGCAGACTCTCTTGAATCCTAAGATCACTGTGCATGATATGCTCATCAATGCCCATCTCGCGAGCCATATGAAGAAGAGAGGTCTCGTTAGGCATCACGACGGCGATAGGTCGGGCGTGCTCAGAGTCGGCATAAACCATGACATTCGTGATACCCTGCACACCCCGATAGATAGCCTCCAGCTTCTCCAGGGCAACGTACTCGCCACTGAGTAACTTGACCAGGTTCTTGATGCGGTCGATCACGCGAAGATGGCCATCAGCATCGAACTCGCCAACATCTCCGGTCTTGAACCAACCATCTTCAGTAAAGCTTTTCCTGGTTTCTTCCTCATTCTCATAGTATCCCAACATAACGGCCCCGCCCTTGATCAAGATCTCACCTTGCGGTATCTTCGTATCGGCAGAGTAGCCGAATTCGGGGACAGATACCAACTTGACCTCGATGGATCCCGGGACTGTACCGATGGAATGGAGGGTGAACTCAAGGGGGGATCCTAATGATCCGTTTGCACAGGTTTCAGTTAGACCATAGCCTGTAAACATCGGAGCAAGAACGAGGGACAGGAAGTGCTTCGTCGACAGAGAGATGGCGCTTCCACCATTGAAGAGGAACCTGATTCTGCCGCCAGTCATCTCTCGAACCTTGCCAAAAACGATGCTGTCAAGTAGACAAGCACCAGGTAAGTTGTGCTTGACCATGAAACTCTTGTATGCAAAGGCACGCCAGAACAAGGTTCGAAGAAGCACGCTTGCGTTGAGTCGAGCCATGACGCCTTTTCTAATAGTCTCGTACACCTGCGGAACACCGGGCATGATTGTAGGCGCCAGTTCACGCATGTCCCCAGCGCAGTTTCTCACAGACGCATCAGACAGTGTCCGTGGATTGCCGTAGCCAACAGCACCACCAAAGTAGTACCCGAGATTTTCGAGAGCCATTTCCAAGACATGGGCAAGCGGAAGATATGCAAGCAAGACGTCGTTATGAGTGACACAGTCAGAGACGCAGGTGTAAAGACCGGCAACTAGAACATAAATCAGCTCCGAGTAACGAGAAGTAAACGGAGGTCATCTTACTGCCTGCAATGAGATTTCGGTGCGCAATGCGTACGCCTTTCGGAACACCCCCAGATCCTGAAGTGTACATGACACAGTAGAGGTCATCGGGCTCGGGATAGACGGGATCTACCATTTCTCTCTCACCAGCCTTACAAAGATCATCGAAGCTAATCACTTTGATCTTTGGATGTGAGGTCCGGAACCCTTCCAGGAGTTCTGACCCGCCGAATATGGATGCTTCATTCACGATCAAAGTGTGAACCTTTGACCTTTTGAGGGGCTCTGCAGCAGTTTTGAGCAGATATGGGTCGATGTATATGGCCTCAGCTTGGGCTTGGACGAGACTGTGTTCAAGGCCGCTCGATCCAAGAGAGTCGTAAGCGGTGATGATTGACATGGATTGGGTAGCACAAGCATGCGACATAGCGATCCATTGCGCACTAAGTCGAACCGATCAGAATGCTACCAAAACGCTCTGGAGGTGATGTTCATACCTCGTGGACCCGAATAGAAACACTTTATCACCTCGCCCAAGTCCCAACTTTCGTAGGCCTGAGCCGACTTCAAGACAGTGCTTCTCATACTGCTTGTATGTCAAGAAAGAAAAGCCAGACAACTCGAAGTATGTCCATTCCTTTTCCACTTTCTGGACCTTGCCGTCTACTTTCTTTTCGACTTCATGTGTTCCTTTGTGGAGCTGGACCAGCTTTCTAGAACCAACAGCATTGCTTTCAGGGAACAGTCGTGCGCTGCGGCGAATGATGTCGAAAACAGTGCGGACATCTTCTGATGGGCGTTCAACCAGGCCATCGCGAGCCCTTGGGTGTCGGCGAGGAATAGTTTCATTCGCCTTTTTCTCGTATCCGGGCGATTCGATGGTGAACGGTGGTTTGAAAACCTGATATAAAGGCGTAATGCCGGACGTATGCGCCATTCTATCGTAGGGCTACTGGAAGGGTACAGGTACAAACGGCGTTATTCGAGATGATTGTTCAATGTCGGGAGGCGAATAACTCATGTCGCAAGACGTGAGATTTGAGAACGCTGACGTTGGGACCGTTGGCTCCATAAAGGCAACCCATAGACTGTCTACCAGCACCCAACAAAATGTTATCCCCGAACATTTTGTTGGCGCCTCATCCCTGCGTCTGATCCTGTCTTACTCTCCACTCTGACGTGGGACCTCTGGCCAACCTGCAACGCGTGGTCAATCAATGCTGTCTGTTGTCGCTCACCGACGAGTAAGTCATCATTGTTTGCTGTGAGTGTCACACATGTGACATGGCTAAGCAAGATTAGGTGCCACGTCTGACGCGCTGACACAGTCAACCATCCCCCAACTAATTGCTAGACGGGTCGGGTCATAGCACTTCAGTGTAATAATAAGCTGACTGGTGGCTGCTTGGATTGCTGGACTCCTTTGACCATGATTCGTTGCCAGTATCTTCAAGTTATCCTGTTGGATTTGCTTATTGACAAGAAGTGGCTGCAAAGTATCGGCGAGCCGGAAGATGCGCTTTGACGACAGAGTATTGGCCGATGTAGTTAAACCTCGTTGTTGAAAAAGGATATAAGTACGCATAAAAGTGGTGACGACAACATCTAGATCTAATGCATTCAGGCTACTAGATGCCTAAATTATTATGCGTAAGGTATTGCTTCTGACATAATCTGTCAGCCAGTTACTTTTAGGACACCATCCTTGCCGTCCTCATTCCGCCAAAGCTCAAGATACATAAAGACATGCCTCTGTTGCTTTACACCTATCCCAGGCTAGAGTTCCCCGCTCCCAGCCGACTCACTCACACGTAATGGAGCGACGCGGTCTCTGTGGCGCTCGAAAGCGCGCTAAGGCCAGGCTACGCGACGCGAGATGCGCGACGCCATTTATACAACGTGAGACACGAGGCCACATTCTTCTGCATAAAGCTCCATGTACATACACACACACACACATGTACCTAGGTGCGTGCTGCGCCACTTTACCCTGTCGCTGTCTCCTTTCCCCCTCCAATCTTCATGTCACACTTCGCATGGCATCGCGTGGCCCCGCCTTTTCTATTCACGGATTTCTCTATGCCCCAACCTCAAGCGTGTACATCCACCTTGACCTGTTTTAGTAAGGGCATGCTTCTCATTACTAAAAGTGTCCAAGGTAACTATTAGTCTTAGTATGCCCTTTTGTAGGCAGTAATAGTTAGGCATTACTAGTCTTAGCTATACTTTTTTACTTTTTTATTATTATATTAATTTAAATCTTAGTAAAATATAGCTATTTTATAGTATTATATAGTATTACTTAGTAACTAAAAGTATATAAAAGCTATAAAATTAAATTATAAATTTTAATACTATATATTAAAAAATAAACTTTATTTATTAAAATATATATATTATATAATTA